>NW_026057582.1:122315289-122615289 GCF_023721935.1 Panthera uncia
ACCATCATCACCATTATCATCATCATCCCATAATAACAATATCTCATCTTAGCCACAAGTGGAAGGACATTTCCTGCTTTTGCTGTATCTACCATTCTCTATGGCCCAGGAAAGCATTCATGATCCCAAATAGCCTCTGCAAGGCCCACCATATCAGCCACGTGATGAAAGGCTCAGAGAGAGACACCAGAGTGTGAGTTAAGCCTGTCCATACTGGCCCAAGCATCTGCTATGTGCCAGGCCAGGAGTAAGCTCTGCAAGCTTCCTCATCAAGCCCCTGGCTGAGTTCCTAAAGCCAACCCCCATTTCTTTACTTATTGCTTTACTGTCTGGAGGACCCAGCCTTCTGCCTCCACCTTGCTCTGCCTGATCCTCCCATTTCTCAGCTTCTCTCTCAGCAACTGTCTTAGTAGATGCCCAAAACATTTTCACTAAACAAGTGAATATCCATTGCATATGTGTGTGTCTCCCATAGGGCAGGCATTAGGCAGCTGTCTGGCCACCAGTCTTTCTTCTCTCAGCCCAGTGGTGTCATCATTGGTCCCCTTCATTATGGCAAGGGTCAAAGGCACATATGACACATGTAAGGCAATTCCATGAAGGAACCTATCCATGGCACCCTTCAGAGGGGGCCATGGTATGAGGCCACGTTGTACGTTGTGGATTATCAAGTTCAACAAAACCCAAACAGGTTCGGTGTTCTCAACTGTAGAATGAGTTGTTTGGATTTTTAAATGCAGTTACACATTTAAAATTTATGTTTATTCTCTACAAAGTGGTAGACAGTGGAAGTCATATTTTCTCTTTCAGTGTGGTAGTACGGAACCCCAGGCTCTCGAGGGAAAAATAAGACACACTCTCATCCCCATTTTCCTGATGACCTGCCATGAGATCTTGGAGTAGCCTTGAGCTTTTCCAGAGCACAGATTTCTCAGGTTCACAATGAGGAGGTTGCATGGAAAGCATCTAGTGTTCCTCTGAGATGCAAGGCAGCGTCACCATCATTTGACACTTCCCCAGCAAAGGCTGCAATGCTGTGGGTTGGTGGCATTTTAAGGATTTGCAGTACAGATATTCCTTCACTAAATTGCAGTGGACGCAGCCCCCAAACTGGGCAGTGGCTATGGAGTCCACCTTGAGATGAGGGAGCAAAGGGCAAATATTCATAGAAGTCATCATTGCTAACCTAGCAAATCTTCTTTGACATATGTGGGATGAGTACTGATAAGTCATATCACTTTACAACTTACCAAAATTGTTACATATATCTTACGAGAACAAGGTAAGATAGATATGAAGGCAATATTCACTTTGCAAATGAAAAAAAAAAGACACCTTCCGAAAAATTAAAGGCCACCCTGAGACTACACAGATAATTATGGTACAGCTGGATCCCTAGTTCTGTTTTCTTGTGATACAGGCAGTCAACAAGAATGGGAAGGTCAGCGGCGACTGGAAGATATTCTTTAACTCCTTACTCTGACTTACCTCTGGTCCTAAAACCACATTCTCTAGAATGCACTTTTTCCCTATTCCATGCAAAAGGGAGAATTCATTAAGGGCCATCAGTCCCTCACAACTTGCTAAGAATAAAATCTTTACATTGCATTTGACCATGACCAAGTAGTGAGGTTGCATAGGAAAGAGAGAAGGATGCTATTAAGGCATGAATCATTGTCCAAGAAGGGCCAGGTGGGTAGTCTCCTGCAGTAAACAGTAGAGCCAAGAAAGAAAGACACAAGACAAATTGCTCTTCAATATTCCTTGTACAAGAATACAGCAGAATTTTACAGTTTTATGGGATGAAATGTATGCCCCTTAAAGTTCATATGTTGAAGTCCTAACACCCAGTACCACAGACTGTGACTGTATTTGGATATAGGGACTTTAAAAATGTAATTAAGGTAAAATGAGGCCATTAGGGTGGGCCCTAATCACATTTTACTGGTGTCCTTATAATAAGAAGAGATTAAGACACAGATAGGCATAGAAGGAAGACCATGTGAAGTTTTAGGAAGAGGGCAACAATCTACATGCTAAGGAGAGAGGTCTCAGCAGAAATCAGCCCTGCCAGCACCTGATCTTCAACTTCCAGCCTCCAGAACTGTGTGAGATTAAATTTCTAAGCTATCCAGTTTTTGGCATTTCGTTATGGCAACCCAAGCAAACTAATGCACACACGAACAAAATTTGTCTCTTCTGGGGTGCCTGGGTGGCTCAGTCAGTTAGCATCCGACTTAAACTCAGTTCATGATCTTTCAGTTTGTGAGTTCAAGCCTCACGTCGAGCTCTATGCTGACAGCTCAGAGCCTGAAGCCTGCTTCAATTCTCTGTCTCCTTCTCTCCCTACCTCTTCCTTGCTTGTTCTCTCTCTCTCTCTCTCTCTCTCTCTCTCTTTCTCTCTCTCTCTCAAAAATAAACATTAAAAAAAAGTCTTTCTGATTAACTCGGCAACATAAGACACTGAACTTCCATTGTTGTCATGGATGCCAGGAAGCTCAGAGCCAAGTGATAGATTATAGTAACCATATTGCCTAGAGTGAGTCCACACATTTTGGAGACATGTGCCCTGCCCAGTAAAACCAACTGACCAACACTCAGGAGTGAGGGTGTGATGAATCTGTTATGGGTTGGGATGATCTCATTTCAGAATTGGTTGTACCATAACTCAGAACTCTTAAAGTCATTTTGCCTAACCTGTGCTTCATTTACTGACCCAATACAGAACTCCAGTCTGCAGCCTACCCTGTTCCACATGCTGATAACTGGCTGACTTCATCTGTAACCAAAATTAAAGAGGGTGTACCTGGAGGTCCCTCATGGAAGCATTCTTGGACCCCCTGATGAAGGAAACTCCTGGGGATGGTATGTGTCTGCTCTACATACATTCCAACCCAATAGCATGGGGTTGGTGAACTACAGGGCCAGCCTCCAGTTCAATCAGGATAAGAAGCATCCCCCTGCTACTCTGTTCCCCACCATGGGGTTCTTCCAAGGGTGTTGATAAGGGTTTGACATCTTGCCCCATCCTTCTGCACCTTTTGGCTAGTCTCACATTGCAACAACAGGGCTTCACTCTCTTAGAGGAAGTCTGGGATGGTCTTATTGAATAGAAAATTTCCCCAAGAAGGGTCATACTCTCTAAGATATTGGCATTACCAACATGTGTATCCTCTGACAACAAATCTGAGGGAATAGCCTAATAACCCCTGCTCACATCCCTCTCATCCAGTGCCAGCTAAGGTACATTTGTCTTTACCTGGCCATGACCTAAAACTCCTCCTGTGTTGGCACGGAATCCCCCATGGTGGGAATTTGGTGGAATGTGACTTCTGAAGCCAAAGTACAAAGACCATCCTTCCTCACCTGTTCACCCACCCAGCAGGGCACAGGCCAGTAATCTGGGCTCAGGAACCAAGTGTTTCTGCGTGGGGCTTGGACTCACAATGAGAGGTGAGGTGGAGAAGAAATGTCCAGAATTTATGCACAGATGGGGCAGTGGGCTACTCTAGAAGTTAGCAGCTGCACCCTGACAGGTCATTCTGGTGGCACGGCTGTGAACATGCTTTCTGCTCCAATGCTTCCTTGGTTCCTGGGTGTTTTCCAAGCTTGGCTCTGCAGCTTCATCTCCCAGTGTCCTTCTCATAAAGGCCATTTCTGCTGAATTATTCCAGTTTGTTTGTATGGCCTGTCACCAGGCTCTAGGTATTGGTCTAGTGCCAAGAGGGGAGGTCGAGCTAGTTCCCAAGGAAAGCTGTCATGGTCTTAAAGGGCATTTGCCTCATGTGAGGACTGTGCAGCCTTCAAGCAATGGATGGGGGCCTGTATCTTCAATAAACGGGAGTAAAACCCTAGAGACCCCTGGAAGTGTTCAGGGGAATCTCAGGGCTCAAAGCCCTCAGGTTCAAACACCCCTATCCCAAGTATCAGAACCCCAGCCCTTCCCTTAGACTCTCACTTTTGTTGGCCTGTTCAGGGAGGAGAGGAATTAAACACTAAGGAAACTCTTGAACTTGACTAACACATATTAGCAGGAATGAGAGTGTGCCTAGAAGTTAATCCTGAAGGTGCTGGACCAAGGGGGGGGGGGCAGTAAAATAAGCTGGATAAGAGAGATTTGTTGATATGAGGGCATTCAACCATAACAGAGTATAACACTGTGGAATGCACCCTAGGATGATTCCCTCTGGGATGGCTCTTGGTAGCTTGAAAAGAAGCAATAGCCCACTTTTAAAGAGAGCAGTGATGGAGAAGCAATGTCAGAACTTTCAAGCCAGAGAAAGGGTCAAAATACTCAGAGAAGTAACCTCCAAGGACTGGTCTACTCTATGAGACTCCTTGGGGAGGCTGGAGGACACTTTCCAAGGTGATAAGGAATTTCTGGTGAGGGGAGCACTAATATTGTTGAGAAGCTCAGTGGTGACTATCCTCTGCAGGCCAGGGCTGAAAGCTAGGAAATGCCATCATAGAGCAGGGCTTCCAGGAGCAGTGGGGATAATAGAACTCTGGAACAGCAAGGGCTGACAGCAGTACTTAACTGCAACACGTGCTTTTTTGCAATGGGTGCAGTTCCCATAATTACCATAACAGATTGCAAGGTCAGAATGAGGGGGAGGGGGTAAGTGTTCTAATTTTCAGAGACATAGGGAATGGAGACGGTTTATAGAACAAGGTGTTCCTAGGGACCAAACAGACAGGCACTGCTTAATAAACATAATCAAAAGGGTTGGGAACGGATTCATACCCAAATATCCAGCAGCTGATGAATGGATAGACAAATGTGGCATATCCATACAGTGGAGTAGTATTCAGCCATCAAAAGGGATGATGTACTGACACTTGCTGCAATATGGATGAACCTCAGAAACATCATGCTGAGGGAAAGATGCCAGTCACAAAAGGCCACATACTGTATGATTCCATTTGTATGCCCAGTATTCTAGCAAATACAGAGACAAGTTGCTGGGGGGCTGGTGTAAGGGATGAATTGAGCCTGATTGCTAAGAGGTACAGGTTTCTTTCAGGATTATGGAAATGTTCTAGAATTAGATAGTGCTCCTGGTTATACAACCTTGTGCACATACTAAAAATCACAGAATTGTATACTTTAAAAAAATTTAATGTTTATTCTTTGAGAGAGATAGAGCACAAGTGGGGAAGGGGCAGAGAGAGAGGGAGGCACAGAATCCAAAGCACACTCCAGGCTCCGAGCTGTCAGCATGGAGCCCAACATGGGGCTTGAACCCATGAGCTCTGAGATCATGACCTGAGCCAAAATCAGACACTTAACCGACTGAGCCACCCAGGTGCCCCCAGAATTGTATACTGTAAAACAGTGAATGTTATGTGGATTATACCTGGAAAAAAAAAAAAAAGATGTATTCACAGAAAACTATGGTAAGTCATACCCTTGGCCCATTTTCCAGACTTGAGCCAGGTTTCAGACCCAGAATTCATGGAGTAAATAGGGGGATGAGCCCCACAAGGAAGAACTGTGCAACACTATGGTGAGTGTCATACAGCTGCAATTCTTCCATCTCTGAAAGAACCTGTGGGTGTTCTACTTGGGTAACCACACCTTGGAAAAGGGAATTAATCAGATTTTCAAGGGCAGTTGGATATGGTCAAAGCTGATAATGGTATTCAAAGTGCCACATGCCTCTCCTGTTAGGATGTCAGGTAACACGTGTATTCCTGGCCTAGATCCATCTCACAGTGGCTAAAGATATCCATGTATTCATGGGCATTGGGGAATTGCTCCCCAGGTTATTCAGGAGACTGGAAGAGTTTCAAGGACAAGGAGGCCTGGGGAAGAGGTGTGTGGTCGGACTTAAGGAGTGGACACAGAGCATAAGGATCTCTGTAGCCACCCAGGAGAGGCACTAAAATACCAAGTGAACAGGAGAATTTGATCAACCTCCCATGCCCTCACCACCTGAGTGCTCATGCAGTGGAGGACAGAGACCAGAGGGAGCAGCCACACTGGCGGCTGTGCATGGCTCATTCTCAATTTTGACAGAATCCTTTATCATTACTCTCACTTTTTGTTCTTGATACTATAGAGAATGTGTAGTGATATTGAACACCTTCTTGCATACCAGTTGGCTATGTGTATGTCTTCTTTAGAAAAATGTCTTTTCAGGTACTTTGCCTATTTTTTTAAACTTTTTAAAAAGTGTTTATTTACTTGGGAGAGAGTGTGTGTCAGCAGGGGGAGAGGCAGAGAGAGAGAGAGAGAGAGAGAGAGACAATCCCAAGCAAGCTCCAGACCAACAGCACAGAGCCTGACACAGAACTCAAACTCATGAACTATGACTATAGTGACATATGAGACTATGACCTGAGACGAAACCAAGAGTCATACGCTCAACTGACTGAGCCACGCAAATGCTCTTTCTTTGCCTATTTTTAAAACTGAATTCATTTCTGTGCTGTTGAGTTATATGTGTATATTTTACATATTAACACCCTTCCATATATAGTTTGCCAGTATTTTATCCCATTTCATAGGTTGCCTTTTCCTTTAGTTGTTTTTTTGTTTTGTTTTTTTACTTGGCTGGAAACTTTTTTGTTATTTTATGTTTTTAGGTTTTTTCATTTAATTTATTTTTAAAATTCAATTTATTTAAACTAACAAAACAACAAAACAAAAACAGTTCACCTATTTCTCCTATCCTCTACAATTTGACTCTGTCAATCACCTACCTGTTCTCTGTCACTGTGACCTTGGTTTGGTTTGTTTACTTTTATATTCCACATTATAAGAGAATTCAGTATTTGTCTTTCTCTGTCTGACTTATTTCACTGAATATAATGCCCTCAGGGTGCATCCACGTTGTCACAAATGACAAGACATGCCTTTTTATGACTAAATAATATTCCATTGTGTATATAGACCACAATTTCTTTCTTTATTCATCCACTGGTGGACACAGGTTGTTTCCACACCCTTAGCTATTGTAAATAATGCTGCAAAGAACATGGGGGTGCAGATATCTTTTTGAGTTAATGTTTTCATTTTCTTTAGATGAATACCCAGAAGTGGAATTGCTGGATCATATGATACTTCTATTTGTAATTTTTTTTGAGGAACCTCCATACTATTTTCCATAGTAACTGTATCATTTTGCATTCCCACAAATAGCGCATAAGGGTTCCCTTTTCTCTGCATCCTTGCCAATGCTTGTTATTTCTTTCTTCTTATTTTTTTTTTTTATTTAAGAGAGAAAGAGAGAGAGAGAGCATGTACATGCACACACATGAATTGGGGAAGAGCAGAAGGAGAGAGAGTATCTTAAGCAGGCGCCATGCTCAGCATGGAGCCCAACACAGGGCTCCGTCTCACAACTGTGAGATCATGACCTGAGCTGAAATCAAGAGTTGGACGCTCAATTGACGGAGCCACCCAGATGCCCCCCATGCTTATTATTTCTCATACTTTTGATAGCAGTCATTTTTAACAGGTGTGAGGTGGTATTCATTGTGGTTTTGATTTTCATTTTCCTGATGATTAGTGGTGTAGAACATCTTTTCATGTACTTGTTGGCCTTCCATATGTCTTCTTTAGAAAAATGTCTATTCGGGGGTGCCTGGGTGGCTCAGTCGGTTGAGCATCCGACTTCGGTTCAGGTCATGATCTCTCAGGCTGTGAGTTCGAGCCCTGCATCAGGCTCTGTGCTGACAGCTCAGAGCCTGGAGCCTGCTTCCGATTCTGTGTCTCCCTCTTTCTCTGCCCCCTCCCGCTCATGCTTTTTGTCTCTCTCTCTCTCTCTCTCTCTCTCAAAAATAAATAAACGTTAAAAAAATAAAAAAGAAGAATGTCTATTCAGATCTTCTGCCTATATTTTAGTCAAATTTTTTGCTAGTAAGCTATATGCATTCTTTATATTTTTTGAATATTAACCCTTTCAGATATACAACTTGCAAATATTTTCTCCCATTCAATAGGTTGTATTTTCATTCTGTTGATGGTTTCCTTTGCTGTGCAGGGTTTCCAGTTTGATGTAGTCCTACTTGTTTGTTTTTGCTTCTGTTTTCAGATTCAAAAAATTATTGCCAAGACCTATATCAAGGAGTTTACTGACTATGTTTTGTATGGAAGCTTTTTTTTTTAATTTTTTTTACAGTTATTTATTTTTGAGAGACAGAGAGAGAGGAGAACAAGTTGGGGAGGGGCAGAGAGAGAAGGAGACACAGAATCCGAAGCAGGCTCCAGGCTTCAAGCTATCAGCACAGAGCCTGATGTGGGGCTTGAACTCACAAACCGTGAGATCATGACCTGAGCCGAAGTCAGATGCTTAACTGATAGGGCCACCCAGGTGCCCCTTGTATGGGAGTTTTATGGTGTCAGGTCTTACAGTCAAGTCTTTAGTCTGTTTTGAGCTAATTTTTGTGTATGGTATAAGAAAGTGGTCCAGTTTTATTCTCTTGCATGTAGCTGTCCAGTTTTCTTAACATGAGTTGTTTTTTCCCCACTATATATTCTTAGTTCCTTTGTTTTAGATTACTTGGTCATATAATTATGGTTTATTTCAGGGCTCTCTATTCTGTTCCATTGATCTGTGAGTCTGTTTTTACGCCAATACCACACTGTTTTAATTACTGTGGCTTTGTAATATAGTTTGAAATCAGGCAGCATGATGCTTTCAGCTTTGTTCTTCTTTTTCTTTTTTTTTTAATTTTTGTAACATTTATTTATTTTTGAGACAGAGAGGGACAGAGCATGAGCAGGGAAGGAGCAGAGAGAGGGAGACACAGAATCTGAAACAGGCTCCAGGCTCTGAGCCACCTGGCGCGGGGCTCGAACTCATGGACCACAAGATCATGACCTGAGCTGAAGTCGGACGCTTAACCAACTGAGCCACCCAGGTGCCCCCGTTCTTTTTCAAGATTGCTTTGGCTACTTGTGGTCTTTTATGTTTCCATACAAAGTTTAGGACTGTTTGTTTTATTTCTGTCAAAAATGCCATGCAATTCCGATAAGAATTGTATTGAATCTGTAGATTGCTTTGGGTAGTATGGACATTTTAAAGATATTAATTCTTCCAATCCATCAGCACCATTTGTGTCTTTTAAATTTCATTTCATTAATGTCTTATAGTGTCCAATATATAAGTCTTTC
Organism: Panthera uncia; assembly: GCF_023721935.1. Lineage (NCBI taxonomy): Eukaryota > Metazoa > Chordata > Mammalia > Carnivora > Felidae > Panthera > Panthera uncia. The sequence goes on from NW_026057582.1 coordinate 122,324,411, forward strand.
ACCTCCTTGGTTAAATTTATTCCTAGGTATTTTATTCTTTATGATGGAATCATAAATTGTTTTCCTAATTTCTCTCTCTGATAATTCATTATTAATGTGTAAAAATGCAGCAGACTATTGTGTGCTAATTTTGTATACTGCAGCTTTACTGAATTCATGCATTAGTTCTAGTAGTTTTCTGATGAAGCCTTTATGGTTTTCTAGATATGTCATCTGCAAATAGTGACAGTTTTGCTCCTTCCTTTCACTTTGGATGCCTTTTGTTTCTTTTCCTTGCCTAATTGTTGTGGCTGGGACTTCCATTACTATGTTTTGTTTTGTTTTCTTTTGTTTTGTTTTGTTTAACATTTATTCATTTTTGAGAGACAGAGAGTGAGTGGGGGAGGGGCAGAGAGAGAGGGAGACACAGAATCCAAAGCAGGCTCCAGGCTCTGAGCTGTCAGCACAGAGCCCAACACAGGGCTCCAACTTACAGAATGTGAGATCATGACCTGACCTGAAGTCAGGCACTTAACTGACTGAGCTACCCCAGCGCCTCTGATTTTTTTTTAGGTTTATTTATTTATTTTGAGAAAGAGCACACAGTGGGGGGTAGGCAGAGAGAGAGAGAGAGAGAGAGAGAGGAAATCTCCATCCAGCAGGCTCCATACTGTCAGTGTAGAGCCCAACACAGGGCTGAACTCACAAACCACGAGATCATGACTGGAGCCGAAATCAAGTCAGATACCTCCTATACTATGTTTAAAAAAAGTGGTGGGGCACCTGGGTGGCACAGTCGGTTAAGCGGGTTAAGCGTCCGACCAGCTCAGGTCACAATCTTGCGGTCCCTGAGTTCTAGCCCCGTGTCGGGCTCTGGGCTGATGGCTCAGAGCCTGGAGCCTGCTTCCGGTTCTGTGTCTCCTTCTCTCTCTGCCCCTCCCCCATTCGTGCTCTGTCTCTCTGTCTCAAAAATAAATAAAGGTTAAAAAAAATTTTTTTAATAAAATAAAATAAAATAAAAAAAGTGGTAAGAGTGGGCATCTTTGTCTTGTTCCTGACCTTAGAGAAAACACTTCCAGGTTTCTACAATTGAGCATGATGTTAGCAGTGGGCTTGTCATATATGGTCTTAACTACATTGAGATACATTCCTTCTATATTTGCTTTGTTGAGAGTTTTTACCATAAATGGATGTTAAATTTTGTCAAATGTCTTTTCTATGTCTATTGAGATGATTATGATTTTATCCTTCATTTTGTTAATGTGGTCTATCACATTGACTGGTTTAAAGATGTGAAACTATCCTTGCATCCCTGGAATAAATCCTACTTGTTTGTAGTGTATGATCTTTTTAATATATTGTTCAGTTCAGTTTGCTAATATTTTGTTGAGGATTTTTTACGTCTATGTTTATCAGGGATATTGGCCTGTAACTTTCTTTTCTTGTGTCATCCTTTTCTGGTTTTGGTATCGGGGTAATGCTGGCCTTGTAAATGAGTTTGGAAGAGTTTCCCCTTCTATTATTTTTTGGAAGAGTTAGAGAAGATTGGTATTAATTCTTCTTTGAATGTTTGGTAGAATTCACCAATGAAACCATCTGGTCCTGGACTTTTGTTTGTTGGGAAGTTTTTGATTACTGATTCAATCTCCTTACTAGCAGTCAATCTGTTCAGATTTTCTACTTCATCGTGATTCAGTCTTGAGAGGTTGTATTTTTCTAGGAATTTATCCATTTCTTTCAGGTTGTCACTACTCTCATTCTTAAAAGATATTTTCCCTGAGTGGAAATATTAGCTCAGGCAATTTTCCTGTGAAATCCTTTTCTCAAAGTAAATCTTTCATAACAGTCCAACAAATAAGGCAGGGGGGAAAAAAAAGAGCTCTCCCGATTGAAGTAAGGGTGGGAGGTCCAAAACTCTTTTTGCTCAACCTACCACCCACCCTACTCAACCTTAAGTGCCTCCTGGAAATGCTAGGGAGGACATAGTTACAAATAAACTTAAAAATCAACTTAATCAGCATTGCCTAGATCCTAAGGAAATCCAAAGGGAATCATTGGTTTTTATCCATCCTGTTCTGTTCAGGGAAAAGAGTCCATGAGTCTGATGCAGGGGGTCTTCTGGCTCCAAGAGGCCAGTGGTGCTGTGGGAGAATAGTTGAATTCTTCTGCCCATAGCAACCTCAGTGGGGCATAAACACTTGTGCAGGTTACACACTACTCAAAGCCTCCTGGACCAGGAGGCAAGTGAGTTCTGAAGTCCAGTACATGTCCTGCTCTCCTGACTGGGTCCCTGGGTTAGACGAAGTCACCTTTTTCTAATTTACACAAAGGTTCTATACAGGCCAACAGTGGCCCTATGATCAGCATGAAATGTTGTGATCAGTCTCCCTGCCTTTCTGGGCTCAGTCTCCACATTCACTGGGCCTCTTTGTGACCCTGCAGACTTTACTGTAATTCTGACCCCAATAAGAGGCACCCTGGATGGGGGACATGAGTATTCAGACCCAGAAGGGAACTTCCCCATGGAAAAGAAGCAAATTGATGTCTGGCTTCTATAATTTAGCCCCTTACATGGGAGTGGTGGGGGGGGGATGGAGAAAGAGGGAGGGAAGACAAAGGGAGAGAGGGAAGAAGGAGGGAGGGAGAGGGTTGCCTCCCTGGACCCTATAGGATTCCAGGAACTGAAGACCTGACCTTGGGCTCTGAGCCCTAAAATGCCTGGGAGGCTCTTGGGAGATACACCCAGCTTTCTCCATTCAAGACTTCCATCCCATCTTCCACTGTCCCTGTGACGAAGTTCAGGATGAAAACCAGCAACAAAGAACACGCTGCCAGTAAGGCTTAACACTCCCTGTTGGTCTCCAGGCCTGTGGGGAGCAAGCAGGCCGTGGTGATGGGAAAACACACATTGTCTGGGGGCGTTGCGGATACAGTACAGATTATTTTTAGCAAATTGTTCTGACTTAGTGAAAAACCTGAAAGATAGTGTTGATAATCATCCTTATTTTAGTGCCACAGATGGCACTGCTAAAATTAGACACTTGTTTCTGGGTGATTCTGCTGTTCCTATAAGAAGACACCTTTCCTGGTGCAGAAATACATCACTGAAGGTTGTCTTTATTTTTTAATTTAGGGTTCAAGTTTTTACTCTTTACCCTTAAGTATTAAAAATATTTGTGAGAAAAAAAATAAATTATTCACATGTCTCTCACACTAATATTAGCCTGAACATAAATGAGAGGTTTGGGTCTTCTTTTGTTCTCTGATCCTAGTGACAACCAGGAATTATCCCCTGCTGCCTGCCTTTCTCCTCAGAGGTACTTCCTGGGCCCTCAGCCAAGCCAGACTCCCTGTTATCTCATTTCACCCTACGCTTTCTCTCATATCAGTGTTTTTCACTTGTAATTGTATACTTATCTGTGAGACATTTGGACTAATGTCCATTTCCTCTCCCGGACCATAAGCTCCCCAGGGCAGAGACTAAGGCTCTTCTCTTCACTGCCCTGTCACCAGTACCTTGGATGAGGACATCAGTGAAGTGCAAGAATGAATGGGAAAGCCACTACCAGACATGGGTACCTGGGGAACCCACAGCTCCAGCTGTCTTCACTGTTCACCCACCCCTGGGAACTTTGTGCAGGTCAAGCCTTTGGCCACTATTGGGCCTATCTGTGTGTGCTTCAATTTTCTCACCCAACAAACAATGAATAAAGCATGCCAAACTTACAGCAGAGAGATATTATGAAACTTTTAATAAGGAATGTGAATGAGATAAGGCTGGAAAGGGTGGTGTAGATGTGAGCTGATGGTGCTGTTATGAATATTAGGGTTGGGCAGGAGGAGAGAATTGGAATTCCACTAAAAGCATAGGTTCTTTGGAAATAGGTGTCTCCTTCACAGCCACAGCCAAATACACAGACTTTCCCACATAGTAGATGCCCAACCAATGCATCCCATTACCACCTGTGGAAGCAGCCTCCATGATGGCCGCCAACAATCCCACCTCCTGGCATACACACCCTTGTGTAGAATTCTTCCACACTGTACCAGGGACACATGGAACATGGCAGAATGATAGTGTGACATTTCTGAGATTAGGTCATAAAAGGCACTGTGGCTTCCCTCTTGGTTGAGCTGTTTGTCTCTCTCTGTGTCTCTGTCTGTCTGTCTCTGCCTCTATCAGTCTGCAATCACTTGCTCTTAGAGAAGCCCTGTTATGAGCAACCATTTGGAGATGCCTGCGTGGTGAGGAACCGAAACCTCCCACCAACAGCCATGTGTGAGTGAGCTGGAGAGCACATCTTCTAGCCCCCATAAAGCCTCCAGAGACCACCACCCTGGGCAGCAGCATGAATTCAACCTTGAGAGCCTTTGAACCACAATAGCCATCTGAGCAGTTCCCAGAAACCGTGTGCAATGGTGCATGTTTGTTGTTTTAAGCTGTTCAGTTTTGCAGTTATTTGTGTAGCAATAGATAACTCATATTCCAGCCAGATACATCTCTGCCTCCTGGCTGTGCTGAGTCAGGGCTGGAAGTCCAGCCTCCCTCATAGTTGCATCCAGCAGTCTGCTCTTCATTCTTTCTTCTTGCCATCTCTCTGCTCGTCACCAGCTCCCATCCCCCTGAAGACCAGCCCTCTAGCCCTGGCTCAGCAAAAATCGCCAAGAAGGGCCAGTGTAGATCAAGACAGAGGAAAGGGCAAGACCACAGGGACCTGGGTGCCAGATAACCCTAGGGAATGTCTTAGTTCTGACCTCTGTCCTGAGAAGGAAACTTGACCTTGCTTCCTCCTCCCCCACACTGACTGACTCTCATTTCCTATACAGAGGGAGGTGCTCAGCCAAACTTCTCTCCCCTCCATCCTTCTAATCCCACCAAAGGGAGCTGTTCCACAACTTTCTTTCTCCACACTACCTGAGGACCACCTTAGTGGTCTCTTAGTCTAATCATGAAATCATCCCTCTGTCCCAGCACCAGAGCAATGCAGCCAATCTCTTCTGTTCTTTCTCATCCCACTCCCATTCCCAGGGGCACTGCATTCAGTTTTTTTTATTTCCTTCTGAAAAAATAAGGAAATATTCCTACTTTTAAATTACTATATTTTGACAATATTTTTGGGCTTTCTATTATAATTGTTGGGGATTTGACACTTGTAATCCATTGTGTTCCCACCTTCTTCCCACACCCATCATCCTAATATATCTTAATATTATAATTTTTGGTTAAATTAATAGTCCGTGTTAATATTATCAGGACTATCACTAATCACACAGTGTATAATAAATATATTCCTTTCCCATAATCCAGCTCTCCACACCAGAGATAAATTCATCCTTTTACTATTTTCAGTGCCCTACTGGCTAAATTTAACCCCAAAGTTTTATATTTTCATCAATGCCTATCAACAGTTGTTTCAAATGTCCTAACACATTAGATAATCTGGCGGTTCCCCCACTTCCCTGGATATCTCCCTCCCAGCACTTTGATCTGTTGCTCTCTTGGTCTGTGGTACAAATTTTTACCTTGGGGTTTCTCTCAGCCTCTCCATCAGGCTGACTCCCTCAGTTCCTGCACCCTAGGTCCTCTTCTTTCTTGGTTTACATGCTCATTTTGCTGGAGCACATCCTCCATCATCTTTCTGAGAAAGGATATATAGAAGGTAAAAGCTTTAAAGATGTTGCATGCCTAGGGGCCCCTGGGTGGCTCAGTCGGTTGAGTGCCTACTTCAGCTCAGGTCATGATCTCACCATTCATGGGTTCAAGCCCCACGTTGGGCTCCGTGCTGACAGCTCAGAGCCTGGAGCCTGCTTCAGATTCTGTGTCTCCCTCTCTCTCTCTGCCCACCCCCTGCTCATGCACGCTCTCTCTCTCTCTCTCTCCCTCTCTCTCAAAACTAAACTAAACACAAAAAATTTTTTAAAAAGATGTTGCATGCCTAGAAATACTTTGATATCACTTCATATATGAAAGATAATTGGGCTTGTTGTACAAATCTAAGTTGAAAATAATTTTCCATCAAAATTTCAAAGGCATAATTCCATTGTCTTGTATCTTCCAGTGCTACTGTTGTGAAGTCTACCATCATTCAGGTCTGAAACTTTTGTATGCTTTATACGCTCCTCCTCACAATCCCCAGTTTGTAGGATTTTCTCTTGATCCTTGATGCTTTTATATTTCATGAAAATATACATTGGTGTGGAATTTTAAAAGTTCATGGTCCTGGTGTTTGCTGAGTTCTATGTGTGTGAAGGGTACACCCTTCAGGTGAGAATTTTCTCATATTATTTCCTTGAAATATCTTTGTTTTCTCTATATTCTCTTTTTGTAACTCAAATTAGAAGGGCACTGAGTCATCTGGACCTACCTTCTAGTTGTAGTTCTTCTCTTATTGTCAATCTCTTTGCCCTTTTTTAAGAGAGATTTCCTCGACTCCATCTTCTATCTCATCTATTAGAAACCCTCTTTCTTATGCTCTGATAACCTATTATTTATAGAATGCTGATCTTGTCTCTTAGATGCAATATCTCTGTCATCTCTCTAAGAAGATTAATGATAGGAATTTCATCTTGAGCTTCTGTTCTGCTCCCTTCTCTCTAACTCCTCTGAATGCCTTTCTTCTGTTTGCTGTTTGTTGAAATCCGTGCTAGCAGCATCACTCACATGTAAAGGGATCCTTGGCAATCTGTTCAAAGCTGAGAGTGAAGCACTGAAGAGCTCTTTGAAAATTTGGGGGGAGGAGAGGATTTTAGACTGGTAGATGGAGCAGATTTCCTTGTCAGGCACCCCTCACATGTAAGCATTTTTAGGTCTTTTCCTAGGGACAAGTGTCCTGCCTGGGGCACATAGGTCTTGCGGCCAATGTCCAGGGAATAGAGTGGGATGGGCTCTTGGGGCTCTTCTTAGTTAGTGTGAAGTCTTTCTTCTTATATCCCAACCCCTTTTCAGCCACGAATCTCAACCCTGCCTTCTACTGTCCCTGTTGTCCCTTACCCAGAGCCACTCCCCTCCAATTTCTTCAAAGAACAAAGCTCCAGCTTTGTCTGGAGATTGAGGGGGGAGAGTCCTGGGATCCAACTGGCTTCCTAGACAGAGTTTGGGTCATCCTCTCTTTTTTTGCCTCCACCATCTCCACTTCATCCCACTTCCTGTAGTGTCAATTGTCTCCTATTACCCAGGCTTCTGGGTTCCTCTGAGTGAAGAGGTTTGATTCTTGGCAACATACCCCCTCCCCAACCCCATAGGTCCTCAGGTCCTGGCTTCTTCCTGTCCCACTGCTCTAAGATCTCAATCTACTCATCAGGAAAATGGGGATAGCAGTGGTTCCCAGCCCCAAGGTTGCTGCAAGGAATAAATGATATCACTGTGGTGCCATCACTATTATGATAGGAATTGTCAGAACAGCCCTTTGGGCAAGCTCTGTCCCCTAGTGTGTGTTCTGTTTTACAGCCCACACAGGCCCAGGAAGAGAGCCAAGCCCAGGGATGATATGAAGTGCTCATGCTGAGTGTGCAGAACCAGGGAAAGCTGTTCCCCTCCACATGCTCCCAGGCCCTGCCAATCCATGCAGGATCCAGTCACCAGCCAAGCATGGCACCAAGAAACATATGAACTTGGCTGTTTCATGTCCTCCCTGAAGCTTTGCTCAGCCCCCTCCCTCCAACCCATGAACAGAAATGTGCACAAATGCAAAATAACAATGATACTCCTGTGAGATGGCAGCTGAGACCCATGTGGTTGAAGACAGTTTGAGAAAAGGATGAGCCTTTCTATGCCATCTGCCTGCCCACTTTTCAAATACTTTTACCCACCTTAGAAATCATGCCTGACTTTAGTGGGAATTATTACCAGAGTGGTAAAGATGTGAGTGTTCACCATGCGAGGGATAGTTAAGTCTTGCAGTGCAGCATTTGCTGTACTGTTGGGGGTTTAACCCTTGAAGCCAGAGGGACCTCCTTTCTGCTTCAGCAGGCTCCTGGCAGAGGGCAGGCACGGGGGACCATGACATGAAAAGCCAAGGAGCCAAGACTGCTGCTGTGATCCAGGTCCTGGTATGGCTGTCGAGACATAAAGTCTTGCCTGGAACCTCAGATGCCCAGGGGTCTGGCCGGACACATGGACAGGGTCACCTTGTTTGTAGATTACACAGGCACACATATTTCAGTGGGACTTCAGGGAAGCCGTTACATTTCTCTTACTCTGTGTGGGAGGGAGGGAGGGAGGAAGGGAAATTAGTCTCCCACCACCTGCCCTAGATCCCAGGCCCCTTGTCTAGGTGTCTCAGTCCACTTGGGGTGCTGTAACAAAATACCACAGACATTTATTGCTCACAGTTCTGGAGGCTGGAAATGTGCAGAGTCTGGTTCTGATGCATTCCCTCTTCCAGGTTGCAGACAGCCGACTTCTCACCCCTTCCTCACAGGACAGAGAAGCCAGTGAGCTCTCTGGGGTCTCTTCTGTGAGGGCACTAATCCTTTCATGAGGGCTCCACCGTCATAACCAGTCACCTCTCAAAGGACCCCCCTTTCTAGTATCCTCACATTGAAGGTTCAACATATGAATTTTGGGGGGACACAAACATTTAGTCAATAACATTAGAGGAAACTCATGATGCCAATTTCCATGTTTTAGGTACCCTTCCAGGAATTAAATTTCATGCTTCTACACACAGACACACACACACACACACACACACACGAATGAGTGGATTCCACGCACACACTTTTTCATGAAACAATATACTATGAAGCATGCTCCATATCATAACCCTAAAAAAATCTTTTTATGAAAAATGTGTGTAATTCCATACGAGGATGAGCTATGATTTAATTAATTGATATTACTGCTGATAGTATTTAAGTGGTTTCCCTCCTTTGCAATCTCAAAGAATGCCCCCATGAGCCTCAGTGGTAAACGTCCTCACAAACGTGTAAGAGATCACCTGCAGGACAGAATCCTAATGTGGGGTGACTGCGTGGAGAGTTTCTAATCCTGACAGATGTGCCCAAATTCCCACAAGGCGCTTGTCCATCCTGCTCACTCACACAGCCCTTATCAAAGGTTGGAATTTTGACAGTCTGATAGATGTCAAGCAGGGCTTCTCTGCCATTTCCGTTACATTTATCTTAATCTAGGTGGGATTAAGCATATTTTCAAATGTTTAGAAGCAGTGTCATTTCCCATGAAGGATTTCTTTTTTTTTTTAATTTGTTTTTTTAATGTTTATTTATTTTTGAGAGACAGAGACAGACAGACAGAACGCAGGCCAGGGAGGAGCAGATAGAGAGGGAGACACAGAATCTGAAGCAGGCTCCAGGCTCCAAGCTGTCAGCACAGAGCCCAACGCAAGGCTCGAACTCACGAACCGTGAAACTATAACCTGAGCCGAAGTCAGATGTATAACCAGCTGAGTCACCCAGGAGCCCCTCCTGTGAAGGATTTCTATTCATTGCCCATTTCTCAACTCAGTTGTTGGATTTTTTTTTTCTTATTGATTTATAGCAGACTTTGGCCAGTGAAAGGGTTGCATGTGCTATTATGCATATGATACTATTCTTGTGTCACAGACATAAATATACCTTGTTCTTTTTCATGACTGCATGATAATTCCATTTTAAGGAGGTGCTGTAATTTTGTTCTCAGTTTATCATTTGCCCTTTTCCTTTCATCAGGATGTTTTTTCTGCCATTCAGAAACATCTGGCTCTTATCTGGTAGAATAAATCCATTATGCTGTTTATGGCCTCAGCATTTTGCAATAAGATCAAAAAGGTCACCCCTCCAACATTATAAACGTTTTTCTTATTCTGCTATTTTTATGGTTTCCATTTTCTTAGCTTTAAATCCTCAACCCACCTGGATCCCTCTGGAATTTATTTTAGTAGCAACAGGAACTGGGTACTCAATATTATTTTTTTCCAGATGGCTAGCTGGTTGTCCCAACACAATGTATTGAATAATCCACCTTTTCCTACAGGTTGAGAGGTCACCTTCACCACGTTCTAGATTCTCGTATGTATTTGGCAACCCTGCACTGTGGATGTCTGCCTGGCCACCTCTGGTCTTCTGACAAGCCAGGCAGACCAGTGAGAAGCTCTGACTCCCAGACCTCCCTCACCCTTCTTCAAGGTGGACCTTCATTCCCGGATAACCCCTTTTAAAGCACCACAATGAACCAACGTGTCTCCAGAAAGTGATATTCCCACGACGGAAAAGTCACCCTTGAAGGGGTGTCTGGCCCACAGCTCTGCACCCTGTAGTCAGGTCCCCTAAACATGCCCCCCCCCCCCCCCCCCCCCCCCCCATCACAAGCATGACAGGCCCAGAGCAGGGGACCAGGGTCCAGGCCAGCTTCAAGCTGCCTAGGCTGAGGAAAGGCAGTAGCACAGTGTGAAAGAGGAGGCTGGGAAGGTAGGTTACCACACTCCCTCCTAGAAGGCTAGAAGGAGTGCTGGAGCCAGCCCCAGCTTCCTGCCCCCTGGCCTTCCCATCCAAGCCTGCTCCAGCCCCCCTGCAGGACACCGCCATTCACATTCAAGCAGCTATCCTGTGCCAGGACCTGCACCCAGTGCTGGTGAGTGAGCAAACAGACATAGAGCACATGCCTGTGGAGGCCAGTGTTCACAGAAGGCGGGCATCATGGTATCTTGCAGGGGCCGCACTTGGTCAGCAGAAGCAACACTCCCAGTAAGCATTGACCAGAAGTAGGAGCTGCCCAGAACGTGGGGAGGGAAGGCCCACAGCAAGAGGAAAAGGTATGTACAAGGGGCCTGAGACAGGAGGCAGCAAGTGACATGGGACACAGGACAAAAGCCCAGGCTGCTCCCACACTGCAAATGTTCTACTGAGACCCAGACCTCGCAGGGCTGGGGTGCCATCAAGCACCCCACCAGGCTCTTGCCAGCTGTTGGGCTCAGGCTCCACTTCTGACTTAATAGCTCTGAGGCTCAGTTTTCACATGCATAAAATGGGCATAATGCTGTGACAACCCCTGACATTGGTGAGAAGTCTCCACCCCACCTCTAGACCTATGTGAATCCTCATACCAGCAAACACCATTCAGTAGATGTGAGTTGGGCCCACCCACCAGCCAAGTCACACACACACACACACACACACGTACTCAGCTGGAATATTTTCTAGGCATTTTACTCATTTAATCCTCATAGCAATGCTTCACAGAAGGATATATTTCTGTCATAGACTTCAACCCATCCTGTCCCTCTAGGATTTACAAGGTCCCCATGCACCCTCTCTCCTTCTGCAGGATGCTCTAGGATTTGGGGTAAAACGTCAAATTGCACCTGGTAGCTTTAAAAGGTGAATCCCTCGCTCCTCTCCAGGGGGTGATAACAGGCAGGTCCTTGACAATTGCTGGTTCCCAGGCACTCATTGTTTGTCCTGAAGTAGCGCCCACCTTTACATGATTCTGGGGTCCTTGCACTGAATGACCAGCCTGTGCTCAGCCAGGGAGGACTGGCTGGTGAGGGCCTGGTGCTGCCGGGTGGGGGCCCTGCCCATCCCTCTGTGGCCCTAGGAAAAGGGTTCCAAGTTAGAAGGTCAGGAAGTGGTCGCTTCTTACAGAGCTGCTTTAAATTATTTCAGCTGCACTGAGGCATTTGAGAGTCAGACCAAATAAACATTTGCATCTAAAAAAGGCAAAATAGGGTCATTTGAAATAGAGAAGAAAGCCTTTCCCATATCCGGAGGGTGTGGCCAGACTTTCCAGAGAAGCCCTGCAGGGTTTGCTTTGGTTTTGTGTGTTTGCCAAGGCACATAACTCAGCCCCTGCTTTGGGAGGGAAGTATTTTCTTTTAAATAAAATGGGAGTTGAGCTGAGTTTCCTTCCCCTGATTTGCTCTAGGGTCACCCCCGGCCCCCCGTAGCTGTCAGGACCACATCTTTAAAGGCGTGCTTTTCTTGAGAGGATGACCACGACCCCCTTGATGTTATCAGCCAGGCAGGCCCAAGGCAGGGAGGAAGGGCGGTACTCCCCAAGCTCCCAGAACTGCCCACAGCATCACACACACACAGTCTGATGCTTTTCCCTCCAGGATGCCTCCTAGCCTCTTCACTTTGGGCCCAGTGCCCAGGAGACATGGCCCTAAGGAGTCTGGATTGGAACATAGCATAGGCATCACGTTCTTTGCCCTATTACTTCCTAGCAGTTAGGCCCCCAGGACTTCAATCCCACCGTGTAGATTAAACCCCAAAGGAGGGGAATCTGCCACAATACTCTGTGTGCTCCCTCCAGACCCAGTGGCACTTCTACTGATGTTGAGCTCCTGAGGACAGCAGGGACAGTCCACCCTGGCCTCCCATGATGTCCACGTGCTTTCACACAGGTCGGTCTCCACGTCTAAGCGGTCCACTTTCACAGCAACCTTGTCTTGGAGGAAGGTCTGTGCAGTTGAAATAACTTCCTATCCTCAAGATGGAGCTGCTCCTGCCTGAGGTGCCTCATCGTCAAACCCAACCATAGATAACTAAAAAAGTTGTGCGTGACCAGAAGCGCAATGCATCTGGTCAGCCCCAAATACCCAGCCGTCTCTGGGTTCCATACTTAAACTTCCTATGAAAGCGTCTTGCCTTCTGCCCATTTTTTATTTCTCTGGACCCTTGGGAACAGAGACTGCTGCCTGCTTCGTGAAGTGGTAAACAAAGTTTGTATCACCTAACTTGTCTTTAATCATTTTTAACAATACAAACACTGGCTCCCTCCCCTTTTGCCCACCACAGAGCCCTTGCTCGCTCATTCATTCATTCATTCATTTAAACATTGTTGACCCTGGGTTCAAGATGTCTGATTTACCACATCCAGGTGCTTCTCCTCCCTGCCCAGATCCTCTGAAATATCAGAGTAAATACAAAAACAAATACTTAGAAGCCCTGGAACACTAGGAAAAGTGCTGTCAGCAGACCAGAACACTGGAGAATTTCTGGAAGATAGGAAGCAGGTGAGCTCAGAGTAGTGGGGAAGCCCAACAAATCAGAGGAGCCTGCAATACCAAGCAGATGGGAAACCATCCTAAAAGCCACCTTCCCCCTTCTAGGAATGGGAGAAGTGGTGGCATGGGGAAGGAATGAGTCATGGGATATTGATAAGATAATTACTTGAAGGGTTCCCCAAGCAGCTGGGACGGTGCCCCATTTGCCCCCAGGATAAAGTCAAGGTGTAGCTTTAATATTGACAGCAGGGGCCCTGCGGTGGCTCAGTCAGTTAAGTGGTTAAGCATCCAACTCTTGATCTCAGCTCAGGTCATGATCTCATGGTTTGTGAGTTCGAGCCCCTCATCAGGCTCCTGGCCTGCTTGGGATTCTTTCTCTCTCCCTTTCTCTCTCTGCCCCTCCCTTACTTGTGCTCTGTCTCTCTCTCTCAAAATAAAATTAAAATAATAAAATAAAATAAAATAAAATAAACTTTAAAAATTAAGGCAGATTGTTGCAAGGGGCGCCTCCAGAGAGAGAAGCAGGACCCTGCCCAGGTAACTGCAGCCACAGTGAGAGACAGAGTGTCCCCTGTGAAGGCACTTTGTCCTTGCATTTTCCTGCCTGCCTCCATGACCCCAAGTGCCCAGGGGTGCCAGGGTTGCTGCGACCAGAGTGGACAGTCCCTTACAGGAAGGAGGTTTTCTTGTGTTCAAGATATATTCCACACAGCAAGAATGATCCATCAAGACCAGCAGTTCCCACACAGGCTGCACTTAGGATCCTTTACCCTCTTAAAAATGCTTGAGGGCCCCAGAGAGGACTACTCTATGAGGAAAACCTACTGATATCTACTGTAAGAAATCAGAATGCAGAAAATTTTTAAATCTTTATTTTTAAATAATAATAAAGCCAATACATGTTAGCACAAATAACATAACATTTATGAAAATAGATATATTTGTCTAAAAATAATTTATTTAGTAAGATGAGTGACATTATTTTATATTTTTGAAAATCTCACCAATGTCTGGCTTAATAGACAGCTGGATTTTCACACCTGCTTCTGACTTCAATCTGTTATGATATCACACATCATCTAGACTCTGGAAAATGCCACTGAACACTCATGAGAGAAGAAAATGTCTTTGTATTCCTATTAGGTTTTTGCTTTGTGTACCCCCTGAAAGATTCCCAGGAACCCCCATGGGTCCACAGACCACACTTTAAGAACCATCATCCTGGCACTCATTTACAAATGAGATCAGACAACCAGGAATCCCCATATATTTGAAGGAAAACCACAACTCTCCAAGGAAGAACCAGACAGAACCCTGGAGAAAACAAGGTAACACAGGAATCAGAAAAGAACATTAAAATAAGTATAACTACTATCATCAGTAGTAGGTTCAATAAGACATAAGAACCGGTCAGATGGCAAGTGGGCACAGAGTAAACACATAAAATCAGTGCTTTTCCTATAAACCATTAATAACCAGATAGGAGATAGCATTTGCAATAGCACCAAAAATATCTAGGCACATATCTAAGCACCACAAATAATCTAGGAACAGACCTAATCAGAACTTTGGAGGACGTTCATGAAGGAGATTTTAAATCATATAAAAGAACATAAATTGAGAGGTGTACATTTTCGTGTGGGAATCCTCAGTATTAAAAGGTGGCAGATATAGGAGCAGGTCAACAAGCACCCCTCTGTATTATACTGGATTGAGCTGGATTTCTATCACAAGTATCAAGAGGTGTAACCAATATATTCTCTAAGATGAAAGCCACCCCAAACGAAATGACAAGACAAGTGATTGAGACAATATTTGCAGGGCACCTGAGTGTCTCCGTCAGTTTATTACGGAACCAGGCTGGAACACTGGTGGAAAAACCAAGAGGCACTCGGAGATCTTGGTGGATCAGAGATTTATTTAACACCGGAGGGCTCAGAGGAGACTGTTTCCCCAAAGGTCTGAGCCCCGAATGCAAGTAGGGAGGGTAATTTATAGCCCTCAGCTTCCATATACATGGGGGTTTTCACGTATGCATAGCAAAGGAAGAAGAACCCAGAGGAGGGGTCTCTAAGCTAGAAACCAGAGTCTGTTTTAGCCCCGCCGGCCATCTTTGGTGTACTTTATTCACTTCTCCAACATTCCCCCTTTGATGCCTTTTAAAAAAACTTCTAGTAGGCATTGCCTTTCAGTTTTACAGGTTGATACTCTCGGAGAGCTAAGATACACGCAGTAGTTTGGTGAGCAACAGTGTTTTCAATAAAATGTACCACGGCATTCAGTATACAGGGGTCGATGGTTACACATAAAATTATGGAGAGGAGGGGCCGCACCAGGGCAGGAAGCCAGGATGCCCAATCTGTGAGATCCCATCCTCTCCATTGATTGATAATTTCCTGTTGTCTATGCTGAATTCCTTCCTTGAGTTCCTTAACCTTAGTTGTAACTATTCCCGACTGGTTTACGAAATAGCAACCTTCCTCCCCCAGAAAGATGCAAGTCCCTCCTTTTTCTGAAGTGAGGAGGTCGAGGGCTTACCTATTTTGGGGGGTCACTGCCGCCAGAGAGTTTATTTGGTTTTGTAAGGTTACCAGAGAATCTGCCACCAGTTCCATGTCTTCACTTCGCTCTTGAGATAGTCAATGATATAGTCCTACGGATGAACCTATGCCCCCTATTCTGGTTCCTATTCTTGTCACAATTCCTGCGCCTATCAGAACGGGTAGCAGGACTGCCCGTTTAGACTGGGACTTGGGGCTAAAGGCTGTTAGGAGCTGATCTTCAGTGTATACAGATCTCTCTGGGGTTAGGAAGATGGAATAACATATCTGAGTACAGTTGGCCTCTAAGCATCGGTAGCCCAAATTAGAACATAGATAGAATACCCCAGGGGTTGAACATAGGATTGTATTCCTCTTTTAAGGTTATATTTCTTCTGCAGAGAGGTACCGTTCATACCTTCAGGGACTGTACAGATTAGATTGTTGGCATTTGTGAGATGCCATTGTGAGATGCCATTTGTGAGATGCCATTGTGAGATGTCCATTGTGAGATGGACCCCAGTGGCCAGGAGTCCAATTAAGACAGATGTGTTGGTTTTGAGATTTTCAGGAGCTTCCCAGGTCAAAGGGATGGGAGTGGCTAAGTAAGCCCTCCAGCTTAGGGACAAGCACACCCAGCAGGTTTGGGTGTGATTATCTATTTTATGGAGGACTTGTAGAGTAGTGTCGGCCCAATGCTGGAGTGGGGAATTGGTAAACATCTGATTGAGGGCTGAAAGTTTCAAACCTTGGTAGGCTGCCGGGGGAGTGGTTGACTTTATGGCTTGTATTACCCTATCCTGGGTATCCTTTATAACTTTTTGAAGGACCCTGTCTTGCACCCCTCCCCCATCAGAGATCCCCCATTGAGGAAGGTAAGTGTAGCAAGCTCGCTTCCCTCTCTGGAGGCCCTTGTTGTGACATGGGTTCCTGACATTTTGGGTTATCTCTATGGTCCAATACTTAGCCCTTGGGGCACCGGGTGACTGACAGAGAGTGGGTGTTTTTCCCTTGTAGCAGTCTTTGTGGAGGGAGGTGAAGGCGCTGAACGCACTTAACACCCTTATTGTCATATAACAATGCTGGGGGCAAAGTGGGTAAGCAGCCTTTGTGAGGGTGAGAGAGGTTATCATAATATGCAGACAATACTTAATAACCCTCCCACCCAGAGGAGGTATGTATAGAGACCTAGCATGCATCTTTTGTCCCATGTCCAGCTTCTTGGTGCAGTCTCTATCAGCCCAACAGTAAGAAGTAAGATCAGGGCTGACACCAGTAAGGGGTAAGGGCTGGCAGAGTTGCATCCAAACCCCTGGGCTGGGTTCACGCGTTGATTCCTCAGGCTTCTGCCGTGCACAGGTCAGCCAGCTTCCAGGGTGTGGCTGGAGCAGGGCTGGAGGTCTCAGGGGCCAGTTTCCCTTTTGAGGATTAGTTTAAGCAGGTTGACTGGATCTGGATCACTTCACCAGGTTGTGGGTTCTTCCGAGTTGGCCTTCTTAACTTTGGAGTGATGGACCCATGGGGTGATACCTGAAACTTTAAGGGCTGTAGGAGTTGTTAGAATAACAGTATGAGGCCCAGTCCACCGTGGCCTAAGAGGTTCCCTCTTCTGATCCTTCACCCACACAGAGTTTCCTGGCTGAAAGGAGTGAACGGGGGTCCCTAAGGAAATTGGGGTCCTCTCTATGTATCTCTGTAACTTATTTAGGACTGCCTCCAAGGTCTGCAGCTGTTCTCTTATTCCCTTGTCTCCAATCTGGTGTAGGTCTCCTGGGAGTTTTCCTAAACATGGTGGGGGGGGTCACCCATATAATAACTCAAAAGAGGAGAATCCCAGTGCCCAGGCATGCATTGGGCATGCAGGAGGGCCAGTGGTAGTAAATCTGGCCATGGGAGATTAGTTTCTTGGTGGAACTTAGCCAGGGTTTCCTTGAGGGTGTGATTCATCCGCTCTACTTTCCCTGAGCTCTGAGGTCAGTAAGCAGTGTGCAGTTTCCAGGTAACATTGAGGGACTTTGTCAGGGTTTGTGTAATGTCTGCCACAAATGCAGGTCCGTTATCACCGTGTATGGTTAAGGGTAGACCAAACCGAGGCACAGTCTCCCGTAGAAGGGCTCTGGCCACCTCGCGACTTTGTTCCGTTCTGGTTAGGAATGCTTCGACCCATCCCGAATATGTGCAGATTATTACAAGAAGGTACCTGAGCCCTTTATTTGGTTGTATGTCAGTGAAGTCCATCTCTAAGTCTTCGAAAGAGGCAGCCCCCATCCTTTGCATGCCAGGTGGGGGCCGTGGGGCAGACCAAGCCTTGTTTTTGGCATATGTTATACATGGTTCACTGACAGCTCGGTATAATGCCAGCAGCTGGCTGGTATAGTAGTTCTTTTTGAGGAGGGCCTCCAGTGCAGTTTTCCCTAGGTGCGTGAGTTGGTGATACTCCTTCACTAGGTGTTTTCCTATAAAGGACGGGACAAAGATGTGTCCATTTGGCATGACCCACCATCCCTCTTTGCTTAGTGTTCCCCCTTCTGTCAAGGCCCAACTTCTTTCTTCTATTGTGTATAGGGGCGGGGAGACTTCCCTCTGGGGTGCAAGAGATATTGTGTAGGTAGGAGTTTCATCTGGGTCACCACAGGTGGCCACTCTGGCTGTTTTGTCAGCCAGACAATTTCCTTGAGTTGTGGGGTCATCTCCTTTCTGATGTCCTTTACAGGGTAGGATAGCTACCTTGTCTGGCAGCCATACAGCCTCAAGAAGCTTTAGTATTTCTTCCTTGTTTTTGATAGTTTAACCTGTAGCAGTACTGAGGCCTCTTTCTTTATAGATGGCCCCGTGTACTTGCACAGTAGTGAAGACATACCGGGAATCAGTGTAGATGTTAACTCGTTTACCTTTGCTAAGGATGAGGGCTCGGGTTAAGGCACACAGTTCAGCCCGTTGTGTCGACCATCCTTTCGGCAAGGCCTTGGCTTCCAGAACTTTGGTGGTTGTGGTTGCTGCATATCCTGCTCTTTGGCTCCCCTCTTGTAAGTAGCTGCTCCCATCGCTGAACGGGGTGATCTCCGGGCTTGTTATAGCCTGGTCTTGGAGGTCCAGGCGGCTGGTGTAGACTTCATCCTCTCGGGTGCTCATGAAGGACATAACCATGTGTGGGACCTTAACATTAAGTGTTTGTCCCAGGGTGAGTTTGCCTCCTTGACGAGCAGGACTGTGGCTGCCAGCACTCTGAGGCACAGTGGCCATCCTACAGCCACAGGATCAAGTTTTTTTGACAGGTAGACCACTGGCTGTTGCCAAGGCCCCATGTTCTGAGTGAGCACACCAAGGGCTATTTTGTCCTTTTCATGTATGAAGAGGTTAAAGGGCCTTTCTATGTCAGGCAAACCCAGGGCCGGGGCTCATCCCAGAGCCAACTTTATTTCTGTGAAAGTGTCCTTTGCCTCCTCAGTCCATGCAAGGGGCTCCTGGTCTGGCCCTCCCAACAGGTCATAGAAGGGCCTCGCTATGGCTGAGAATCTGGGAATCCAAATGCAACAGAACCCTGTAGCCCCTAAAAATTCATGCAAGCCTCATTTTGTTTGGGGCTTGGTGATAACTTTCTTCCTTTCCGGTCCTAATTCTCTTTTTCCTTTTGTGAGGAGGAAGCCTAAGTATTGGACCTGCTGCTGACAAATCTGTGCCTTTTTCTAAGAGGCCTGGTACCCCGAATAGGATAGGAGCTGCAGGAGTAGGAGGAGCTGAAGCTTGGTACCTTTCATACAATCTTCTTGGGTGTCGCTGGCAAGGAGGAGGTCATCTACATATTGGAGGAGGACACACCTTGTGGTTTCCTTCAGAAAGTTGGCGAGGTCTGCAGCAAGTGCTTCCCCAAAAAGAGTGGGTGGGTTCTTGAAACCTTGGGGAAGTGGTGTCCAGGTCAGCTGCATCTGGCACCCTGTAACGGACTCAGTCCATTCAAAGGCAAACAGAGGTTGACTTTGAGGAGCCAGGCAGAGGCAGAAGAAAGCATCCTTTAGGTTGAGGCATATACACCATCTGGCTGACCCCAGAATTTGGCTGAGGAGAGTATATGGGTTCGGAACCACTGGGTTTAAGGAAAAAGTCACTTTGTTAATGGCCCTCAAATCCTGTACTGGTCAGTATCCTCCTCCTGGCTTCTTGACTCCTCCAAGCCGATTGACACTCAGTTAGAATACCTGCTTCTCTAAGCTTGGTCAGGTGCTCTTGTATACCCATTCTAGCCTCGAGTGGAAGGGGGTACTGCCTTTGTCTCTGAGGTTGGGCTCCAGGGATCAGGTCAACAATGATGGGGGCCTGACTCCAAGCTAGTCCAGGTGGGTTATCTTCAGCCCATACGGAGGGGAATGTAAGCCTGAATTCTGAGGGGCTACAGGTAAGGCCTGGGTGCAGAATAGTCTCCATTCTTCTTCTCTTGGCAGGGTAATCGCCAAGACCAGGGTTTCTTTCTGCCTTGGGTTTAATTGGAGGCTAATGTGTCCAGTGGGTTCAAAAGTTTTCTGGGCCCCAAATTTGGAGAGCAGATCCTGGCCCAGGAGAGGAATCAGGCAGTCAGGTAAGTAGAGGAACTCATGCCGGACCTTGTGACCCCCCCCAAGTTCACATTGTCGAGCTTGACAGAAGGGCTGTTGCATCGCCCATGTCCCGGTAGCCCCAAGTATGGTTGCTGTCTTTTGGCTTAAGGGTGCCACCGGGGAAGTAACAGCAGAGTATTCAGCCACAGTGTCAACCATGAAAGTTATTGTTTGGCCCCCTACCTTCATTTCGACTGTGGACTCATGGGGGCCAAGAGAGAAAGAGCCTGGTCCTCCTCAGTCCGATTCTACCCCAGCCAGACCAACAAGATTCTCGCCTTGAGGTTCCTCCCCATATCGGCTGGGTTTTGAGGGCCCCTTCAGATTTGGACATTCATTCTTCCAGTGTCCCTTCTCTGCAGTAGGCACATTGATACCTTGCTAAGGAGGCTCTGGACTTCCCCCCTTCTGGTGGTTGGGGTCATCCTGTCTTCGCAGTGTCTGTTTCTTTTAGTGCAGCTGAGAGAAGGGTGGCCTTCTTTTTTTAGTCTTCTCTCCCCTTCTCTTTCAGTTGTGACTTCTCTGTTCATGAAAACTTTATTGGCAACCTCTATCAGCTGAGTGATATTCATCCCGGCAAAGCCTCCAACTTCTGGAGTTTTCTTCTGATATCTGGGGCAGCCTGTGCCACAAAAGAGGTATTTACCATCTGTCGACTTTCTGGTGCCTCAGGGTCAAACGGGGTATATACACAGTATGCTTCACATAATCTTTCATAGTAGTCTCTGGGAGACTCCCCAGGGTGCTGTGTGACTGATGATATTTTAGTCATGTTCATAGGCTTTTTGGCTCCAGCTCAGACTCCCCAGAGGAGAGTTTCCTGGTATCATCAGATGTGGGCCTGTCCTTCTGTGGTGAAATCCCATTGTGGGCATTCTTCAGGTGGGGCAGCTTGAGCCTAGATAGCAGGGTCATTAATCCCCGGAGGTGAGTGATCTTCTAGGTACTGTTGTGTTACTCTCATTCTTCTTCTTCTTTCTTCTGTATTAGAGTCAGTTGGTGGGTCTGGAAGAGGGACTCCATCAAGTCGACCATTGCTTGTGGCATTTCAGAGTATGTGGAGTGTTGTGTTTCCAATTGAGAAGGTCAGTTGTAGAGAAAGGTTGGGCTGGACTGTTCCATCCTCATTCTGTCTTTCAGGCTCTCTTGTCTCCCTTACAGGGATTTGGAGATCATTAGGTTTGGGTCTGGGGCACAGTCTGGCTGCTGGCCCCCATGGGGGAGGGTTCTCCAGGTCCAAGAGGGGCAGGGAGATGGGCGGCGCCCCCTGCTGTGGCGGCAGGCAGCGTTGTCCCAGCGACTGAGGCTATGGCAAAGAGACAGATGGGGGGAGAGTTTCAAGCTCAGGGGGAGAGGGGAGGGAGCTTGGCGAGTCATAAGGAGGTGGAAATACAATATCTTCCTCCCCATCTCCTTTAAATATTAGGGGAGCAGTGGGTCGCTTCTTTGGCTCCCTGGTGAGCCTCCGGATAAAGTGGCTAAAACCTTTGCCTGGATCTGCTTGCTAGCGATGAATCGCACACAAGGCAGGGGATTTTGGGCAATTTCAAGCCAGGAGTCGAGGTATGGAAATTGATCAGGGTGGCCTGGGTTCCCAATGACTATCAGCCAAACCCAATGCACTATTTGAGCATCTAATGTCCCTTCTGGAGGCCATCCTACATTGAATATGGGCCATTCTAGTTCACAAAAGGTCCTTAACTTCCTGGGTGTCATGTTCACCCTGTAATCGCCTGAAAATCCCTTTTTAAAATTTTTAAGCATGACCTCTAAAATCATAGGCTTACTCTGTTTTGATCCCATTATTAATTTCTTTCTTGTGTTCGGTGTCGCAAAGAAATACAAAAGAAGGGTATCCCCTCGGATGAGAGGACCAATCAGATACTCCTCTGGTCACGTTCCCGAGGGAAACTTTAGGTAAGGTTTGGCCGTAGCAGACTCAGCTTTGTGACTTGCGATCAGAACCTGATCCAATACTGCCCTAGACCTTATACACTCACCACAACACAGGAGAGCCCATTCAGACTCCATAGACTTTTGGGAACCTTCAGGGTGCCCGTCCATGGAGCTACAAACTTGAATTCAACTGGCAAGCCTGGCCGAGCCGCACATTCTCTCTCTCTCTCTCTCTCTCTCTCACACACACACACACACACACACACACTCCAGGGTCTATTACATTCCCTCCCGCAAAATTCTCTACCTGTGAGGCCTATTAAGGCCTCTGGGGATTGATCAGGTCCCCCTTTTGGGTGGGCCTGACTTCTTTGGGGCCCCGGCCTTACTAGTTCCAACGTCGGGTCCAGGTCCTCACCTACCAGGTCTGAGTCCGGCAGGAACAACAGAGCAGGGCCAGCCCGAGACAACCGAGAAGGAGACTGCCAAAATTCAGGCAGGGTGTGCCTTCTCCCTTGCAATCCCTCACTCCATCACTGCCTCACTGTTCTCCCAAACCGGTGGCAACAATGGGCCACCGAGGTTGGGTTTCCCGGTCAGGGAACCAAGTATGTTATGGAACCAGGCTGGAACGCTGGCGGAAAAACCAAGCGGCGCTCGGAGATCTTGGTGGATTAGAGATTTATTTAACACCGGCAGGCTCAGAGGAGACTGTTTCTCCAAAGGTCTGAGCCCCGGATGCAAGTAATTTACAGCCATCAGCTTCCCTATCTGTGGGGATTTTCGCACGTGCAGCAAAGGAAGAAGAACCCGGAGGAGGTCTCTAAGCTACAGACCAGAGTCTGTTTTAGCCCTGTAGGCCTTCTTTGGCGTACTTTATTTACTTCTCTAACAGGTCAAGTGCTTGACTCTTGATTTCGGTTCAGGTCATGATCTCATAGTTGTGAGATGGAACCCTGAGACTGGCTCTACACTGGCTGCTTGAGATTCTCTCACTCCCTCTCCCTCTGCCCCTCCCCTGCTTGCATGTGCATGCTCTCTCTCTCAAATAAAAAATAAATTAAATTAAATTTTTAAAAAGGCTTTTTTTGTCAAAAAAATATTTGCAACATGAATAACAGTCTAAAGTCTAAAATTCTTGAGAAGTCATATTAAGAAGTCAAAGAACCTGAAGGTATAGGGGAGTGTGTGTGCGTGTGTGTGTGTGTGTTTTCAGGGAGAGATTTTAAAGAATTGACTTGTGATTGTAGAGGTTGGCAATCCAATTCTCAGGGAAGGCTGCCAGAGATCCCAGGGAAGGGTGGATGTTGCCATTTGAGTCTGAAGGCAGTCCACTGGCAGAACTCCTTCTGCTCAGAAGATGTCTTGCCTTTTTTTCCCTGGAGGCCTTCAGTTGAAAAGATATGGCCCACTCACATTATCTCAGATAATCTGCTTTACTCAAAGACTACTAACTTAAATGTTAGTCAATCTTACAAAATACCTTCACCCACAACATCTAGAATAATGTTTAACCAAATATCCGGGCTTCAGTGGCCCAGCTAAGTTGACATAAAAAAAGTAATCATCTCAGTTTCTTTCTCAGATTACAGTTCTGAGCTGAATAGCAGCTCTGCTCCTCAGGGTCCCCCAGGGCCCCAGGCTCCTTTCCTCAAGTTGTCACCCTCCCGTTGGGCACTGCTCTGTCATAGCTGAGCTGTTGCACAGCCAGATTCTAGGCAGCTTGAAGAGGACACATCCACTCTTTGCAGAGCTCAGCAGATGCAGAAGACCTTCTATCCCAGGTCTATTGATGGGAATTACATCATAAGGACATACCTAACTGCAAGGCAGCCTGGGAAATGTAGTCCAGCTCAGCAGCTGGCCCAGCTACATCCAGGAGAGAATGGATTTTACTTGAAGTGAGCAGTTTCCACTACTACCTCCCTATAATAAGGAAATACAGGGTGCTTGCTTGGGGGCTCATTCAGTTAAGCATCCGACTCTTGATTTCAGCTCAGGTCATGAACCAGGGTCATGGGATCAAGCCCTATGTTGGGCTCCACATTGGGTGTGGAGCCTGCTGAAGATTCTCTCTCTCACTCCTTCTATCCTTGCAGTTCCTATACTCATGCTCGCTACTTCTCTCTTTCTCTGTCTCTAAAATTAAAAAAAAAAAATTTTTTAATGAAATATCAATCAAGCCCATGAAACACTTTTCCTTATTTTCTTTTTCCTATCAGATTGGCAAAAATGTTTAAGTTTACCAATAGCCAGTTGTATGTATCAATCAGGAGGGTTCTCACTCTACAGCAACAGCCACTTTAAATAAAAATGGATTTTTAAAGATTCTTTTTCCTTTTTTAAAAAAATGTTTATTTACTTATTTTTGAGAGAGAGAGAGAGAGAGAGAAAGCAAAGGGGGGCTGAGAAAGAGGGAGCAGGGAACATGAAGTATGATCTGCACTGTTAGTGCAAAGCCCAATGTGGAGCTTGAATTCATGAACTGAGAGATCATGACCTGAGCCAAAGTCAGTCACTTAACCGACTGAGCCACCCAGGTGCCCCTAAATAAAAATGGATTTTATTTTGAAGAGCACTCCTAGAATCTTAAGGATGCTAGAGGAACAGGCTGGGAAAATGGCAGGGGTCAAGAGGCCTCTGCAGACTAGTGGTAATAGAGGCAGGTTTATTCAGACACTACAGCCACCATGGGACACTGGTCCATAGGACACTGATGCCACAACTGGACCAGGCCACAGCCAGGCAATGCCACCAGCACCATCACGGCATACCCTCTTCTAAACCTGGCTCTGGATACCCACCCTGGAATGCTCTGCCCAAGTGTCACCACACCCACTTCCAGGGCCTGTGTCAACCTGTCCCCCTGATCTGGGGGCATCCCTCTTCCCTGCCCACTGACCTGAGGGGGACCAAGTGTGCTTGTTTGTGTGCTGGGGTTGGGGAGGTTAAGTATGGACCTTGGACCTGCAGGCTGGGCATATGGCAGCCTGCATTTCAGAGCATTTTGCTAGTTTCTATCAAAATCTCAAATGCACAGAGCCAGCAGTTCCTCTGCTAGGAATCTTCCATTTGTTGCAGAAAACAACATAGTCTTAGTGGAAAAGCAACTGGTGAAACTGTATGCATAGAAAAGTAGGAAAGCCTAGTTGTTAACATGCAGGTGCTGGAGGTAGGCTTAAACCCTGATTCTGTCATTAGCAGCTGTGTGATTCTGGGCAAGCGACTTAACCTCTGTGCCTCAGACTCCTCACCTGAAAAGTGGAGATGGTAGCAATAAACCTCACAGAGTTTCAGGAGGACGAAATTGAGTTCATATATGTAAAGTGCTGAGCCCAGTGTTTGGTATTTGGTAAACATTCATCATCCATTAGCTTTTCTTATGATATCCTGACCTCCAATCTGTAAAGAGCAAATTACTATGCACCCATGCATGTTGGTGTGTGTGTCCAACCACTACCAGTGGTTACTTAGAAGTGGGGGGGTATGTAGGGAGAACGGGGGTCAACACAGATGTTCTCCTGTGTTGGGTCCATTCATGGATTCTTTTCCTTTTCTCTAACAAGTATTAACACACGTCAGTAGGTAAGTTATAGGTAGCAGGTATACAGATGGTCAACAAGAACTAAGAAGGCAGAGGTGGCCCTGGGACAGGAGAACTCTCTGGGGGGGGGGGGGAAGCACCCAGCAAGGGGCACCCAGGAGTAGGGCCAGGCATGGTCTAGGGGTGCCTCCCAGCGCAGACCACCACAGCTAGTATTCGCCACTCTCCTTCTTTCCCTCTGCTTGAAGTTGGAGGCCAGAAGTCCCCCAAGTAGATAGAACCAATCAGCGAACAGTGGTCTCATCCAAAAATGCACGGCCTTGGGCAAGGGCCAGGGTCCATTAACCCGGCTCGGTGTGAACTGAAGCCCAGGAGCCGTGCAGGCACCGTGGGAATGTGAAAAGAAGACAAGGGATGGAAGTTAGGCACAGGGACACAGGAAACCGGGGTGGGGGTGGGGAGGGCTGGTGGAGCCTACGCCCCAGACCCCTTAGGCCTGGGAGGCAGATGCACGCTTCACATTTCAACATTTCCTCCGGGGCTAGCTGGGCCCAGGAAACAGGCAGGGACGCGATCCTCCTTCCCCCCCCCCCCCCCCCCCACTCCACGTCCTCTTGCCCCTCCGGCTCCCTCTTCTTCTCCTTCACCCTCCTTGCTTGCTCTTCTTGCCTCCCCCCTCCCTTTTCTTCCTTTCCTCTCCCCCAACCCCGAGCTCCGCACTTTCCCTCTCTCCTCTCTCGCTCTGCCTTTTTCCCCCTCCCTTCCCTGGGCACCCCGCTCCCCTGCCCCGGAAGCCCGGTCCGCGGCCGGGGGCAGAGCGGGGTGGGGCTGCGGCGCGCACCTGCCCCGCGGCGGCCTCCTGGGTCCGGGCAAGGGTGGGCGGGCGGGTAAGCGGGCCGCCGGCTGGCTGCTGTCGTGCCGGGAAAGAGGCCTGCGCTCCCGCGGCGGGAGGCGCCCTGCGCTGGCCACGCCGGGGACCTGGGGGCCAGGTCCTCCCGCCTGCTTGGCTGGAGGGGTGGGGCACCACGGGGTGCAGGCGTGCGTCTCTTTCTGCCCCGAGTCTCTGCGAAGGGGTTCCGCAGCCGGCCGGTGCGGGGGGCGGGGAGGGGGCGGCGGAGCCGGGACCGCCTTGCCTCGGAGGCCGAGCGCTCGGCGCCCAAGTCCACACTTCAGATTGGGCAGCTCCCTGCTCCGGGACGTCGTCCCCGCCACCCCTCCCTGCCCCCTAGTGTCAGCCGCCTGCCTCCTCATCCTGGAATCCCAGCCTTTGAGTCTGCCTTCTGGCCTGACATTTCTTTGACACCTAGCCAGTCCCGACCCCCAGACCCCTGCCAAGACCAGCTGCCTTGGTGTGGGATCCCTGGCTCAGCTCGGGGGGAGCCTTGAGGGACTGATGCCCGGACACCCCTTAGCCTCTCTGCTTCTGTGGCAGTCTGCCTGCCAGTGGCCCTGCCGAGGGCTACCCTGCTGCCCACCTTGCACCCCAGCAGTCCCTGCATGGCCGCTTCTGTGGGCTGCGCACAGGTCACTGGCAAGGGAGCATGGAGATGACAGGGCCTTGCAGATGTCAGCCCTTAGGTCTCCCCACAGCAGTCTCCCACACATGGGCAGATAATGTCAGGGGGCCCTGGTTGCATTCTTGCACTGCCAGGCCTTGTCCTGTGCACTCAACTAGCGACACAGGTGGGCATCACACTCTGCTGTCCCCTAACACTGTGAACTCTCTTGCTTTGGAGCTCCTGCTGGTGCTGGCTACCCCTTGGTCACCTAACCAAGTGTTTCACCTTATCCCAGAAGCTTTCGGAGTTGCTCACTGAAACACTTGGTTCCCATTGCACAGTGTGCATCCTTCAGTGACCATGTTGGGCCCTGGCCTGTCTGCTGCCCTTGGGAGGCTGGCCTCTGTGAACGCTGGGGCTAAGGGGAGCTTCTCATCTGGGAAACGGGGCTTGGAGGTGGCTCAGAGACTGTAGCACCAGCAGCCACCAGGTTTGAGATTTTACAGTGGGAAGCTGCATTAACTACATCATCGCTCATGCACGGCTGCGTGTGTGTCCAGCAGCAGCACACCAGCACAGTGAGGTCTGGGGCCACCCCCTCCATTAGGCTGAATCCAGATCCGTGGGGCTCAACTGACCAGCCAGAGTTTGCTTCTCACCCCAGGCTTGTAGAAGGACTGCCATTAGCTCATGAGCCCTCCACACTGAAAAGGACAGTTAGTGGCTTGGAAGCCTCTCACAGTGGGAGGACATGGTGGCAGGTCATGGGCAAGAAGGGAGAGCTAGGGGAGGTCATTGGTTTAAAAGCAACATTTTTCAGCACCTGGGGAGGAAGAAGCTCTGGGCACTGCTCTCGGGCATCCAGGTTTCAGGTCAGCCAGAGTTACAGACAAGGGGGCCATCCTTCCTCTGTCATAGCTCTCTCCAGAGCAGGTAGGAACAAGAGGGTCCCACCAGGCCACTCCAGGCAGGCCCTCAGCCAATCAGCACGCAGGTCAATCAAGCATTGGTGCTCCAGAGTAAAAAGAGCCTTTTTTTTTTTTTTTCTTTTAAGTAGGCTTCATGCCCAGCACAGAACCTAACACAGGGCTTGAGCTCACAACCCTGAGATCAAGACCTGAGCTGAGATCAAGAGTCAGATGCTTAACCGACTGACCCAGCTGGGTGTCCCCCAGAGTGAAAAGAATCTTAAAGCCATTGGGCACAGGACTCCCACTCTCCTCACTATCCCACCTGCAGACCCCTTGTTTTGAAAACTTTTACATATTAAATGAATGGCAATTAAATAGGAAAAATCAACTTGACTTCTGAGTATGACCTTTACAGAGTTGAGTAGGGAGTTCTAGAGGCCCCTCAGAGAAGGGAGAACTGGGCCCCCTTCCATTGCCCTCCAGGATACTTCTCATATATTGTGCACCTGCCGGGGTGCATTCTGACATCCTGTTTGCCAATAAACAAAGGGCCGCCAGTTCCTGCCAATTCTTACCCTCAGTGACAATGCAGGCCACACAAAGGTCTACCAGCTGGCTCTAAGTCTCGAGGACTTCAGACAACTTCTCAAACACAAAACCCTGTGCATCTCTCAGTACACTCAAGGTATCAAGGAAAGCAGGGTGGACAGAGGCCCTGCTCGTTTGGTTATGAGAAAGATTTCAACTTAGTTTCACTTGGTTTTTATTTGACTCTTTGGTCCCAGGCCATGTTATTGCCTTTTAGAATCTTTCTTCCTCCCTGTACACTCCAGCTGAGGTTCAGAAGTTCTCAGAAAAACCGACATTGGATAATAAGACCTGGAAGGGCCTTTTTCATGAAGAAATTTTTCTTTAATGTCTGTTTATGGCTGGGCACTGTCTGTGGGTTTATGTAGCAACATCTGATTAAAAGATGCCCCAGCATATCCTGGGGCAATAGACAAATAATTGCAGTGCTCAATTTTCCCATGTGATGATTAATGAAAGAATTGCTCATTTTGTATGTGTGGGAAAGAGGCAACGTTAATATACTTGGACTCGAAAACTTTTCAATGTTGCTGTCCTGACAATGTGACACAGCGCTGGTTGTCCTCGCCATGGTTACTCCAGGCGTTTGAAAACAGAACAAGCTTTTGGTGCCAAACAGCTCCATGGGGCGTGGAGGCAGGTATTGCCGGCCTGTTATGTAACCTAACACACATACATGGCAGAACAAATATTTCTTCCCCAAACATTAGATAAACAATACACCCCATAGATGAAGATCATTTGTCATTAAAGCTATCACCTTAACTAATGCCTTAGACCTGCTGCAAGGCTTTTCTCAAATAAGAGAAGAAAATATTCCTAACTCTACTGGTTCTCATATGGAACTTTTCCTGCCTCTGACCATGTGGGGGGATCAAAAGGGCCTAACCCAGGAGACAGGAAAATGTTTAGTAGGGAATTTGGCTATGACTTGGCTATGTTACATTGCAGAACTCACTGTCCGTCTCTGAGTCTCAGTTGCTTTATATGTTAATAGAGAGAAGAATAATTTTCCTTCCTTCCCTCCTTCCTTCCCTCCTTTCTTCCTTCCTTTCTTCCTTCTTCCCCTTCTCTGTCTTTCTTTTCCTTTTCCTTCCCTTTCTTCTTTTTCCTTTCATTTTTTATTATGAAAAACATTGACTCCAGACATAAATGTAGGGAAAATAGGAAAATAAGCCTTCATATACTCCTCTCCAGCTTCAACAATGATCACCTCCACCCACTCCACTCTCAGCTTATTTTGAAGCTAGTCCCTAAACATCAGTTATTTCATCTGTAAATATTTAAGAATTACATTGCTTATCTATTGCTGTTGTCTAGTTGCTGAAGCAGCAAGAATCTATCAGATTATGATTCTGTGGGTTGTCGATTTGGGCTGGGACCAGCCAAATGGTTCTTCTGTTGGATTTGTTTGGGTCTCTTGTGCAGATGAAGTTAGCTTGTGACTTGGTTGGGCTTGGACAGCCTTTGATGCGCTCACTCACATGTCTGGCAGTTGGCCAAGGTTCCTCAGTTGTCTATATGGCCTCTCCAGCAGACTAGCTTGGGCTTGCCCCCATGGTGGCAGCATTCCTAGAGTTTCCAATGGCAAGAGAGAGCAAGCCCCAATGTGCAAGTACTTTTCAAGCCTCTGCTTGTGTCATGTTTGCTAATGTCCTATTTTCCAAAACAAGTCATGTAGCCAAGCCTGCAATCAAAGTGGGAGAGGGGGTAGAAATGTACAAGGACATAGAAACGAGAGGAGTAATTCACTGGGGACCATTATACAACAGGAATATATTCCTAAAACAGAAACCCCCCTTTTTAACATAGACACAATCCCATTGTCACACCCTACAAAATCAACTACCTGTTTTAATATTGACAATATTTGACAATATCCACTCAATTTCTCAAGTTCTCCAATTGTCAAATAATTATTTCTCTTTTTGTTGTTGTTACTTGTTTACAGTTGGTTTGTTTGAATCCAGATCCAAATAAGCCCATGCTCTGCATTTAGAAAAGTTTCTTAAGTCTGTTTAAATCTGTAGATTCTCTGTTCTCTCTCTCTCTCTTTTTAATGTTACCATACTTTATTGAAGAACTTGGTTTGATTTTCCTTTTTCTGAAGAATTTCACATATTCTGGATTATGTTGTTTGCTTCCCCTGGTGCCATTTAACATGTTCTTCTGTCCCCTGTACTTCCTGTTAGATCCAGGTAGTTAGATCAAGATAACCCATCAGACTCAAATGTAAGTTGTTTTAGCAATGTATCATAGGTGATGTGATGCATTTCCACCAGCAGATACACAATGTCTGGCTATATCTCTCTTAGTGATGTTAAGATTAACTAGGGGATTCAACATGTGTTTTCAACATGACCCATCAGATTTCATTCAATGATTGTAGTCTGTGATAGTCATGGCCTTCATCCATTATTTCATTGGGGATTACAATGTGAGATATTCTAATTCTATCATTCTATTATACCTCTGCATGTATGAATAAGGATGATAACAGTTCCATTTGTGAGGGTTTTTTTTTCCAGTAGTGTTGACATACAATATAAATTTAAGGTATATGCATTAATGACTTGACTTACACATATCATTAAATTATTACCACTGTAAATTTAGTTACCATCCATCATCTCATATCAATACAAAAAAAATTTTAGAAATGTTTTCCTTGTGATAAGAACTCTTAGGATCTACTGTCTTCACAAATTTTATATACATCATTTAGCAGTGTTTGCTATAGTTGTGTAGTACATTACATCTCTCTTTCATGAGTTTCAAAATCATTTTAGTAGGGCTTAAAAAACCAAAATGTGACACCAAAAGCATAGGAAACAAATGAAAAAGTAGATAAATTGGACTATGTCAAACTTAAAATTTTTCATGCATCAAAAGACACAATCAACAGAGTGAAAAAGTAACCCACAGAATGGAAAAAAAATATTTGCAAATCACATATCTGATAAAGGGGTAATATCCAGAATAGATAAAGAGCTCCTATAATTCAACAACAAAAACCAAACAACCTGATTAATAAATGGGCAGAAGACTTGAATACACATTTCTTCAAAGCAGATTAACAAATGGCCCATAAGCATGTGAAAGGTGCTCAGTATCACTAAACCTTAGGGAAATGCAAATGAAAGCCAATTGAGATGCCACCTCGCACCCCTTGAGATGGTTACTATCAACAAAACAGAATATAACAAGTGTTAGCAAGAATTTACAGAAACTGGGACCTTTATACAGTTTTGGGGTAAGTGCAAAGTGGTGCAGCTGCTGTAGAAAACAATAAAAAGGTAAGTATTGTTTGTAACCATTGTTTAGCTTGATGTGTGTAAATGTACTCTTTAACAGTGTGAAATATATTTATCATCAAAAAAGTTTGACAAGCCCCAGATTGATTAATACCAACTGTTCCTTTGAGCACCAAATTCTATAACCCTGTGTGCTGTTTAGAGAAACATGCCTTTGGCTTTGAGGTCAAGCCCACCTATTCCAATGGTGATGTTCTCAGGCATCAGTGGCTCACCTTCCTTGATATTCACCTGTCTCTAAGGCAGGTGACAGTGGAAGCAACAAGACCTAAAAAGCCTCACTCTCTGGCAGGCCCTTTCTGGTCAGTGGTTTTATGTTAGTATCTACGTTTATCTGCTTCCAGAAGCTCCCTCACCTCTGCTGGTTCATAAATACTGCTGGAGCTACATTCTGAGCATACCCAGAGAGCCCTGGATGGCCAGCAGTGTTCACCCTCTGAAACCCCACTCAGAGCTCAGTTGGTGGCCACAACGTCCTACTGACTAATCTGAAGTATTTTCAAGATTCTTCAGGGTTATACTGGCTTCACCAAGCCTTTTATGGAGGCTTAGTCACCCCCATGGAAATAGTTTCCATGTGGAGCCTGCAAAATTCTTATAACACTGAGGGTTGCCTGTCCCCACATGATTGCCTTTCTGGCACCAGATCCATTGGGAGAGCAGGGCTCCCAAGGAGGACTCAAAAGGGGCTCAGTTGTGCTCTCCTGTGATTGGTTCAGGGTAGACACTTTACTCCAAGACCCAGAAAATTAGCATTTCAGGGAAGTGTTTCCTTCAGTAATGAGAAAAGTATACCATTTCCTTCCCATGAGGGTCCTGTGGAGTGTGACATGTTGAGGGTGCAGCCCCCAGGATCCCCAGAGGAAAATTTGGAATGTGCTGAGGGGGCCTAGCAGATGATGGGAGAGACCTGCTCTCAGATGGCAGATTGCATGGCTGAGCCCTGGCAATCACCTGCAGTTGCTCCCTCAAGTTTCTCATGGAGGGGTGTCCCTTCACCAACACCACCCTTAACCAGATGTTCTGAGGCTTACAGCCAAAGGCATCTGGCTGAGAGTATCCTTCTCTTTGTTTGTAGAAGGACACAGGCAGGGACCAAGTTGGAGGCCTCTGGTAGCCCCCACACTGTTCCCACTTTGGGAGCTCCAAAGTGGGATTTGGTGACTGTCAGACACATGTGGGGAGGGAGGATGCCCCATCCATTGCAGTGTCCATAACAGTGGGAATGAGAGACAGTGGTGTGGGCTGCTTATTTTGTAATTACCAAAGGGGAAGAGGCTCTCCAAAAACTAGGGAAGTTGTAATACTTCCAGCCAATCCGTTGCTTTGGCCTGAGCACCCACACTCCATCATGATTTTGTTGACATTCATGCTGTCACCTGATCAGCTCCATTAAGGCTTCACCGACTTTCATTCTCTCAGGTGCATCATTCATGCAGTAGTAAAATTCTGAAGTCCTTGCAAGTAAATTCAGTTGAAGTACACAATTTTCCTGTACACAATGTAGGAATTATTCTCTAGAATATAACTGCACCATCTTAGGTCTTAATGATCATTTAGCTAGGGTGGTTCCAGGTTTTGTAAGGTCTGAAGTTTATACAGTCGTAAGATCCTTTTAAGAATTAAATGTAGGGGCACCTAGGTGGCTCAGTCGGTGAAGCGTCCAAGTTTGGTTTAGGTCATGATCTCGTGGTGTGTGAGTTTGAGCCCCACGTAGGGCTCTGTGCTGACAGCTCGGAGCCTGAAGCCTGCTTCAGATTCTGTGTCTCCCTCTCTCTCTGCCCCTCCCCCCACTCGTACTCTGTTTCTCTTTCTCTCTCAAAAATAAATAAACATTAAAAAATTAGAAAAAAAGAATTAAATGTAAATACAAAATTAGGTAAAAAGTGAATATTTAGAATGAGAAAATAAATCACAACAAATTACAAACTTTAAAGTGCTGAGAAATACCATAAACATCATAAATCCAGAAATATAACATAGAGTTTTTTATTAATTAACTGCCTGACATAATTACATATACTTGTTTTCTTACCTTTTTGGACTCTTTGATCATTTTTTTATGCGGCAGGTTTTTTTGTCATAGTTTACACAAAATGTGTAAAAAAGGCAATTCAATCTTTTTTTTAATGTTTATTTATTTTGAGAGAGAGTGTGTGTACACAAGGGGGGAGGGACAGAGAAAAGGAGAGACAGAATCCTAAGCATGCTTCACCCTGTCAGCACACAGCCATCATGGGGCTCATTCTCACAAACTATGAGATCACGACCTGAGCCAAAATCAGGAGTTGGATGCTTAACTGACTGAGGAACCCAGGCACTCCGACAATTCAATCTTTTATCTGGCACTGACGTCAGCAACTTTTTCTGAAAGAACCAAACAGTAAATGTATCAGACTTTATGGGTGGAAGGATCTTTGTCACAACTACTCAACTCTGCCATTGTATCATGAAAGCAACTCTAGATGATATGTAAACCAATGAGCATGGTTGGATTTTAATAAGACTTTCTTTACAAAAATGAGCACCAACCTGGAGAGTGACATTAGCAAGATGGTGAAATAAGAAACCCTAGACTTGGTTCTCCTACAGACACAATGACTTAGTAACAATATATAGCCCAAGAAGTCTTTATTAGAACTCTAGAAACCAGCTAGGAAGTCATGTGCCTAGCACTCTAGGCAAGCTGAAAGTTAAGAACAGTTGCACTGAAACAGGCAAGAAAAGCCACTTCACTTAAACCACATCAACTCCTCCCCCAAACCAACACAGCTCACTATCGAGAGAAAGTTCCCAACTTGAAGGTTCTTTCCTGAGAGGGAGAGAGAAGAATGGGACATATATCCAATATTCTGACTTTTCAGAGGGTTTATGTTTCACCTGACATGGAGAACTGAGATACCTTGGGTGTCTGGGGGCTCCTGAGAACAAAAAAGAACTCAGTGGCTTGTGGCAGTGCCAGAGTACCTCTCCTACCACAGATGGATACAGACACAGCTTGTTGTGATCAGGAAAAAATGCCTAGCATGTGGCTTCTCCCTTGGAAGGGAAAGAGAAAAGTGAAACAGCATTTCAGTTATGGCAGGGGGAAGGGAGGAGGCTTTCCAAGGAACTAGTTTCTGTCTTGCCTGACTCAGAACACTGATGGAACCAGCATATTTTAGATGTCTGGGGGTCACAGAGAACAAAACAAAGATGAGCAACTTGGTGCAACTCCAGAGAACCTGCAGTACTATAGCCAGACACCAGAGGGAGCAAAAGACAACAAGCTTCTGAAAAAGAAACCGGTAAACCAGAAAATTACACACACAAACCTAGAGAAGGCACATCCCCACAAAATGTTTAAGAGGTTCTCAAAATGTCTAGCCAGGCTGATTAGCAAAGATCTTCCCCTCTACAAAGCCAGTCCATAAAGACTAGGAGAGGTGACTGTTCTTTCAACTGCACAAAACACAACAAAATATGCTAAGGCACATGAAGAAACTGGGAAGCATGATCTAATCAAAGGGGAAAACAAATCTTCAGAAATCAACCCTAAAGAAACAGAGATCCATGTAAAATCAAAGTAATTATCTTTTAAAAACCTCAATACAATGCAAGATAATACAGATAGGCAACTAAAAAAAAATCAGGAAAATAATGCATGAATGAAATGAGAATATCAACAAAGAGAAGTTATTAAAAGGAACCAACAGGGGCACCTGGGTGGCTCAGTCATAGCTGGTGGCTCAGTTTCTGTCCTGCCTGACAGGGGCACCTGGGTGGCTCAGTTGTAGCTGGGTTAAGCATCCAGCTTCGGCTCAGGTTATGATCACGGTTTATGAGTTCGAGCCCCACCAGGCTCTGTGCTGACAGTTCAGAGCCTGGAGCCTGCCTTCCACTCTCTCTGCCCCTCTCCCGCTTGTGCTCTGGCTCTCTCCCTCTCAAAAATAAACATTAAAAAAAAAGGAACCAACAGAAATTCTAGCACTAGTGGACATCAACAGCAGACTTGATCAAACAGAAGGAAGAGTCAGCAAACTTGAAGACAAGTCATTTGAAATGATCAAATCAGAGGAACAAAAAGAAAAAAAAGAATGAAAAAAGTGAGCAAAACCTAAGGGACACATGGGACACCATCAAGTGGCCCAATATTCATATTATGGAAGTTCTAAAAGGAGAAGAGGAAGAGAAAGCATCAGAAAGCTTATTTGAAAAAATAATGGCTGAACACTTCCCAGATCTGAGGAATGGAATGAACATCCAAATTCAAGAATTTTAAGACTCCAACCAAGATAAATCCAGAGAAGTATACACCATGACACATTATAATCAAACTGTCAAAAGTCAAATCCAGAGAAAGAGTCAATAGAAAAGAGACTCATCACAAACAAGGGAGCTCCCAAAAAATTATCAGCAGATTTCTTAGCATAAATATTACAAGCCAGAAAGGAGATACATGACATATTCAAAGTGTTGGAAGAAAAAAACTGCTAACCAAAAAGCTACTGATCAAAAATCCTAATATTTTTTTTCAGAAATAGAAAAAAAACACTCTGAAATTCACATGGAATCTCAAAAGACTCTAAAAATCTTGAGAAAAAATGAATAAAGATAGAGTCCTCACTCTTCCAAGTTTCAAAATATATTACAGAGCAGTAGTAATCAAAACAGAATGGTACTGGCATAAAAACAGACATATAGATCAATGGAAGAGAATAAACAGCCCATAGCGAAGTCCTTACACATATAGTCAAATAATATTTGAAAAGGACACCAAGACTACAAAATGGGGAAAGGATAGTGTCCTCAACAAATTCTGTTCAGAAAACTGGACATCCAAAGGAATGAAGTTGGTCTTTACCTTACACCATATACAAAAATCAACTCAAAATGGATTAAAGACCTAAATGTAAGACCTCTAACTATAGAAACACTAGAATAAAACATATCAGAGAAGCCTCATGACATTGGATTTGGTAATGATTTCTTGGATATGATACCAAAAGCATCAACAACAAAAGCAAAGTGAACAAATGTGACTGGAGCAAGGTTAAAAACTTCTGCAGAGCTAAAAAAAACAATCACCAGAGTTAAAAAATGACCCATTTAATGGGAGAAAATATTTGCGAACTCATATGTCTGATAAAGGCTTAATACCCAGAATATATAAGGAAATCCTACAGCTCAACAACAACAAAGCCAAATAACCCAGTTTAAAAATGGGCAAAGGACTTGAATAAATATGTCTCCAAAGAAGACATACAAATGGCCAAGAAGATTATGAAAAGATACTCAACATCACTAGAGAAAAGCAAATGAAAACCACAGTGAGATACCACCTCATGCTCATTAGAATGGCCACCATCAAAATAAATAAATAAATAAATAAATAACCAAAAAAAAAAAAAAAGACAGAACATAACAATTGCTGGTGAGGATGTGGAGAAATTGGAACCTTTATGTACTGTTGGTGGGAATATATAATGGTGGACCTGCTACAGAAAACAGAATAGCATTTCCTCAAAAAATTAAAAATAGAATTACCATATGGTCCAATAATCCCAATTTGATATACAGCCAAAAGATTTAAAAACAAGATCTTGAAGAGATATGTGCACTCTCATGTTCATTGCTATTCACGATAGCAAAGAGGTAAAAGCAGCCTAAATACCCACTGATGGAAGAATAGCTAAAGAAAATGAGGTCTATGCATACAATGGAAAACTACTCAGCCTTGAAAAGGGAGAAAATCCTGCCATATGCTGCAACATGGATGAAACTTGAGGACATTATGCTCAGAGAAGGAAGCCGGTCACAAAAGGACAACTATTGCATGATTTTACCTAGAGGAAGGATCTAAAGCAGTCAGCCTCATAGAAACAGAAAGTATGTGGCTACCAGGGGTTCAGGGTAGGTGGGAATGGAGGGTTCTTGTTCAATGGGTATAGAGTTTCAGTTCTGCAATGTGTAAAAGTTCTCGAAATTTGTTGCACAACAATATGCACATAGTTAACCCTAGCAGACTGTACAGTTAAAAATGGTTATGATTGTAAATTTTATCTTATGGGTTTTACCACAATAAAAAAAAACAGGTGATAGTCTGCAGGCCACAGTTTGCTAGATAGTCTAAGCATCAAAAATAGTTTGGTGTTTTTTTTTTTTTTAAGTAGGCTTCACGCCCAGTGCAGAGCCCAATGCTGCGCTTGAACTTATGACCCTGAGATCAAGACCTGAGGTGAGATCAAGAGTCAGATGTTTAAATGACTGAGCCACCCAAGCACCTCAAAAAAGTGTTTTTTTTTCTTATTGAAAGTTTAGAATCTTCATCTTCATAATCCATTTTTATTAATATGTACATTTTCATTAAAATCTTTTTTAATGTTTATTTATTTTTGAAAGAAAGAGACAGAATGAGAATGGGGAAGGGGCAGAGAGGGAGAGAGACACAGATTCCAAAGCAGGCTCCAGGCTCTGAGCTGTCAGCAGAGAGCCCCAAGCAGGGCGGAACTCACCAACCACGAGATCATGACCTAAGCCAAAGTCAGACGCTTAACCGACTGAGCCACCCAGGCACCCCAATATGTACATTTTTTAGACTCAACTTTGACAACTCCTGTACAGCTTTCTTCCCTATATAAACTGTAAGATTTCTGGGCATTTCAAGTTTTCTTGTGCAGAGATTCATCTTAAACACTCTTTGAAATGTGAACTCCTATTTATCAATTTGTCACTATTATTGGCATTTCACTGCCTTGGTGGCAATTTTACATGCTGTTTCAACTGGAGCTATCCAACATTGTCAGGACAAGATCCATGTAAGACACTAAAACATATTCTGATGTGATGTGATGTAAAAATAATGTAACTGAACACACAGATGTCCCCACAGTTTGTAGTTATGCTACAAGGGTGCCCTATGAACACAGCCATTCCAATAAATCCAGTTCTTTCAACTCCTGACGATAAGCCCAGCTTTCAGAGAGGCGGTGTCTCGGTGGATACTACCCAGCGTGACTGTGATTCCTTGCCTTTTCCATGAGCCTGGGACCTCACTAGAGGCCCAGAGGGCCACTGCTTCAACCCAATGATCCAGCCCTGAGCCTCCTACATGCCTGAAGGTAGTCTTTCCCTGGGCCAGACTGGGCAGCCCTTCCCCCATGCTCATGAGGAAAGAGCCACTGAGGCTCATCAGGGGTTGGAAGAGCCTAGGTTAACAACAGTGGGAGGAAAACCAGATAGTGCCAAGCCCCAGCATGGACAGCACAGCTCATGCCACCGTTTGGCTTGACAACGAACCCCCGGAGTGAACTAGCAATCCCTTTCAACAAGTCTGGTGTTCGACCTCACAGAGCTTTGGTTCTCTGGAGATAGTGAGTGCCAGCTCTGTGGTGTTAGATAATGGATAGGGAAGCCTGTGGCCTTCCCTGGGCTCTGGCCCAGGTTTGCACAGCACCTTATAGGTGGGCTTCGTGCCCCCTGCT
The DNA here is from genome assembly GCF_023721935.1 of Panthera uncia. Classification (NCBI taxonomy): domain Eukaryota; kingdom Metazoa; phylum Chordata; class Mammalia; order Carnivora; family Felidae; genus Panthera; species Panthera uncia. The sequence continues at coordinate 122,363,681 of NW_026057582.1, forward strand.
CCCTGGATCCAAGTCTCCTGCATCCTTGCAAAAACCTACCAGCTCTCTACAGAAATCCACCCACGGAAAAGCGCCCTGGGCCCTTGGCCCATGATGTTCCATCCCTTTGGTGGAGTGGAGGGCTGGAGTTTCCCCCACTTACGCCCAGCGCATCTTTTGGGGTACCACACAAGAGGAAGGTGGGGCCATGTGTTCCTGCTGTCCGTGTCAGCATTCAAAGCACAGGGTTCCCAGTGTGTGGCCTTAGTCTGCAATGGCCCCTGACAATTGCAGGGCTTTCTGTCTCTCACTCCCTCTGACTGCCCTGCTGCAGGGAGCTGGAGAGCACATATTCAACAAGCTTCACCTGGTGCAAAGGGAGCACAGATTCCATCACACCAGGGGTGGTTATTTTTGAAAAGGAGGCTTGGTGACAGCAGCAGGGTCAGCAGGGAGAATATTGCACTTTATATTTTTATTCAGTAATAAACCACGCCATTTATGAATAATGGCCATGGTTCTGTGATACAAGGAGGCCATGGTGGTGCTGGCTGAAAAGCCATTGAGAGATTCCAGGCACCCCCAAGCAGGGTCTGATGTCCTTCTTGCTTACCTTTGTTTCTCCAGTGCCCTGAGAGCTGGTAAGAAGCATTTGTTGCTTCTTCAACTAACAATATGTTGTTCTGGACATGATAGAATTTGTTGCATGTGATAGATTAAGTTCAGGGGCATCTGGATGGCTCAGTTGGTTAGGCCTCTGACTCTTGATTTTGGCTTAGGTCATGATCTCATGGTCCTGAGATCTAGTCCCACATCAGGCTCCACTCAGAGTAGGGAGCCTGCTTGGGATTTTCTCTCTTTTTCTCCCTCTGCCCCTGTCGCCCACTTGTGTTCTCACTCTCTTAAAAAAATTTTTTTAAATAAAATTTAAAAAGATTAGATTAAGTTCAAACATTTGATTCCAATATGGCCATTTTCACAGTTAGAATCCAGGCTCAACATAATTTTGTGTGTGCAGTTGAAAAGAAAAATCTAAGCCTTGTAACCCACAGTATTTAGGTGGCCAGCTCCTCCTGAGGGTCAAAATGTCTCAAGGGACATCTCCATCCTTGGCCAGGTGACATGTCTTCCAGGCTGCCTCCCTTCTCCTATCCCAAAGGAGAAGCCAGGCAAGGTGTTGACCAGGTGCCCAGGGAGTAAGCATTCCCAGGGGATGCTGGGTATAATGGAAGGTCCAAGAGCCGAGCAGGGTCTCCATGGGTGGGCCTATGACAAACAGGCTGACAAATGTCCCTTTCCAGGTTTTTGTGGAAGTTGTGTGGTTGGGGTTCAGTGGCCATCCTGAGAGGCAGAGAGGAGACAAGATTCAGGTCAGGCTTTCTGGCCACCCAGCTCTGCTTCTCTCTGGATAGGTAACCCTGGGAAGTCAGCCAGTTGCCCTGGGCATTTGTTTCCTCAACTATAGAATGGGGGTAATAATAGCATCTACTTCCCAGCATTATGGCATGGTTTGAATGAATCAGTACATGTAAAGCACTTACATGTATTAATTTCATGTTAGTATCACACATGCTTGATGCATAGTAGGCACAATGTTACTGCTAGTGCTGATATCTGGGGGGAAAGAGGCTAACTGTCAGCTAGAAGCCCTACATCTTTCATGGACAGCAGTGGCCCCTGTCTCGCTGCTCATGGCCAGGAGCCTGGAGCAACTTGGAGGGACGGATGGGTGGGAACCAGACACCTACTCCCAGACTGACATGGCCAATACTTTGGGGAATCATCTCTGACTTCAGGGTGAGTCCCAGAGACCTTGGAGTGTTGGGGGAAGTGGGAGAGACCAAGAGGGGCAGCAGGCACATCTCCTAGCCAGCCTTCCAGAAGGTTCCACTGTGCCCTAGTGAAGAGGTCACACTACAGCATCAGCTGCCATTATTTCTAAGTCCGTACATTCATGCTCCAGTAAACTGTGCAGAGAGTGAACAAAGTTTACTGCTAAGTGGATTTGGTTCTTCTCAGTGATTCTTGATTGGATAACCTGTCTCCTCTGATGTTGATAGACCAAGTGGGGCTCTGGTTAAGAGACGGCTGTCTGGGGGTTCCAGCCAGCACTCAGCCTGTGCATGCAAGGGAGTGTGGGGGGTGAGGGGTGGGAGGAGAGCTGAGAGTAAGGGAAGCCCAAGCTGAACTGGGGTGCAAGCCAGAAGAAATGGGGGTGGGGCAGGAATGACATCAGTGGGCCTTGCTGCTACTCCGGAACCCCTCCACCCCCGCTCCAGTTCACCACATCCACTTCTCAGACCCTCACAGAGACACGGCAGCACTGGTCCTGAAGGACATGAGGTCTCAGGTGGCCAGGAGAGCACTGCCCGAGTTGAGCCCATCTGAGACATGCCTGGGGAAATGCACTCAGGCAGCACAGGCGTGGTGACGGGCCAGCCAGATCTGAGACCTGGGCTCTTGCCTGGTTCTGAAATGTTCCCGTCATATGACACAGAACAAGCCATCTAATCCTGTCAGATCAAGGCTAACTAATTTATGAAGTGAGAAGGCCCAACCCGTGGCTCCAGTGAACAGAAGCAGAGATCTAAGCGAAAGCCTGGCCTGGATGGCATCTCCTGGCTGAGTATGAGGTCTCTTCTGTGCTGTGTAAAGTTGATTTCTAGGCTCTTTGCTCCCCCAGCAAGCTCTGGATTAACTGTTTCCACTTGAAATGCTGGCTGATTCCCTCAGGCTTCCTTCCAGGGCTGACTTGCCAAGAGACTTTTGTCAGAAACTGGCTGACAGGCCCCACCTGCTGGTGATGGGGCGTGGGGATGGGAGGCCATGGCAATGTGGGAGCACCAGCAGGGTGGACTCCTCCTGAACAAGACACCGCACGTTGCGGGGGCCTCTTCATCCAGAGCTCCAGTGTGCTCATACCTTTTTGCCCTTTGAATTCTTTTATTTAACTGATTACAAAAGTCACACACACACACACACACACACACCTTAAAAAGAAACCAAGGCCAATTTTTGTTCAGTTTTTACTGCTGGTAAGTTATGAGTTTCCTTAATGGAAAGAAAATTCTGAGAAGCCATGACCTTATGTTTTGCTTCTGAATGTTTCTAGGTGAGCATGACATGGTGGAAGAGGCCCAGAGGGCAGGGTGACCTGCTCTGTGTCTCAGCCACAGACAAGAGGCAAGGAGCAGCTGCCTTGCCTCATCCTCAGGGTCTTGGCCAGCAAAATGAGGAGGCTGCTGGCAGTGGATGATATATCCTCTGCACCGTTTCTCCCCTGGGACCCTCCACCCACCTCCTGAGGGCCAGGAGCCCAATGAGGCCATGAGTTATGTGGCTTCTCTCTGCGCCCAGGACAGGGCATCCAAGGATTGAGACTAGGATGTCACAGGTGTAGATCTGGAGTGGGTGGAGAGGAGACAGGATGGAGAAGGCATTGGAATGAATGTCCCCTAGTAGACCTACCTCAGGGGAGGAGGAGTCCCGGGCTCACTCTCCCACCCCCCAGCTCCAAACCCACTTCACTCAGAGATGCTTTGTAAAGAAGCTTCTGGGGGCACCTGGGTGGCTCAGTCAGTTGAGTGTCTGACTTCGGCTCAGGTCATGATCTCACAGCTTGTGGGTTTAGGCCCCGCATTGGGCTCTGTGCTGACAGCTCAGAGCCAGGAGCCTGCTTTGGATTCTGTGTCTCCCTCTCTCTCTCTACCCCACCTCTGCTCATTCTCTCTCTCCCTCTCTCTCTCTCTCTCTCCCTCTCTCAAAAATAAATAAACACTTTAAAATTTAAAGAAAAAAAAAAGGAGTTTCTGAGCAAGGCCCTCAGAGCACAGATCCCCAGGTTCTCTCCTCTTGTGACCTTAAGAAAGTCAGAGCAGGAACTGGAGAGAATCTCCCATCCAGGGAAAGTAGGTGTGCAGTGGGGTTTCCCCCAGCTACTTCCTGAGGATGCCAGTCAGACTCGGTCTTCACTTTGCAGAAGGAGATTTTATACCTGAGAGCCAGAGTTAATGGCCTGGCCCAAGGAATCGAGTTATAGAGGAAAAGATGAAAGAAAGGTGTAAGGAAATTGGAAGGCAGAGATCTTTGAGAGTCACATCTAATGGGGTCTTCATTACGGGTTTCTGTGAGATGTGATACCAGCTTCACCCACTATCCATGAAGAAGTCAGGAAAATCTGCCCACCTGGACTTTTCTCGATACCAGCGTGTAGCTGGATGTTGGGGAGATGTGATAAGGTGCCGAGAAAAATTCAAAGGATGCAGAGTGAGCTTGGAGGTCACCCATCAGTGGCTCCTCACATCAAGATTGTTTTATAAAAAGTTCATGATAAGTGTGTAAATTCCTGAATGCCACTTTCGTGCATACCAGAAGCAGGTGCACCCTTCCAGGCTAACAAGAAGTGGGTTCAATGTGGGGATATGTATAGCAACAGTGAATCTTGAGGGTACCACTTGGTACACAGTTGGTGATGTAGGAACATGTAAAGGATCCCAAGGACCGTGTTCATCTAGATGGGGTAGGCTCGCTGCAGGAACAAATAACTGACATCTGGGGCCAGGGTTCAGTACGGTTGGTGGTTGGGTGAGTGACAGGGGGTAAGAAGCTTCCTTGAGCCCACAGTGGAGACTACCCCTCCCATTAGACTTCCCTCCCTTCATCTCCATTTTCAGAGTCACACCTCTTGGATTTGGCCCCTTTAATTTTGACAAAGAGCTCTCTCTGGGGAGAGATGAATTTAGAATCTCACTCTAAGCTAAGGAAAGGTACCCCAAGGAGGAAGTGGAGCTAGTAGGAGTGCTAGTAGAGAAAAGAGCACAATCTGGAGCACGACCCAGGATGGGGCAAAGCCATGGACATGTGCTCAAGTGTTTGTTTTAAAGGTTGAAGCTCTGAGCATGTTTGAGGGTAGGCAGGGGTGACTTAATAGGACATGGTAATTAGATTGTGTGAAGAGGGATAATTGCGAGAGTGAAGTTCTTGAGGAAGGTGAGCTGGAGGGACACAGAGGGACAAGGGATGGCTACCTTTGATGGAAGCAGAGGAGAGGAGAGGCTGGCTGATGGCGGGACAGGTGAGGGGAAACAGATGTTCCCAATCCTCTGCTCACTCTGCCGACGGGGATACAAGGCTGAGATACAAAGCTGAGAGATGGCAGGGAATTGAGTGCTGGATATTTAAAGGGAGAAGGGAAGTTAGAAAACCTCAACTAAGAGAGGAGGAAGGCAAAGGTACAGGGGAATGTAGTAGGAGTCCAGGGAAGCAAGTGACTGTGTGAGGCCAACCGGAAGGGGATTGATTCCACCCCCTTGGTGACTTGCATCTCAGTTGATTAACTCATCACAAACACTCAATGGCTGTCTGTAAAAGACAGGAGAAAGGGGAGGGCAAGAAGGGAAGGGGGAAGGAAAGCCACCTTGATCCAGCCTTTATGGTGTGCCCAGAGCCAGGCAAAGTTTTTATCACAGCATCCCTGTCATGTCAGAGCTGCACCTGGCTCCCATGGATAGGTGAAGAACAGACTTGGAGAGACACTTGCCCCACCTGAGAGGCCCACCAGCCCACCAGCAATAAGCCCAGGTCTGGAGCCCAGGTTGGTTTAGAATCTGTGCCTTAACCTCTATACTGCTGGGGTTTTTTTAATGATTATTTTTGAGTGAGAGAGAAAGAGAGAAAGAGAATGAGCAGGGGAGGGACAGAGAGAGAGGGGGACAGAGGATCCGAAGCAGGCTCAGTGCTGACAACAGAGAGCCCTATGTGGGGCTTGAACTCATGAACCATGAGATCATGACCTGAGCTGAAGTCAGACTCTTAACCGACTGATGCACCCAGGCACCCCTACTATTCTGCAGACTTTTTTGATGAGTATTTTTAATCAATATGAACTGCTCCACAAACTCAAAATGCACAATGGTTTTTAAACATCATTTGCTCTGGGGCACCTAGGTGGCTCAGTTGGGTAAGCATCCGACTCGATTTTGGCTGAGGTTATGATTTCAAGATTCATGAGTTCAAGCCCCTTGTTGGGCTCCACACTGACATTGTGGAGCCTGCTTGAGATTCTCTGCCCCCTTTCTGCCCCTTTTCTGCTCTCTCTCTCTCTCAAAATAAATAAACTTAAAAAAATTGATTGCTCTTGTATCCACTTTAGAGAGCCTCACATCTTCCCCTGGAAGTTCCCTCTCCCCTTCAGTTCTCAAAAAAATCCACCCTGGACTTGGTCACCGAGTTTCCTTGGTAAGAGGAAGGCAGGCTTCTGCCATTGCTGTATACTACCACATGACATCACCACCGAAGCCCAGTCCAGCATAATGGGACACCACTGACCTTGCCTCCCCTGGAGGGGCACCTCAACCCCCAGGTGAGGGGGGTCCCACTACCCTCAGAGCAAGTTTTCCAGGAGCACCACCCACCGTGCTCCTCACGATCATCCCCCTCTCTGCAGTCACTCTCTTAGAGCTACAGCTTCCAGGGCCCCAGGACCACATATTTAAATATGCAAAGTCATAAATCGAGCTGGTATGTGTAAAACTATAGTTTTTATGTGACTAAAATTTGGCAAAATATCACTGATGGCTGAATTTAATTACTGTGCATGTCCGGGTGTGCTGTTGATGGATTGGCATTGTTTGCATGAATAATAAAGTCATAATTCATAAACTTCTATTTATTCCATACATTTATCTAAGCAAAATCACTAATTGTATTGATATAGTAAGATTCTCACAGATTTTACATTCAAATGATAGGATGTCAAATGAGACAACCTTTCCTGAGTCAAAACAGTTCTTTGTTTTTATCCCCAAGTCCTCAGGCAAAGACTCACTCTCTATGCCAGTGAAAGGAATTTCCACCACCCCCTTTTCCTGATGGTGCAGCCACTAACCAAGGACTTCAGTGAAGGCTTCCTGCCTTCTGAGTGCCACAGCCTTACCTGGGCCCAGCTCTCTGCCCCAGGACCTTCCTCCCCTCACCCAGCCTTAGAGCATCAGCTCCTGAGCTTTCTGGTCCCTGAGGGTTTCCTTCTTTCCCTGCCTGCTTAGCACCTTACTTACTTGGTTTGGTCCTGGCTATTCAGCACTGCAAGTGTGATGGGCACACTGGTGGTTTTCAAGCATCCCCCTGGCCCACACTGGTCTATGGTGAACAATCTTGCCCCAAAGTCCTGCTTCTGGGGAGTAGGTTCTGGAAGAGTGGGGCAGATGGTTGTAGGAAAGAAGCCCATGTGTCAATCCCTGGAGAATCTTTCCCAGGCCATTTCCCTGAGAGAAAAGAGAACAGACAGGGTATCTCCTTGGGTCTGCAAAAGCCCTAGGCTACCCTCACCCCCAATATAACCTCAGGGTGGAGTCTCATTTCTTCACTGGCACCCTTCCTCTGAGTTCATCTTACTGAGTCCTCCTCAGCTTCTGGGGTCACAGTGTAGAGTTAGCTTCCAATGACAGTGTCCTCCTGCTCTGGTCTTGGTCAGCAACTCCCACCCTTTGACATCCAAGCCTCCTCCCAATGACAAGCCAATGAATATGGCTCCATTGGGCTGTGCCAGGCCTGGCTGGGGCTGTGCCCAATGCATCATCCCACCAAGAAGAGAAGGAAGGGAAACAGAGGTCAGAAGCTGTCTGCAGCCACTGCTCCAGTCTCTTGGGCTCAATGTCAATGTCCTCTGAGAATTTTTCATAATCCTATCTCATGACCTCATTCCCTAAACTCCTAGGCCAAATGCCTCTCAGAGTACATTTCAGAGAGGATCCATGTGTTTAGGTAATTTCTATGTTTCAAGAAATGTGTCCATTTCCTTTAAGTTATCTAATTAGTTGGCATGCAATTGTTCATGGTATTCTCCTATAATCTTTTTTTATCTCTGTAAAGCTGATAGTAATGTCCCCACTTTTAGTTGTGATTTTAGATATTTGTGTCTTCTCTCCTTATTCTTTGTCACTCTGACAAATAGTTTGCTAGTTTTGTTGATCTTTCCAAAGAACCAACTTTTAGTTTCATTGATTTTCTCAATTTTTTTCTTATTATCTATTTTGTTTATTTCTGCTCTAATATTTATTATTTTCTTCCTTCCACTAAGTATGGGTTTAGTTTGCTTTTCTCTTTCTAGTTCCTCAATGTGTAAAGTTAGGTGTTTAATTTACAGCTATAAATTTTCCTCTCAGAACTGCTTTTGCTGCACCCCACAGGTTTGGTATATTGTATTTTCCTTTTCAAATATCTATAAATATTTTCTTATTTCCTTTGTTATCTTTTCTTTGACCCATCAGTTGTTTAACAGTATATTATTTAAATTCCACATATTTGTGAATTTTCCAAGTTTTACTCCTGTTACCGCTTTCTAAATTCATTCCACTCTTGGTAAGAGAAGAATCTTTGTATGATACTTATCTTAAAAAAATCTATTGAGATTGTGATCTAACATATGGTCTTTCCTAGAGAATGTCCCTTGTACACTTGAGAGAATGTGTATTCTGTTATTGTTGAATGAAGTGTCCTGTATGTGTTAGGTCATAGTGAGTTTGTTGTGTTATTCAAGGCCTCTATTCCTTACTTACCTTCTGTATGATTGTTCTGTTATTGAAGGTAGGGTATTAACATCTCTGACTTATTGTAGAACTGTTTATTTTTCCCTTCAATTCTTCCAATGTTTGCTTCATTTATTTGGTGGCTCTAACAGTTGATCCACATATGTTTATAATTATTATATCCTCTTACTGAATTGACTTTTACTATTGTATAATGTCCTTTGTTTCTTTTTTTTAAAGTTGTATTTATGTATTTATTTTGAAAGGGGAAGGAGAGGGAGGGAGAGAGAGAGAGAGAGAGAGAGAGAGAGAGAATCCCAAGAAAGCTCCATTCTGTCAACATGGAACCTTACATGATGCTTGATCTCACAAACTATGAGATCATAACTTGTACTAAAACCAAGAGTCAGACACTTAACCAACTGAGCCACCCAGGTGCCCCTGTTTCTTATAATTAAAAAAATATATATTTTTTAACTTGGGGCACCTGGGTGGCTCAGTAAGTTAAGCATCTGACCCTTTATTTTAGCTCAAGTGATGATCTCATGGTTAGTGAGTTCAAGCCCCACATCAGGCTCTGCACTAATAGTGCAGAGACTGCTTGGGATTCTCTCTCTCTCTCTCTCTCTCTCTCTCTCTTTCTCTGCCCCTCCCTTGCTTGTGCTCTCTCAAAGTTAATAAATATTTAAAAATTTTTTAAAATTGTGTATTTTTTATTATTTTTTAATAATAATAATTGTTTTTGAGAGAGAAAGAGACAGAATGCAAGTGAGTTGGGGAAGAGAGGGAGGGAGACACAGAAGCAGAAGCAGGCTCCAGGCTCTGAGCTGTCAGCACAGATCCCGACGCAGGGCTTGGACTCACAAGCTGTGAGATCATGACCTGGGCCAAAGTCAGACACTCAACCGACTGAGCCACCCAGGTGCCCCTAAAAAAATTGTTTAAATTTTTTAAATTTAATCTCTATTTTTTTGGATAGTAGCATAGCAACCCTAGCTCTCTTTTTGTTACTATTTGCATGGGATATCTTTTTCCATTTTTTCATTTCCAACCTGTTTGTGTCTTTGGATATAAAGTCAGTCTCTTGTAGACAGTGTATAGTTGGATGATGTTTTTGTTTTAAATCTATTCTGCCTATTCATTGGATATTTTATCCATTTACATTTAAAGTGATTACTGACAAGACTTACTTCTGCTATTTTGCTATTTGTTTTTTAGATGTCTTATAGCTTTTGTTGCCCTCATTCCCTCCAATATTGACTTCCTTTTTTGTTTAGTTGATTTTTTGTAGTGAAATTTTTTTATTCCTTTCTCCCTTCCTTTTGTGTGCATGCCATAGATATTTTCTTTGTAGTTACCAAAGGAATGACATTTAACATGCTATAGTTATAACAACTTAATTTAAATACATACCAACTTACCTTCAGTAGCATATAAAAACTTTACTTCTCTACTCTTTTGTCACCTCCTTGTGTTATTGATATCACAAATTACATATCTATACATTGTGTATCAAGAATAATTAATAATTATTTTTATGCATTTTGCTTTAAAGCATATAAAAATAGTGAGTATAAATCAAAAATTATAATAATACTATGTTTCATAACTGCCTATATATTTACTTCTATCAAAATCTTATTTTTGCATAAGGCTTCAACTGATTTACTGATTAAGTTCACTTTACTCTCTTTAACTCCCTTTAATATTCTTGAAGGTCTACTGGTAACAAATTCTGTCAGTTTCTGTTTACCTGGGAATGTCTTAATTTCTCCCTCATTTCTTTTTTTTAATTTTTTTAACATTTATTCCTTTTTTGAGAAACAGAGAGAGACAGAGCATGAGTGGGAGAAGGCAGAGAGAGAGACACAGAATCTGAAGCAGGATTCAGGCTCTGAGCTGTCAGCACAGAGCCCGATGCAGGGCTCAAACCACAAACCATGAGATCATGATCTGAGCCAAAGTCATCCACTTAACCGACTGAGCCACCGAAGCACCCTGATTTCTCCCTCATTTCTGAAGGGAAGTTTTGGTGGGTTTAGAATTCTCAGTTGACATATTTTTTTTTTCTTTTTAAGCACTTGAATGTATCAACTATTGCCTTCTGATCTCCCAGGTTTCTGGTGAGAAACTGGCTGATGATCTTACTGAGCATCACTTGTATGTGTCAAGACATTTCTTGCTTATTTCAGGATTCTCTCTTCGTCTTTGTCTTTTGAAAGTTTGATTGTAATGTGTCTTGGGGTGTGGGTTTCCTTGAGTTTATCCTCTTGGAGTTTGCTGAGTTTCTTGAATTTATAGATTCATATCTTTCATCAAATCTGGGAAGTTTTCAGCCATTATTTTCTCAAATATTCTCTCTCTCTCTCTCTCTCTCTCTCTCCTTCTGGGACTCCAACAATGTGTTCATTGGTCCTCTTGAAGATATCCAATAGGTGCTTTATGTTTTATTAATTTTTATTCATTCTTTCTTCTTTCTCTTCCCCAGACCTGATCATTTCAGTTGTCCCATCTTCTTGTTTGCTGATACTTTCTTCTGCCTGCTTAAAAACTGATTTTGTACCCCCCTAGTGAATTTTCATTTCAGTTATTGTATTTTTCAGCTCTTGGAATTTCTTTTTGGTTCTTTTTTTATAATTTCTATCTCTTGGTTGATATTCTCATTTTGTTCATACTTTTTTTCCCTGTCTTTGTGCCTTTCTTCTTTTAGTTCTTTGAGCAATTTTAAGATAGTTGCTTTAAAGTCTTTGTGTAATAAACTCCACCATCTGGGCTTATTCAGGGGCAATCTTTGTCAATTTGTTTTGTTCTTTTGGATTCACCATACTTTCTTGCTTCTTCATATGCCTTTTTTTTTAAATTAATATTATTTTTTCTGCTCAGTGGGCCCCTGAGTGGCTCAGTTGGTTACACATCTGACCCTTTATTTGGGCTCAGGTCATGATCTCACAGTTCTTGGGACTGAAACCCGCCTTGGGCTCTGCACTGACAGCATGGAGTCGGCTTGAGATTCTCTTCTCTCTCTCTCTCTCAAAATAAATAAATAAACTTTAAAAAGATATTATTTTTCTTCTCAAAACTAGACATTTGAATCTTATAATATGATAAATTCTAGAAATCAGATTCTCTCCCTTCTCCAGGGCTTTCTGTTTGTGTGTCTGCACTTTATGTTGTAGGGTATCTCTTTGCTGGGTATCAACCTTAGATGAAAGCTTAAGATTTTCTCAGGTCTTTTCTGAGCCTGTGCCTTTTCTTGAGCATGCAAAGTGACTTTCTAACCCCCACTCCCCATATAGTGATTGCTTTTAAATGTTTTGAGCCTTAAATGTCTGGATCTTCAATGGGAGAAAAAGAGGAAAAAAATCAAGTTCTTTTCCTTTAAATCCCCTGAAACCCACATCTGGTGGGTATTGAAACAATCATGGTCAGCCTCTGTGCCCACACTTCAGCAATCAAATGCATTAGCAATCAGAACACACAAGTCTAATATATGGAGGACAAAATCCTTATTGTCCACCTTGGCTCTAGCAGGCCACACTAGGAATGCAGGCTGGGGTGAGGAATGGGTAACTGATATGCATACTAAATGCTGCAATTGACCCAAGTTGACCACAATTTACCAGACAAGATTCCCCCTGGAAGCTATACATTTTCAAAAGTCTCCAGAGTTCCAGAAAAGTTATTTCATAAGGCTGCTGCTAGTATAATTATTGGGTAGGTGAATAAATGGGTTATTGGTATCTGTTACTCCAGCATCTTCCCTTAATCTTTTTAATTCTTTTTTGTAACTTTTATATCTTTGCTGACATATTTTACTTTCTCATTTGTTTCAAGAAATTTGTAATTAATTATTGAGTCATTTTTATGATGGCTGCTTTAAAATCTTTGTCAAATAAATCCAATATCTGATGTATCTCAGTATGGATATCAGTTGATTGGTTATTCTTATGTTAGATGCAATTTTTCTGGCTTTTAACATGATAGATATTTTCTATATTCTGGTATTTTCGACATTTTGGCTATTATGTTAGGAAGTCCTGGGTCTTACTTCCAATTTTCATTTTAGTAGGCAGTCACCCTGTTTGGCAATGTAAGTGTGACCTACTTTTGTGGGCTGTGGTTCCCATGACAATCTAATTTTCAGAGCCTTTGTCATGCTTTTCTAGTCTTCTTGGTTTATCTCATATGACTGGGGCTCTTACTGGTTCCCACTGGTGCTACTGGAGAAGGCAGAAGGAATTTCCTCAGACCAGACCATCTGGTGCCTCTAGGTGTGGGAAGGGAGTCTCCAGTGGTACGGCAAAGAGTGTTACCTGGTTACCTGGTTTAGACATTTGTGGTGACAGGACAGCACTTTCCTTATGGCTGGATTCCCCTTCAATAATGCTGCCTATTGCCCAATACATATACACATCTCAGTTTGGGGAGACTCAGAGGCTTCCCTAACTGAGTACTTGTTATGGTAACATCCTCTTTGATAATCCTCTAGGTTGCATGATCTCTAGGTGTGGGAGGAGAGTCTTAGATCTAGTTAGAAAAAAGAGTGTTTCTCCTGACTGCTTACTATCAGCCAAGCTTCTGATCAGCTCCCTTCCAGTTTTGCTAGACTTGGCTTGTATTGGCTACTGGAACTCCTGTTCAGACCAGGAAGGAAGGAACCTACCTGGGCCACTTTCTGCTGTTGTTAGATTGGTGGTCAGAAAACACTGGGCTTATGTCATCATTTTTTGTTGAGAGAAGGGGTCATAAGATGATTCACCCCTATGTTATTTGTCCAATCCTGGAGCCTCTGACCAGTTTGCTTTCATCTCACAGCCATTCAGAATTCTTCTTTTGTTTTTGTTTGTTTGTTTGTTTGTTTGTTTTTAGTGTTACTTCCAGGGTTTATGATTGTACTTGGTAGGGAGAAGGAAAGAGACACAAGTATAAACCATCTTGTCTAGACAGGAAGTCTGGGTCTGATTATTGTTTTAAGCCACTAAGTTTTGAGGCAATTTGTTGCATAGCGGAGTAACTGGAATGCTCTTTAAGAAAAAAAGTTCAAAATATCTCACTTAAGTAGATTTAGTAAGCAAAACCATGTGAGCATGTGGCTAGCGCCCTTCCCAGGGCCTTGGGAGGGTCATGGGCAGGTGAAGGCCCATGAAGCAGAAGATCCGTCTGCTTCCTGTGGGCCACTACTATGTTCTTCATCTTTGAATAGCAGCATTAGCCCTTCTTCCCAGGGCCCTTGTGAGGCCTTGCAGGTAATGTATAGGAAGCACTTGTATATGGATCATTCTTGGCAACTTACTGCCCTCTCTTTTGCTCCAAGCAGTTTTTTTAGGTTACATTTGTAATTAGGTATTTTATCCATGAAGTACCTTTTACAACTTTCACGTAATTCTCCATTTTTGTTAAGTCTCATTTTAAGTTGAGATCATTATCTCTAAGTAAGAAAGATCAGGGCCTCATTACAGTCAATGTTATGTGCTTCTAGTACACTTTATGTCCCTATTGGGGTAAGCTCTTTTGTGAAGAAGTTTTCCTCATATTTGTTCAAGCAAATCTCAGAGGGGGATTACTGGCTAGAATTACATTTAATAGCATGCATATAAAATAAAACTGCAACATAATAGTGATATGGAAAGTTGGGGGTACTTTTTTGAGGTAAACAGAATCCTAGAGGTACGTGGTCCAGGATGGAAATAGTGGCTCTGTGACACCCTCAGGAACCCACTGGCTCCCACTGACTCTTTGCTCCCACCATGTTCAGTGAGTGGCTTTCATCCTCACACTTGAAAATTAACTTTCCTACCTGTAGGTATCAGTTTGAGTGTGTGCTCTAGTCAGACAAAAAGGGAGAAGAAGAGGAAGAATAGAATCTTATCAGAAAGGCAAGAGTCCCTGCCTTCCCCAATCCCCACCAGACTTCTCTTTACTTTATATCTCATTAGCCAGAAAGGATTCTCCCACATAACCCAGCATGGGAAGTGGGCACATGCTGTTTCAAACATTAACTCCATTCTGTGATAACAACAAAAGATGGAGCAATGCTGGAGAGGTAATTAGCAGTGCTTGTGTAGCTGGCATTGACAGTCTCCCTTAAGGCCTATTGATTCGGCCAGTCCTGAATCCTCCAGGCCAAAGAGTCATGTATCTCCTTGCCACTCAAATCTGGTCCAAGGACCAGCAGCACTGACATCCCCAGGAGTTTATTAGAAACTGAATGTGGGGCTGCCTGGCTGGCTCAGTCAGAAAGTATGTGACTCTTGATCTCAGGGTCTTGAATTTGAGCCCAACATTGGGTGTAGAGAGTACTAAAAATACATAAACTTAAAAAAAATGAAAAGAGGCTGAATATGAAGATCCCCAGGAGACTCATATGCACAGTACTGATTGGCATGCACTGGTCCACCTTACTTTTTCTCTTGCAAAGGATATTATGGTGACATTGGGGGCAGGGGGGTCCCTGAAATCACAGATCAGAAGCCTCCTGCTCTGGCTGCCCTGACCTCCTGGAGTCCACACTGGTTCTACTGATCCCTATCTGAATCCTCCTTGTTGAAGCAATAGAATATAGATGTAATGGTGTAGGCAGTAGGTGTAGACAGCAAGGTGTAGAAGGAAGAGCCAGCTGGTAGGTGTAGATGGCATAATACAGGAAGTAGGTACAGGTGTAGGATATAGATGGTGGGATACAGGCAGTCAGTGTAGATAGTAGGGAATAGATGTTAAGGTACAGGCAGTAGGTATAGATAATAGGGTATGTGTGATGGGACACAGGCAGTCAGTGTAGACAGTAGAGTGTTGATGGTAGAGTGCAGACAGTGGATATAAATAGTAGGTGTAGATAGTGAGTGCAGGCAGTAGGTGTAAACAGTGGGGTGTCATTGTAGGTGTCACTGTGGGAGCCAATAAGAATGGAATGAATGCTGAGAACAAGATAAGGTGCCAAAACTGGGCTGTATGTTTCACTGCCATTTTATTTATTTATTTATTTATTTATTTATTTTAAAGTTTACTTATTTATTTTGAGAGAGAGTGAGAGCAAGAGAAGAGGAGGAACAGAGAAAGAGGGAGAGAGAGAATTCCAAGCAGGCTCTGCACTGCCAGCACAAAGCCCAAGGGAGGCTCAATCTCATGAATTATGAGTCCATGACCTGAGCCAAAACCAAGTGTCATTTGCTTAACCAACTGAGCCACCCAGGCACCCCTGCCATTACATTTTAAATTCATAATTATCAATATGATTATTAACAAATTGAGTCTACATACTCTTATATTTGCCTTCATTCCCTTTTATGTAACCAGCTGGAATGCTATGTAATTGGATAGCTGGTTAATTATCTGTGCTAAGATCACAACCAAATACTGCTTCCTGGAATTGTACAGGGACCTTCTTTTTGTTCTCAATGTTATCTGGTCAAATCTGTGGGTCTAACTGATGAACATAAAGATTTCAGACCCACATCTCCCTCTTCCTTTTCCTCAAAGTCACCCCCGATAGCACCCAGGTGCCCTGAAGTTGGGACCCAGCTTGGGAACAGAAACCCACCAACATTTCTGCTAGCTGTGATTCAGGGACCCACTGAAGAGCCTAGGTTGATTGTGAACAAGACCAGCCCAGAGCATCAGATTTGACTCTACTGCCAAGACCTACAGCTGTGTCCCTGGACTTCAAGCCTCTCCACATGGGGGATATTACCTCACTGGCTACCTCGAGCCAGGAGGCATCAGTGGGGCAAGGGAGGTGGGGTTCTCAGGACCAGTCTATGATGGATGCCCCCAGTTCAAGGCTCACTTGCTGCTGCTGTGGAGGGGAGATTATGGTTCCTCTTGGGTCATTTGCTCAGGAAACAACTACTTTGATCACTCCCGGCAATAGATACCCAAGAAGCAGCCCTGCCCCTGTCACACTTGGAGTTGGGTTTCTGTTCACTCCTTTCTGGGTTTCTATGGTTTCAAAAACATGATGCTACTTCTAAATTTCCAAGTTTTGGAGGTTTGGAATATTCATGCAGGAGTTCTTCACTGCATTCGAAGAAGAGTTTGTTGGTATGGTTTCTTCTGTAAAATGCCCATTTCAAGAAACTTCCAGGATTTTATTTTCTCAGCTGATGAAGAACAATGGGCAACGTGTCAACAATCAGATTTCACTTCAATTCTGCCGTGTCTTTAAATTGAGCTTTAGGGGCACCTAGGTGGCTCAATGGGTTAAGTGTCTGTTGGTTTCGGCTCAAGTCATGATCTCGTGGTTTTGTGAGTTCAAGCCCTAAGTGCGGCTCTGCACTGACAGCACAGAGCCTGCTTGGGATTCTCTGTCTCCCCCTCTCTCTCTGCCCCTCCCCCACTTGTGCTGTCTCTGTTTCTCTCAAGATAAATAAATAAACTTAAAAAAAATTAATAAATAAAATAAAACAAAATGAGCCTTCTCACTTCTTAACTGACAGAACATAATTACTAGGATCTGTCAAACTTAAAAGGAGGGTGTTTTCATGGATTTAGCATAGAAAAAATGTGTTTTTAACCATGTAAAGCTCCCTCTTGCCAGGCAACAGAGAAGCCCTTCAGGGACATAGACCACCTCTCAGATTCTTGGGTCCATTTCCCAGCACTAAGTGGGTAGGCATACAGCAGGTGCTCACTGAATGCTCACTGATGGGTGGAGATGAACAGAGAGGTTGCTTGCTATTTGCCAAAACAAATTCAGTCAGAAGTACATCCACTGTGGCAAATTCATCTTGCACTGGGAGCCATGCCCACAAAGGTGGGTTTTCTCTGGGATAAATGAAGTTCTAACTTGGGCCCCTCTGTGGTATGGCCCCTACCAAGGCCCTGCACCTAATTATGCCTTTGTAAGTTTATAGCAGTTTCTTTCCTTCAAGAGGGTTCACCCAATGTACAAGACTTGGGCCCCTCTAAACCTGGATCCGTCCTTATAGACGCACCTAGAAACACAGGGAAGGGAGGCTGAGTGGTTATCCTGCTAGCGTCCAATCCATTGCAGACCTGGGTTTCATTGAAAGTGTCCTTGGGACTGCACTGGCCCTGGCACTCTCAGAATGGGCAGGAAGGAGGGCACACTGACAGGTAGAGGACTATGACAAATGTGCCTTGCAGAATTCCCAGCTGTGGGCGAGAAAGTAAGAAAAGAGAGTGAGGGGGGTGGCTTGAAATGACTCCACTGCAGCAAACCAAATACCAAAGCCCCTGTCCAGGGCTTTCCCACGGCACCACACATCCACCTGAGTGGCAGTCAAAGGGTCCTGGCAGAGGGCCTAGAAGGGACATCTCAGTGGCAGCTGGTCTTATTTTATCGTTGCCTATGAGAATAAGGAGGGGTTTGTCCACAATCCTTTCTGTGCTCCATGGCAACAGATGATAAAGTAAAACAGCAGCCTTGTGGGTTATTATGAGCAGGAAAATATTATATGTTATGATATGATATGATTTGGTATATGATATGATATATATGATATGATGTGATGTGATACATGATACAACATATGGTATGATGTGATATGATACATGATATGATGTGATGTAATATGATATGTGGTATGATATATATGATGTGATAAGACGCAATATGATATGCTATTCTTGAACCAAATATGTTTAGGACAATGGCAATGTCAGTCCCACGTGGCTCTTTCCTTTGGGATTACCTCTGGTGCTAATCAACCCACAAACAGACCTGAATCCAGGGTGAAAGGGGGGCTTGCCTACACTCCCTACTGTGTACCTGGGTCTTCTGTTAGATCGTGTGATGGGTTGAATGGTGTCCCCTCCAAAATTCCTATATGGAAGTCCTAACCTCCAGTTTCTCAAAATGTAACCTTATTTGGTGATAGAGCTTACAGAAGTAATCAAGTTAAAATGAGGTCACTGGAGTGGGCCCCAATCCAGTATGACCAGTGTCCTTACAAGAAGGGGAAATTTGAACACACACACACACACACACACACACACACACATACACAGAAAGAGAGAGAGAGAGAATGCTGTGTGAACATGAGGCACAGACTGGGGTAATGCTCCTACAAGTTAAGGAATAACAAAGATGTCCAGCAAACCACAGAAGCTAGGAGAGGCCCAGAACAGATTCTCCCTCCCAGTCCCCAGGAGAAATTAATCCAGCTGGCACCTTGGTCTCGGACTTCAGCCTCCAGAACTGTTGCAACAACATATTTGTTGTTTAAGCTGCCGAGATTGTGGTGCTTTGTTATGGTTGCCCAGGAAACTGCACAAGATGGGAACAAGGTATACCAGGTGTCGGCCCTGTTGTCTCCGGTGAGGAGAACATGGGGTCTAGTGCCCCTGCTGGCCCTGCCGCCCACCCTACTGAATCCACAAGCAGTTATGAGTCACATAAATACCTTCCATCCCATCCACACCTGCATGGGGCTAGGAGCAGCCTCTAGGATGCACTAATTTCTCCTGACATCTGTTGAATGCTTCTTCCTCTCCAAGCCCCTGGGTTGCAAGTTACAGGTGCAAGGTCCATCTCCTCTTGGGGGCAGGGAGAGAGGTTAATGCCTGGATCAGTGGATGCCAGGCATGGCCTGGGGAGTGCGTATTACGTGTGGGACTGCGAATGAGGACCACGCAGACAACAACTTGGAGCCAGAGCACATGCTGCTGAGCCAGGGCAGCCTTTGAGCCAATGGAGCCTCGGCCCCCACCCCCACTATGGGTGACTACACCACACAGGCAGGCCCAGACTTTGTGCCTGGTGTGTTCGGGCACAGGCCTGCGGGCATGGGGTAATAAAACATCCCTGATTACACTTGGCCGGCTGGAAACAGACTGGGGGCAGGGCCTGCCCTGCGTTTTGAACACCCACTTTCATTTTGTTGCTCTCCTTTGCAAAAGAAGGACCATCAACACCAAACTACACATTCTCTGCTTTCAAAGCTACACGGAGTGGCCTTGTTCCTATTCATTTTCCACGTGCGTGCATCCAAGAGGCCAGCATTTCCATTTTCCTCCTCACATTTTAAAAGCTCAACTACAACATGGAATTGCATGTGTACCATTTTGCCCACAAAGGAGGTGGTCTTCCCAAAGCTGGGGTGACCGGCAGGCAGGCCTCCTCACCTGCCGCTGTGCTAGCCAGCCAGCCTTCACTTGTGACTTCCCAGCCACTAACTCATTCACCTGATCACTCTTAAGCCAACACTGGTTCTGAGATCCCCTTGACCAGACTACAGCCCCCCGGAGCTGACTACATGGGGCCAGTGCACATCCCTCTAAGAACATGGGGGACAGAGTGGCATGTGGGGATCATGACAAACCTGGGGTGGGGGGATTGCAGGACACTGTGGAGACAAGGAAACACACACAGGTGGCTAAGGAGTGAGGAAGGATCTCCTTCGGGGTGTTATGGATTGAACTGCATCCCCTTAAAATTCATATGTTGAAGCCCTAACATCCAGTGTCTCAGAATTCGACTGTATTTGGAGACAAGGCCTTTAAAGAAGGGATTGAGTTAAGATGAGACCCATAAGGTGGGCCCTGATCCAATCTGACAAGTGTCCTTGTAAGAAGAGGAGATTCAAACACACAAAAGACACAGGGAGGGCACACGCACAGAAGGACAACCATGTGAGGACACAGCAACGAGAAGGCAACTGTTCACAAGCCAGGGAAAGAGGCCTCAGGAGAAGCCAGCCCCGCCGACCCCCTGATCTGGGATGTCTGGCCTCCTGGACTATGAGAACCACATTTCTGTTGTTTAAGCCCCTCGGTCTGTGATATCTGTTATGGTAGCCCAAGCTGATGGACACCGGGGGTGATTCTGGAAGGGCCTTGTGCTTCCAGGGAAGGCATGTTTGGGGGCATGTTCTGGTGGAAGGAAAAGGTGTGGGAGTGAAGCTAACCCCCACCTCCATGTCCACATGGACAGATATAACACCCACCCCCTCTTGATGCCAAATGAACCAATGTTCCCTAAGAGCTGACCACCTCTCCTCACTCTGGACTTGGTAACCAGCCTCTGTGCCCCCAGGAGCCAGCAATGCCATCTGAAGCCCCCCTTGGTCACCCCCTGCTCATGCCACCCTGGACACTCCCTGGAGGTCGCTGGGAAAAAAGACTATTTAAATATTTGCAGGTGTTTGGCATGGTTACAGTTACTTAGTGGATGTCTCCATCTAAACACGACCCGCCAACACTGCACATCGAAACCCATCTTGCCCTTGCCCTTTGCTTTGAGGGAGCCATGCCTCTCTGGGGCAATTCCATACACTCTTAGGAATGAGACTCGGTCACATGGGGGCTCTGTCGGTGCACCAGGAGCTTGGGCATCCTCAGACAGCACCCCGAAGGGTGGGTTGATGGAAGCCCCCCAAAACATCCCGCTTGGGTCTGGGGTGAGATGGCTAGATCAGGACGCTAGCCCCACAAAATATGCACGTGGCATGCTGTCGACCAAAGCCCGAGAAGGTGGTCCCAGTCTCTGGGCCGTCCCTGGGCTGGCCCTGGGGCTGGGGCCCAGGAGGGACAGTGACCCAGGGCAAGAGATACCAGACATTACCCAGAGCTACCAGACTCTGGAGGAAGCTTGAGGACAGAAACTTCTTCAAGCTTTACTAAATACAACAGGGTACTTATGTGTTTAGAAAAGAATACTCCTTCACTGTCATGTAAACTAGTAAAATCTTTTGAAGAGCAATGTGGAAATATCTATCAAAATGCTAAATGACATGCCCTTTAATCCAGCAACTATAGTGCATATCCTGCAAAAATATCATCATGCATATAATCAAAGAATTCTATGCTTACATTGATTAACGGTAGAAAGATGTCAGAGATATATGATTAAGTGGGAAAAGCTGGTTTCATCTAGTAGTTCACGATCCTATTTGGGTGAATCCATGAATAAAAACCATGAAGATGCAGAAAACATTCCTTGAAGGATTCACAGAAAACTAGTCAATGCCTGATATATCTCTGGGAAGGGGTCCTTTCTATCTGAAATTCTTTCTTGCTGTTGGATTGTTTTTTATTTTTTTATTTTTATTTTTTTAACGTTTATTTTTGAGAGAGAGACAGAGACAGAGTCAGAGTGCAAGTGGGTGAGGGGCAAAGAGAGAGGGGGACACAGAATCCAAAGCAGGCTCCAGGCTCTGTGAGCACAGAGCCTGACGCGGGGCTTGAACTCACAAACCTCGAGATCATGACCTGAGCTGAAGTTGGATGCTTAACTGACTGAGCCACCCAGGCACCTCTGTTTGTTTGTGGGTTTTTTTAAATGTTTATTTATTTTTGAGAGAGAGAAAGAGAGCACAAGCTGGGAAGGGACAGAGAGAGAGGGAGAGAGAGAGAATCCCAAGCAGGCTCGGGGCTATTAGCACAGAACCCAACATGGGGTTCAATCTCACAAATCACGAGATCATGACCTGAGCCCAAATCAAGAGTCAGAAGCTTGGCCAACCCTGTTGGATTGTTTACTGTGTTCATGAGTCACTTTTATTTTTTAAAAAACTCCATGTTTATTGGAAAAATTCAGAAACAGAAAGATACAAAAGAAAAAGTGCCACCAGCAACTCCACCACCCAGAGATTACCACTGTCATTTTGGAATTTATCAATTAATTAATTGACAAATTAATTAATATATGTCAATTAACTAATTAACCAGTTTTTAAAAGTTAGAAACCTGAACCTTGACCCCTCCCCAGGCCAATAACTCATGTGCAGCCACAGCAGAGTGCTCTTATTCATGACCTCGATCGATCAGCCTGCCCTTCCATTACTGAGGTACAGGGGCCTTGTCTATTTTTAATAGACCTGCTGTCAGGCCTCAGCTTGGCTCTGTACCACCTACCCCACAGGCCCAGGAGTGGACAGGGGGGCCGTTCTGCTCAAGCTTTGCCTCTGCTGCTCCCACAGTACACTCCCACCCACCAGGTCCCTCTCCTTTCTCATCTCATCTTATTCATAAAAGTCAGCACTGCCCACAGTATATTGTCTGTCATTGGCTCCAGGGACACAGTTACATTCACTTTGCCTTTCTCCATTCCTTTCCCCTCATGTACCCACCAACACACCCTGTTCTTCACAAATACCACACTCAACAAACAACTGTCGAAAACATTAGGATAAAGTGGCTGTGTCTTTCTGTAGATAACTGTCCAAATTTGTCACAGCAGAAACAGCCACCTGCCAGCTTCAAAGCCTTGATTGTAGCAGTGATACTTAGGCCTTAAGCTATGGAGTTGTCCACAGTTTACAAGAGACTTCCACACATATTTTTAGGACCTTTTACCCAAACTGGGGGCTACATAGGCTTTTCCAGCTATGGGAAATACACATGCCCAGAGTCCCCCAGCTATCACATGGCAGGGCCTGCACGGGGCCCAGGTCAGCTGGCACAGAGCAGGCAGGCTTCTAGAGTAGGGGCACCTGTCTCTTGTCCTGTGACAGGGGCAGGTGGGAGGCCAGATGGGCCAGTGGGATGACAATAGTCCCTCCTGCCCCCTCAGGCCACTCTCCTGATACAGGTGATGATCCCCAGCTTCCATTTAGGGGCTCAGCTCTGACCTGGTCCCACACGCTTGCCTTTAATCCTGATTTAGGACGCTCCGAAATGCAGGACGCTTAAGCCTGGGGAATGGGGCAGAAGTAATAACATTTGAGCTTAGTGTGAAGTTAAGTCTTTCCACTCTTTGGGGTCTGGAGATCCTCAGTGAATGCAGGTTTCTAATGGCACATTTAATGGCATGATTCCTTGTGCTGTCTGTACTTGCACTGTGTTCCCAGACCATGCACTTTCACATGCAGCCTGCTCTTGCTTGGCCCCAGGAAGAACCTTCCTGCCAAATTCTCCCAGCCTTGATCTTTCTCTGGGCGATTCTGCAATGACACCTTTTCCTCATCGGTCCCAAGCCAGCAAAGACTTTCTGCAACCTGAAAAACCAATGTGCATGCTTTTAAGGAGCAAACTAAAAACCTGTGGAAGGAAGGAGAAAGAAGGAGAAAGGCAGAGAAGCCTAGAAAACAATACAGGGAAAGACAGAGAGAGAGGGATTTAGGCACACACATCAGCTGGCAAAAATGAGGTCATTAGTGAAAATGAGGGGCTCATGCTCACACCAGACACCCAGGCACGATGAACAGGTGATATGTGGCAGACATTACCAATCAATTTCACAGTTCCTTACCCCAGTCCCTGGTTTGTTTCAGGTGTCTTTCCAAAATAGAGAACAGGTGCTCATGACCATCTATTTGGCAGAGAACTCCATCAGAGCAGTGATTTTATTCCGCCTGGTAACCCTTTATGTCTACCTCCCTGCTGGCAGAAGGCAAGCCCCTTGAGGGCAGGGATCATGTCTTTAGGAATGAAATTGAGCTAGCCATTTCTAAAATTGGAAGATATCGATCCTGAAGGCTCGTTCTTTATGAACCAACTCCTCCTGCCCCCATTCCAACCCAGGTTTAGCAGCTCAACCCACAGATTCCTGGAGCTGAAAGGTGAGAACTGGGGCCGAGAGTGAGCAGGGGGGCAGGCAGAGGCAGCCCCTTACAGGCCTGCGAGGATTTGGATCAGTCCTAAGCCCTAAGGGGCTTTAAGCAGAAACAGTACATCACCAGATCTGCGATTTTTAAAAAATTACTCTTTTTTGCATAGGTGTAGATAGAAGTGGGGCCAGGAGTGTTCTGAAAGACCCCATAGGAGCTGTTAACCCAGTCGTTCCAGTGAGACTTCATGGAATTTGGACCTGGTGTGGGGGTGGAGGTGAGTGGAAGGCCATGTGAGTCCAGGAGACCATAGATCCCAGGACTCTGGCTTTGTATCTTGCTGATGAGGTACCATCACAGAGACTGGGAACCTGGAGGAAGAGAGAGACCTGAGAGCCATGGGAGAAATGCTGGGCTGAGGTGCATGTCCTGGAGCTATGCCGATGGGGAGTCATCCAGGAAGCTGGACACAGGTGCAGAGACCAGAGGAGTGGTCTGCGCCTGAGGGTGCCCTTTGGGGATTATCAGACACGTAAGGAAGCTGAGGGCCAGGATGAGCCTTCCTAGGGTGGGAGTGAGACTGGAGGAGGGCTCAGCACAGCTCTGAGGAATGTAACGACTTGGTTGCAAGAGCCTAGACCACCAGGGCACTGAGGATTTGCTTAAAGACGAGGACGAAGTAGGACAGTGTGGTGACGCAGCATCCAATCCTTCCATGAGGACTGAAACCACCATTATGTTTAGCAGCACGGAGGCCTAGATGCTCTCCCCCAGTCAGCTCCACCTTCGGCTTTTCCACCTCACTGCCCAGCTCTATTCTTCCAGTGGCCCTGGCCCAAAGCCTTGCACAGCCCTGACTTCTCTCTCCTTTCCCCACGTCCAGGCATTCAGCACATCCTGTTGGTTGTACCTTCATGGTCTCTTCGTGGTCGGCACATCCACCTCTCTGCTGCTGCCCCCCTGTTCCGAGTTGCTATGGTCCCTCTGGCTGGGCTCCTGCTTCTGCCCTGGCATCCCAGGCTAGTGCACCCCAAGGGCCACAGTGGTCCTTCAAAACTGCATATCAGATCATGGGCTGTATAAAATCTTAGATTCTCAGAATGGCTTCCAAGGCCTGCTCCCACCTCCCCCCCATCTCCTGCCTCATGTGTGACCTCCCTTCCAGCCACCTGTGCCATCCTGCTTTTCCTCAAACATTCAGGCACACTCCCACATCAAGGCCCATGACCTGGCCCATGCTTCTGCCTGGAGCCTCCTCTCAAATTCCTACGTGCTTATTCCTTCACCTCCTCCAGGTCTCTTCTCAAATCTCATCTTCTCAGAGACCTTTCCTATTCAAAAGTGTAGTCCTCCACCCCACCCCACCACCTCTCCCTGCTTTATTTTGCTCCCTGTCATTTGAGGTGTCTGCCTCCCCTACCTTAAGGACAGCTCCAGGAAGGAAAGGACTCTCCCCTGCTTATTCACTGCTGTGTCCCCAGCATCTGGTGTACACAACACATAGCCCACACAAGAGGCTCATAAAACAGCAGTTGAGTGATAGAAAGGGGGGCCTAAGAGGTGGAGGGTGGGAGCAGAGGGCTGGCCTAGCTGTGCAAGGAGCAAGGGATATGTCCCCAAGCTCCCCAAGCCATACCCCAAGAGGTGGAGGTGGTGCCTCCGGGGTCAACCGGCCTCGTGGGGGCAAGAAGCCAGAAGGCTGTGAGGACTCCAGTTGTGTGTCTTTTATTTTATTGATTGGGAGCCTGCGTGTCCTTAAAACAATTCCCACGTGACCTTAGGAATGCATCACTCTCCTCTCTGAGACGCCATCTTTGGATGCAAGGGGCCAGACCACCCAGGGGTGCAGGTTGCTGGTGACGCATGCCCAACGAAGGAGAGGGGTGGGTTGGTGACAACAATGACATGCTTAGGGCCAGGCTCAGTATAGACTTGTGGGAACGAGACCACAGCAGCACAGAGCAGCTCTTCAGGGAGCTCCCGTCCTGTGCCCACAACAGAGCAGGATGCGGAGACCTATGACCCTGCCTCCCTTAAGGAACCAAATCTTTCTGTAGTGGGGGAGAGGTAGACATTCCTGAAATAGAAATGACAGTGCTGTACACGCAGAACAATCAGAGAATGCCAGCACAGAATGGACAGGATGCACATGAAAAGCAAATTCACAGGGGAGAAAGCATACACCGATGGCCTGGAGGAAGGAGCCATGTGACCCAAGGGGCTGACACTTTGGTGCCAATTTTGCTCCCAGACTCAGGCAAGTGCCAAGTGGACACAGGGTCTCTGAGAGTCTAGATCCTGTTCTCCCGGGGGGCTCAGACTCCAGCTGTGAGGCTCTCTGCTCTCGAGAGGTATCTTTTTGGACATCCAAATCCTTCCCATTTGACCACCCTTTACAGCCGCCACTTTCTCAAAGGAGATTTACTTTCAATCGCCATTTGCTAAATCTGCCCCCTGTAAACCTGTGGGGGATGGAGGGATTAAGCCTGATTACAGATGTTATAGAAGGGCCTGTGAGTGCCCAGTGGTGCGAGTAGAGCAAGGAGAGGAGGCTGGAACCAGCAAGTGCTCCTCCTCGGCTGGCCCAGCCAACAGCCGGCCGTGCCCCAGACTCAGATCCCCTTGCCGGGGCCCGTGGGGCTGCCGCTGTGGGGGCTTTGCCTCTGCCCATTCAGGGACACAGGAGGCAGGTTCATGGGCTCCCTGAGGAAGATGAGCAGCTCCTTCAAGAGGGGCTCCCTCAAGAGCTCCACATCGGGGTCACAGAAGGTGAGTGAGTTTTGCCTGGCAACTTGCGGGCAGATGGACAGAGGGACACTGGTCTCCAGCTCTACCGACTGGAAGGCTGGACAGTGGGCTCCTATTCTCGGCAGACTGTGGCAGGGATGGGGTGTTAGGTGTTTGGAACTCCCGTATCAGGACTGCTTCTGGGGAGGTGACTTTCCTTTCCTGCTAATGTACTCGATGTCTGTCCCCTCCTGGCTGCTCCCTCCCATGGATGTAGCCAGAGGCACACATGAGGCCTGTGGGGGTGTGAGCCGTGCCCCAGCAGCTGTGCAGTTTCAAAATCACTTCCCCCACGATGATGCCACCCACTTAGCTCTCTGCATCTGGACTCTAAGCTCATCTCTTGTTCTTCATGTTTGTGGGAGCACTGGTGGCCTGTGGGGGACCCTGAGTAGGGATCAGAAGCACCTCGGAAGACCTAGGGAGCACCAGGTGGTTCCCAGGACTCCGGGCAGACTTCGAGGAAGGTGTTGTGAGGCCTGACCCCACCCTAACCCCTTCTCCCCACTCCTGCTGATGGCCCCCTTCAAAGCCTTGCAAAGTATGTGCTGATTTGAACATGTGTTTTTTCCAGATGGGTGGAATGGTGGCTCTGAACACCCAGGACTGCCTTAGTTGACCCTCTGAGCACAGGTATCTTGGACAGGTCACAACCTCACCCCTCTGCCCTGACTGCCACTCAGAGGGCTGGGGAAGGCCAGCCAAGAGCCTAGCCTGGGCCACACTGGAGTCCTCTGGACAGCCCCTTGCTGAGCTCACAGGAGTCAGAGGAGACCTCTGCTTTTCCTGGGTCTGTCCACTGGGCACAGGCTGGAGGAGAAGCAGGAGGAGGCCCTGAGTGGGAAGAGAGGACGAATTTCTCCCTCAAGCACTCACTGAGCATCTGCTAAGTGCCAGGCAGTGCTCCAGGAGCTGGGGATGGAGGCAGGTGAACGCCCCCGGAAAGACCATTGACCTGGGCTAGAAACAGAGGGGACACCATGCGGCAACTGCTTGCCACCTGCTGGCACACAGCTCACCAGGCTGTGCGTGGCGGGGGTTGGGGTGGAGCTGTTGGGCCACATATTCTGCAAGTCTCCTGACATCCCAGAGCCTGAAAATGCAAATGGAAAAAATAAAAGTCTTTCTTTTTTAATAAAGAGTTAAAACTCACCTCTGTTTCAAGAGGAAAGACTCACCGTTTGGGGGCTCAGTAGGGTATCTATCTATTTGCTCATCTATGTGCACATGTGAGAGTCAGCATTGTTTTAAGAGAAAGGACACACTCCAGTCTTGTGTAAATTAACATTTGCAAATCCTCTGCAGCTCTTGGCAGGAACCAGAGACTCAAATGCAGCCTGGGGCCACAGGGCTCCACGTGACCCCTCCTCCCCAAACAAAGCCAGCCCACACAGTTCTTGCTGCTAAACTCTGAAAACGAACAGGCTTTTGTTTTCTTGAACTTAAAGTCTCCTATTGACCCGTGCCTGGTATCCTATCTTATATGTAGGGGTGGGGGAGCAGAGTTTGCAATTGGCAGGGTCTGGGAGCAGGGAATTCACCCAGAGAGGAAGGCAGAAGCACTTAAACTTTGGGCAAGACTGAAAAATAGCACCCCAGGGACACCTGGATGGCTCAGTCAGTTGAGCCTCCTCCTCTTGATTGCGGCTCAGGTCATGATTCCAGGGTCGTGGGATGGAGCCCTGAGTTGGTCTCTGCACTGAGCATGGAACCTGCTTAAGATTCTCTCTCTTTCTCCCTCTGCCTCACCTGGACCCACTCCCAGTCTTCCCCCCCCCCAAAGGAAAACAGCACCCTATTTATACACACACTCACAACTATTCCTTCAGGACTGCTTGCTGTAAATGACTGAGTCTAAAAACAAGGATGATGCCTGACCCACTGACCATGCCAAATTCCTACAAAAGCTTCACATAGTTAAAAGTCTTAATGACATAGTTTGCCCTGAGGTCTATTTATAATAGCCCTCAAGCTAAGAAGTAAACTGCTAATGCAAGAAGGAAAGACAATAACCATGGCTTTTAAGGAAGTTATGCCTTAAGGAGGTGCTAGGAAGTGTCCACAAAATCACAGGGGCAGAAAGCAGACTGTTTTCATTCTGTTTTCTCACATACTTGACTCTCCTTTGACACCACTGACTTGGTGCCAGTTCCCTGTTTCCTAACCAAAAGCCACATCTCTCTGCCTAGTGCTTGCTGAAACACACCAGCTGCCCTCGTGGGGGAAAAAAACAACACAAGCTACCTTTTATATAAGCCTTCCAAGGGTCATTTCCTCTGGACCTTTAGTTGTCAAAGGTAGATTTGGCCCTTATCCTCCATTGGTTGGCTCTTTCTACCTCCAACAATCTTCCTTTGGTCTTAGACGGAAATGCCCAGCATGAAGTCCTGAACCAATGAAGCCAGTGGACTTTGAGTATTGTCCTCAGCCTGCTGGCAAAAATAGTCCCTCTTTCAGGAAAAGCCTCAAGTATCCTCGCAGGAGGTGGAAAATGTGATTGTGATTCTTTGTATAGCACTTTCATCCCTGTCGACATCTTATTTTGCTATAAGATACAGATAAAGTTTGGAGTCTGTGATCAAGTTCCTAAGCAAAATGAAATTATAGTACAGCCCAGCAATTATACCCTAAAGTCTACCTTGAAAAATTCTCGTGCCTGTACACAATGAAATGTACACAAATGCTCATGTCAGCATTGTGTGCGATAGAAAACCAGAAAGAATCAAATAGTTCATGTATGAAGATATAGACAAGCTTTTGTTTCCAAGCAATGGAATACAACACAGCACTAAACCATGAATGAACCAAGCCACTTGTATCAACATGGATGCCTTGTTGAAGAAAAACACAAGCCCACAAAGTGCACTATTTATAGAAAATTTAAAACACACAAGAAAATCCAACATAAATGCATATATATTCCTTCAGAGTGGAGGTATTTAACCATATGTGCAATATGTTTGCACTCTCTCTTGCTCTCTTTGTCTCCCTCCCTCACTGCCTTCCTTCTTTCCTTTTAAAGAGAAAAAATATGAAGCACATATGGAAAGTTATAACATCTGTAACAACAGAATTGTGGGTCTTCACTTCCCCATCATATAGTCTTGTTTCTGATTGTGAAATCAAGAGAATGTTTTCCTAACTCAAAAATGTTTTAATACTCTTAAAGTAAGTCACCGGGAGAGTGAAGGCAAACCCAAGTGTCCTGATGTGGGGGCTGCCTCAGCTGCTCCTATAGAGGGTGAATTCTTACTAAGCTAAAAGCATATTATAAAGTCATGCAGGGGCACCTGGGTGGCTCAGTCAGTTAAGCTTCTGACTCTTGACCTCAACTCAGATCATGATCTCATGGTTTATGAGTTCAAGCCCCATGTTGGGCTCTGTGCTGACAGTGTGGAGCCTGCTTGGGATTCTCTCTCCCTCCCTCTCTCTCAAAATAAATAAATAAACAGAAAAAATCAAACTCGTGCAGAGAAACACCTTGTGAGCTCACCTTGGGTTATCTGAGTTTCCATCTCTCAGTTCATCTGCTTGCCCTAGACCTGTAGATAGGGGTCAGTCCACCAAGCTCACCCTCTGCAGCCCTGCTGCCCTTCAGAGCAGGGGACTACCTCAGGGGTCGGGGCTGGGGAGAGGGGAGGGTGTCTCACTTCAGTAACCTTCCTCATTAGCACCAGATCCAGCTCTCCATGAGGCAGAGGTAGTGTCATCCCCACTTCTCAGAGGGTGTTG
Source organism: Panthera uncia (assembly GCF_023721935.1). NCBI lineage: Eukaryota > Metazoa > Chordata > Mammalia > Carnivora > Felidae > Panthera > Panthera uncia. The sequence goes on from NW_026057582.1 coordinate 122,394,150, forward strand.
CCCACAGCCAGGGCAGTTCTGTGTTAGTCATGTAGCCTGTATATGGAAGCCACTGGAATGCGGGATTCCACATGTAAACCTAAGACAGTCTTCATTCTGAAGAAGGAGTGGAACAAGGCAGCCTCATCATTTGCCTGTTCTTTAGGAAATGTCCCAAAGGTAACAGATCCCACTACATCCTCACCTGTCTGGCTTTGCTGTCACACATGGAATAGAATCTCAGCTCTGCCTGTGGTGCCAAGCCAGTTGTCTTGTTAAACTGTTAGTCGATCAAAGACCAATACTTTTCTTTTCTTTTTATTTTTTTAATGTTTATTTATTTCTGAGAAAGAGAGAGACAGAGTGCAAGTGGGGGAGGGCAGAGAGAGAGGGAGACACAGAAATTGAAGCAGGCTCCAGGCTCTGAGCTGTCATTACAGAGCCCAACACGGGGCTCAGACTCATGAACCACAGGATCATAACCTGAGCCAAGGTCAGACACTTAACCAACTGGGCCACCCAAGAGCCCCAAAGACCAATACTTTTCATGGAATGCAATAAAAAGGATTTACTAAAACATGCAATTTTCAAAAGACCTACAAAATCCAAGCTCTAGTTTTGTCTTTTTATTTATTAAATTTAACAGATATCCCTTAATGCCTTCAAATTACTACAGTCGTGTCTGAACATGTGCCTGTGCTTTCTGCACTCTCTGGTTACAGACCTAGAGACCTGCAGCCCCTGTACTCAGAACATGCTTTGAGTACAGGAGTGTAGGAGATCCTGAATGTCCCATTTAACCCTCCTCCCAACCCCATAGGACAGGGGCTCTGGTCCACTTACAAGCTGAGGAAGATTCTCGGGGGGAAAGGCTTGCCTGAAGAGCCCCAGTCTGGGCTCCACTTTCCCCAAGGTGCTGTAGTTGGCCTCTTGAAAAGGAGCCTCTTCCAGAGAAGCTGCAGAGAACTCTGTACCAAGTCCTGGGAGAATTCCTGCAGCCAGGTGGGGCCTGCCCACCAACTGTGTGAATACAGGGCTCTAGGGGGCACCCAGGCCCAGGAACTGGCCCCAGATTCCATACTCATATCTTAGAAGAGTTCTCTAGGCAACCACCCTTGAGTGATGTGGTCAAGGAACCTTGAGTTGAGTTGGGGGTGTGCCACAGTAGGTCCCCAGCTTAAGGACAGTCCACTGGCCAGCAAATACTCCTTTCACCCACATGACAACTGGTCTTCCTTGGGCCTGTGCATCTAGCCCCATTCTGGGGCTCAGTGTGCCTTCCTCACCTATGAATAAGCACCAGCATCTCATTCTTCCTGGGTTCCTTGCTGTGTCCAAATCCTCCACTTTTAGCCCACTGACAGAAAGTGTATTTGCCTGGTTCCTTTGCTCTGAGGAGTAAAGGCCTCAGACTAGGCCAGCAGGTGCAAATGAGGACAGGAAATGGGTCAGTGTTATTTGCCCAAAGACCCTGCCCCTTGAAGCACTAGGGAGGAGGGCAAGGGAAGAAACAGCAAGGAAGGTGTGAGGTCAGATGTGAGGGGCTGCCTGTGGGGTCTGTATGAGGAAGTTGGATGTGAGGAAGGGCAGCCAACTGGGAAGAGTGAGCAGGTTGAAGGAGCTTGCCAGCAGTAGGGGCCCACAGGCTGATGGTTGGGTCTGGCCAGAGCTGAGGCACCACTGGGATGATCTGTGCTGGTTGCTGGCCCAGGCAAAGAGCTGGCTGGAGCTCCCATGCCTCTGAAATGCCAACACAGCCTGCAGATCTTCCTTAGGGTAAATGTTCAGGAGAAGGGCTGTATTAAGGAGCTGCATGACCTTGGACAGGCCATCCACCAGGCTGAAGGATGCAAGGGGAAACTCTTGGAAAGAGACCATGCTGGACAGAAGGCAGCCCTGTGAATTCTGGGGAGGACTCTGGCCAAGAGAGTTGTGAAACATTTGGTTGCTCAGTCAGCCTGAGAGTGAGGGAGAGGGGTCATAGGCTTGAGTAGAAATCTCTAACTAGTTGGGTGGTAGTAGCTGTAAACAACTGAGATATCCTCCTGCTTCTGGACCTCCAAAACCTGACCCCAAGTGCATCCTGGAAACACCAGCATCACCCTCCTCCCCACCCCAGGCATGCTGAGTCTCAAACCAGGGGGACCACAGAGTCCTCTTTCAGAGATTCACAACAGACATCGGCCTATTAAAGAATCTGATAAGTCCTTCAGGAAAGAAACCTCCATTTAACCCAGAGTTCCCTACAGAAATCCTTTCCAGGTAAAAATGGGACACCATTTCTGGAGCCCAGGCCTGAAATGCCACATTAGGCAACAGGAAAATCAGTGTTGTGAGCTCATGCCTAGGGATGACATGGAAAATCTACCTCATTCCTGACTTTCTGTATAACCTTCAGCCACCCAGGCCCTGGTGATGCTGCCATTATGGAATATTGAAATGTTTATTAAAGAAAGAAGGAAATGTAAAGATTTTGCTTCTTAAAGTCACTATAGTATCGTTGACATCCACCAACAGAATATTTTCTTCAAGTTTCAGAATTTGATGAACTTGACAGAACCTTGTCAGGAGGGAAGAGAGATTTTAAAGATGCACATGACCAGGGGCACGTGGGTGGCTCAGTCGGTTGAGCATCTGACTTCGGCTCAGGTCATGATCTCACAGTACATGAGTTCGAACCCTGCGTCAGGCTCTGTGCTGACAGCTCAGAGCCTGGAGCCTGCTTTGGATTCTGTGTCTCCCTCTCTCTCTGCCCCACCCCTGCTCACACTCTGTCTCTCTCTCTCTCAAAAATAAACATTAAAATTTTTTTTAAAAAATGCATATGACCAGCCATAGTGGCCAGTGGACCCAGACGGCTCCTTGCAGCTCCCAATTTATTCTTAAAGGCTCACCAGTATGGTGTTTGGTTCTTATGTATGCATGCATGCTACAGTACACAGAACCAGGGAGTAATTGCTGAAATACTTACAAGAATGTGGAATACCTCTCCACTTAATCTGAGCTGAGATGCTATTTTCTTGGGAATATACATGATATAGCTTGGGAATATAGCTAGACGTGGCTCTTTGGAGACCAAGATATACTTTCATGGTTGGTAGAGATTTCTAAAAGCCACCTTCTCCCCCCACCCGTCTCCACCCTAAAATGAGCAGGGATCTCTGTGTCCCTCTGTCCATTCATGCACTTTCCAATGCAGTCCAGAGGTCCTTGAGGGGTACAGTTGCTCCCCAGGCAGCCAGCAACCTGGAAGCTTTTGTGTCCCCCAAGGTGGACCAGAGCCCATGGGGGGAGGGTCTTTCCTTTGGCCTCTCTCTGGCCCTTCCCTTTGCTCTCCTCTTCCCTCTTCTTGCTCCTTTCAGGAGCAAACATAGCAAATTTGGGGATTTGCTTCCTGCCTGGTTTTTCCAGCTCTCACCCAGGTGCTGGCCCCATCCTATTTCTATGGTAATTCCCTCCCAGGACTTTGATGTTGGCCTAACTCAGTGCTTTCCCAGCATCCCCAAATACATACCATTTTCACATAAAGGGTCTATATCTCAGCCCCCGGGAGTTGCCCTCCCACTCAGGGGATAAGTGTGATGGGGGGACTTGTGTCATTTCTAGGTGTGGTATGTAGGGTGCCTGCAGGTTGTCCCCAGGGCTGCAAGGAAGGAAAGCCAGAGACCTTGGGGTGCTTGTCCTGGGTGCCCAGCTCAGAAAGCTTCGGGTATCATCAGGCTACCCAGCTATTTTATAGCTGAGGACCGAGACCACGCCGGGGCAGTGTGTGCATACTAATGACCCATACAGCCACCTCCCTGCTCCTCAGAGGTTTCTGGGGAGGATGATTACCTTTGCTCCTAGGGGTGACATGATTAGCATCCTGTAGCAGCATCAAGCTGGGGAGGACTCTCCTCCCCTGGGCTGGATGACAGATGATGGCTTCTGAAATTTACACAAGGACAGCACTCACTAGCTGCTCTTTTGTCTTTTTCTTCTCTTGTGGGGGGCCTAGGAGCCTTCTATGAGAATTTACTTACCCCTCCTTCACAGAAAAAAAAACAACCCTCCATGGCAGAGGCCCAGAAGCACCTAAAAGCCTCCTTCTCACAGAAATCCACACCCTTACGGCTGAGTTTGTTTCTTGCAGGATTTGGATTTCTATCATGGAGAAAGAAGAGCCTTCTCTCCTACACCACACAGGGTGCAGCCCAGTCAGAGAGGCCTCGCCCAGGTCCACAGCTGCTGGCCGCAGCTGGAGGGTTAGCCTAGGACCCCTTGCTCACTAGGGCTTATTAACAGGGTTTCATTCTTTAACCTGCATTTTGCAAGATCCAGAGGCCAGGGCCCCGCTGTCCTTGCAAGTACTGTCAGACCCATCTCATTTGACAATCTTTATACGGAAAGTATCTTGTGGCTTTATACTTTGTTAGACCCTTGGCTTGACCTGGGCTGTCCCCCTTCCACCTGAGGACATGCTGTAAAGCTCTTGGGGAAAAGACAACACAATATACAGCCTTAGTGATGTCTGACCCTCCTCTCGTTTCTGGCCACTGCTGATATTTCGTTCATGGGTCCTAGCCAGTCTGCCAGCACCCTAGCCCAGAGCAAGCCTCCAGCACCCAGCAGACCAGACACCATAAACCTAGGCCATTAACCAAGTCCTGTATCCCTAGAAGGCAGTTCAGCAGTCACCTCCTGGGATCTCAGCCCCTCTCCCCTGCCCCTTTTCAAAGAAGCTCCCTCCCCAGGAGTATTTCAGCATCTAAGGAAAGTTATCCCTGTTTTCTATATCAGTCCCTTGGTGTCCTCAGAGCGTGAATGCAGGTAAGTATCTAGCGAAGGTCTGTGTGACACTGGGCAGCATCAGACGGTCTGATGGTGGACTACATGCCACCATGCATGGGCCTCGCTGGCACCCGTGATTCTCAGCACACCAGCAGCTAATCTGAGAGCAGATTAGAAAAAAGTCGAGAAGGAATCTTCAATCCAAATCCCGGCTCAGCTGTGTGGCCACAGGGAAGCCATTCAACCTCTCTTGGCCTCAGTTTCCTCATCAGTAAAATTAGTTGGATTTGCATGTGCCTTATTTTCTATATACTTTATGCCATAAAAATAAAAACCTTGTAATAGGTCACAGTTTTAGTTTTTAGAACACTGACTAAAAGGCAAACAAAATCCTGTCATCGGCTAGTAAGTTGTTGGCGGGAAATGCGGCATGGCTCTGTGTTGTTTTTCTCTACGAATTCACCGTGGTGTTTTAGTAAAAATAAATGCATACCATCATTCACTGACAAGCACATTGAGTGCTGCTGTGTACTGGGCAGTGTTCTTGGAGCTGGGGATCTGGTGATAACAAATCAGAAAACAACACTGTCCTCACTGGTTGACATCACAGCAGAGTCAATCAGACAGTGGGCCACTGCTAAGGAGAATAACAGAGCAGCAGAGGGGCCAAAACATCAAGGAGGGGGTTGTGATTGGACTTTGGTCCCAGGGAAGGAGGCATTGACAAAGACCTGAAGGAGGAGGGGTAGGGAGCCACCCAGGTGCCTGTGGATGAACATGGAGGCTGAGGGAACAGCCAACACAGCAGGAGCATTTCCTGTGAGTAGGAGGAGAATTGAGAGGGACAGAAGCAGGGTGGAGGGAGGGGAGAATAGAGATGCATGGGCAGGGCCAGTTGGAAAAGGAGAAAGTACCCCAGACCCTCAACTCTGTAGGCCATTGTGCAAACCTTTACTGCAATTGGCTTTGACCTATTATGAAGTTTATTGATTCAAACATAAAAGGGAGATTGTCCAGGAAGGCCAAGATTTGAGATTTGGAGGAGGAGGTTGAGCTAATTGTTACTGGATTCAACTGGGTTTAGTATTCCATGGGCCTGTTTGAACAGTACAGTGCTTCAAATGCCTTATTTTATTTTATTTTATTATTTTATTTTATTTATTTTTAAGTTTATTTATTTTGAGAGAGAGAGAGAGCATGAGCAGGTTGGGGGCACAGAGAGAGGGAGAGAGAGGATCCCAAGCAGCATGGAGCCCCAATATGGGGCTCGAACTCACAAACAGTGAGATCATGACCTGAGCCGAGATCAAGAGTCAGATGCTTAACCGACTGAGCCACCCAGGTGCCCCAGCCTTGTAATTTTAAATAGTGCTGTAACATGTATTCCATAGTGGAAGACAGTCCCTGTGTTCAGATGGCAAGCATGACAGGGGTTGGAAGAAAAGGAAATGCACATGGAAACACAGTCAATGCTACAGACGCTTGGCATCTATCTCCTGCTGCCTTAGACAGCCCACGGAGTCCATGCCAGTGCTCCTCTTCTGGCTCCCTGCTGCCCCTCCCCTCTCAGTCCACATCCAGAGGAAGTGCCACAAGCCTCTGGTCCCCTCCTGCCCTCCATGAGATAACTGGGAGATGGCCGATGCCCCACCCGGTCACACTTTGCTTATGGCTGCTGCACACAGACTGGAGAGTATGTACACAGAGGGGGGTGGAGAAGGGTGCGGTGGTAGACTTGTCTTTACTAAAATAGAATTACATAATTCTCATCACTCTGCACCTTAAGTATCTCACTCTTTCAGGGGGATCCCTAAAAATCAGAAGATTTAGAGCTAACCCTATCTTGCATTTCTGGGTATTTCATCCATAAGTATGTATGTATAATGGGCTTTTTCCTTTTCCTCCCCGCCCCTCCTCTCCCCCGCCCATTTAGTTATGTGCTGTGTAACCTGCCATCATTCTATGCTCAAGTGAATGTGTACTGATGTGTGTGTACATAGGATATGTATGCATATTTAGGGCATTTGTCAGTGTTTGCTTCTAAAGATGGGATCATAAGTAACGTGCTTCTCTGTGTTCTTGGACATGAATGATTTTAAGATTCTCAGAACCAGCCCAATCTCTTCATTTGAGGAAACCAAGGTCCAAAAGGGTTGGCCTGCTGAACTTGGCTGGGCTCACCCTGTCCAGCAAGGCCTTGCCCCATTCCTCCACACCCCTCCCAACCCCCACACCCCCTTTCCACCTCCCACACCCCCCCACATGGCTGCATTCCAGCCACATAACAGGCCTGCTCCTAGCCACTTGTTCTGCTACCTGAGGGCCTTTGCACTAGCCTCTCTTTCTCTCCTGGGCATGCCCTGACCAGATAGCCACAGGGCTCACTAGCGCCCTTACTGGGAACCACTCACATTTGAGTCTGCCCCAACCACCAGCCCCCTTTCTCCCTTTACTTTTACTCACAGCCCTTCTCAGCACTTAATATGATGGATGTGTGTGTTTGTCCATTCTCAGTCTAGGGCAACAGCCCTAGGGAGCAGGGTTTTTCCCACCTTGTGTTCCAGCTCAGCAAACACTACAGAATGAGGGAGACGGTTTCCCTGGTCATCCAGGGCCCTTCTAACGGAAATGAAGCCCTCTGCGGGTCAGCCTTTGCGTGGTACTCATTGGTGTTCTTTTCCTTCAGTTTCCTGATTGCAGTCCAATCATCAGCTTTCTAAATCTCTCCTGGTTAAGGAGAATGGGTAGCACTGAAAAGCAAAACGAGCAAAATGCACCTGCGCTTGAACTCACTGGCGCACTGCAAGAATCTGGGAGTCAGTCAAAGTAAAGATGGCGGCAGTCTCCACCTGGAAAGAGATTCTGTAGACAGCAGCCACCCCACACCCCCTCTGAAGCAAAGTGCTTTATAATAGCGGTAGTCGGGTTCATAGCAAAAGGAGCATGGGCTGCAGGTGTAGGGGTATGAATTTGGCTGGGAAGCCAGTGGCCACTCCATTACAGAATTAGTTAGGGCTTACTGGATAGTAAGTCAAAGAAATCATGCCTGGCTATTTACCAACTGGGCCTTGGCCGGACCCAGCCGCTACAGATGCGCTGAATCAGCTAGTCAGCCCGCAAGGTGCCATCGGGAGTCGCCAGAGGCTGGGCTGAGAAGCCCCCCGCCCCTCCCCCACCAAGGCTGCTTAGACCCCAGGGCCGCCCTCCGGAGTAGGGCCTGCGGCTGAGCTCGCTGCCTGCGGCCCTGCCCGCTTTGCCCACGGAGCAGCCACCTGCTCGCGTTCCTCCTCTGGGCTTGAGAAGTGTGAAGTGCGCCTTTCTGCTCAAGAGGCGGCCGGTGCGCCTGCCTGTTTGGCCCTGCCCGCAGAGCCCCTGGCACACTTCCCCTGTGGTTGCCAGACTGGTTCCAGTAACTCACTGGAGTGAGCCTGAAGGTCAGGGGGGCCCAGAGAGGGCAGGGGAGGAAGAGCGTGTGTGTAGCCAGGGGGCTCAGGCCGACTTGCGGGTCTTGGAGCTGCCTGCACCCCTCCCCCAACCCCCTGCACCCCATCTCCGCTTTGGGGCTGCTCGATGTCCTGCAACCCAGGCATGGGGGGCGGGGAGAGGGCACTGTCCAAGGGTAATCCCTGTAATGGCCCAGGAGGTGGTGCGGCAGCTGGCCTGGCTAATGCTCCTTTAATATCTGCTTTCATGTGATTAATGGCTGTGGATAAAACCTTGAACCCTGGAAAGCAGGCCTGGCTGCTAAGCCTGGCCAAGAGCATCGCTTTGGGTTCTGTTGATAACAGGGAGTCATTTCAGCGATTTACATTTTAACACAACTGTTTGAGGACAGCTGCCAAGCCATCGTTTTAGAATGTAAGGAAAATAATAAAAGAAATAGGGAACTAAACTCATGGAAAGCCCAGACAGGAGGGCAAGAGGGAGTTGGGCTGAGCCTGTTGTGGGGGAATGACAGCAGCTGGGGGACCCAAATGTCTTCTCACTGCCCCCACCACCCGCCCATTCTCACCTCCCCTGGGCTCACAGTATCTCCCTGGCCCCCTCCTCGACCCCTCCAGGCTACACTAGTAATGATACCATGAATATTCTGCCAAACTGTATAGTCTACACATCTTTTCTCTGCATTTGGTCTCATTTGCTTCTCAGCAGAGCCCTGTAAAGAGCAGTGTTAGTGCAGAAAGGCCAGATACCAGGCAGGGCACTGGGGGGAGGTTCTAGAGGCCCCAGACGTGCCCAGCATTAACTCTTCAGTTGCCAGGTCATGGTGATGTGCCCAGGATCCCAGGGAGAGGGCTGGGACACTCAGTGGCTACTTCCTGACCTACATGGAAGCATCCTGATATCTGGAAATGCATCCCTGCTACCTGTGATGTAGGAAGAGGTGGATGTTTTGGTGCCCAAGTCACAGATGGGAAAACCAAGGCTCAGAAAGCTATAGAATCTGCAAATGTCTGGAGCCACTGGATGAATTGCACATGTTTTCCCTCCTGCCAGGTTGGCCCGCCAGAATCTAGGGCATTGCCCCATGGCAGGGTCTGTCCCACAGCAGGCTTCCACTCCTTCTCCAATATTCTGTGACCTCTGGGCTCCCCACACAGGTATCAGATGCCTCTGCTCAATTATCCTCATAGGAGGAGATGGCCTGTCTCTCACAAGAACAGTAGGCTGCATGGGGATGACAGAGATCTCCCCTCCCTTCCCTGGACCACCTAGCCTGTCTCTGCCCAGGGCCTGGTCCTGCTGCCTGCCCTCCCTGAGTGTACTCTGTGCACACCTCTAGTCAACTGTACTAGGTTGAACCATTTAAAAACTGCCATTTGTGTAGGTCAAAAACAGCCAAATAGCAACAGTTTCATACATATTTTTTTAGGAAGTTGGCAAGCTAGAGCAAACTCTAGGAGGGCAGGTTGGTTCTGGAGGTGGCCAGGTGGGGGCAGCAGAGAGCTGCCAGGATCATAGGTGAGGCTGTGGACAGAGCCAGGTCCAGAAAATGGCAGGATCTTGACAGATAAGCCAAAGTGGAGAGAGCCACCCAACCTGGGATCCCTTAGCTGGACAGAGCTGAAGGGTGAGCAGAAATATAGGCACTGTGACAGTGGCGCCAATAGCTCTTGGGATAGGCTCTCCTGCCCAGTCCAGTCTGACTACCCTCAAGGCCGAGCCTCTGGTCAGGGGACCTGCCAAGTCCCTGGGGCTTTCCCTGACGGCAGTCCACAGTGGAGAGATGACCCGGCCAAAAGCAACAGCACACAAAGCTGGAAAGGCTGATCTACACACCCTTCTCTGTGACTGAAGTGCACGTCAGCTTGGTGTTGACCCATGTATCTCTTGCAGCATTGCTTCCCACTCCTGCAAGCTGCTGAGGAGGCCACCACACAAGCAGTGTGGGGGCCATCGGCTGGCATTAGATGCAGACTCTCTTGATCTGAAGCTGGGTGGGGGGCTTTTGTCAGGATTGCTTATGAGACTTGCTGGGTCCCAGTGCACAATTAAAATGGCTAGCTGGCCCTTTGCTCAAACATTATTAAGAATTTTAAATTGTTAGTGCTCCTGCAGCTCAGTCAATTGAGCACTTGACTCTTGATTTCTACTCAGGTCATGATCTCATGGTTCGTGGGATCCAGCCCCATGTTGGGCTCTGTACTGACAGCCCAGAGCCTGCTTGGAATTCTCTCTCTCCCTCTCTCTCTGCCCCTCCAGTACTTGTTCATGTGCACATATACACTCTCTCTCTCTCTCTCTCCCAAAATAAATAAGTAAACTTAAAAAAAAAAAGAATTTTAAGTCAGCAAAGCAGAGCATAAGATCAAGCACAGAGCCCCTTTGAGGGCAGGGCCCATTTGTCAGCATGGATTGCATGCCTGTGAAGCCAGCCTTGGCTTTCTTCTTGAGCCTAGATCCTGTCTGGAGTGCGGTGCAGGGAGAGAGAGATTGCCTTCTGTACATCTACCTGTGCCTGTAATGTTCAGATTCCATGGCTCAGAAAGCAGGGAAGCCCTGGCACCGACCACTCGTCATTGTCTAGCACTGCCCTGCCCCAGCTGTGAGCAGGAAGGGAGCTGAGGCACCTGCAATAAGAATGACACCAAACTCCTGAGGCTCCAAGGTGGTATAGTACACCTTCCTGGTGAAATGGGGGTGTGCTGCAGGTATCCACGTGTGCAGTCCCGCCAGCATCCTTTACAGTTCATCCCCAAGGAGCAAGGCTCAGACAGAAGAATTTAGAACAAAGACAAGCAATGCAGTTCCACAAGAGAAAGAGGAGACGAGTAGAGGAAGAGAGAGGCCAGATTCTATAGCAGCCACCGGGGCAGCCCAGGACAATGAGATGGTGATACTGTTAGCCATTTCAGTGCCACAACTGTTGCACTGTTGAGTATTGGTTAATGTTGATGTAGATTGTTGAATACTGTAAACATCACCCCTGGATGGTGACAGGCTTAGTCCCTCCAATGATGGATTCCATTCCCAATGGACACATTCTGGAGTTCATGGGGAAGAAGGAAGCCCTCTATTCTGTCAGCCTTGGATGAAACAATGATCAGCAGAATAGAGAGGGGAGGCACAGGTCAGGGAGTCTACAGAGCAAACGCCTGGCTGATCAAAATCCTGTTTGTTTCAGTCCTGGCTGTGTCATGGACCAGCTGTGTGATGTGGGCCAAGTCACCACCTCCCTGAGCCTGAGCTCCTTATTTGCAAGACAGAGGAAAGAATGCCACTTTTTCTTCCTCACAGGATAGAGACAGATGCCAGGCATAGACTATGCTAGCCAAGGGGCCCCAACCTCCAGCCCTCCAGGCATTACTTTAACACAGACCACATTGCTTCATTTCCCATATCCAGGGAGGACAGTGTCTACCCCCAGATGTCTGAGAATCCCTGGCAATGTTGAGATCCCATTCCACAGCCACTGCTGATTCCTGTAAATTCCCAATGCCTACCTCTTCCCCCAGAAGTTCCTGCATTTCTTCTTGTCACCATCCTATCCCAAGCATGGATCTGAACCCTTTGTGACACATCCCCCCTCTCCAAACAATCACTTAGCCGAGGCAGTTATATGAGGTCAAGTTGTAGTAAAGGTTTGGGAACTACTGTGAGACCAAAATGGAATGGTAATATTGCCATCTCCCTGTCCTGGGCTGCCCCAGCGGGCTGCTATAGAGGTCTGGCCTCTCTCCCACCTTCCTTTCCTGATTCCTATTCATCTCCTTTCTTTTGTGGAACTGTATTGTTTGTGTTTGCTCCAAATTCTTCTACATGAGCCCTCCTCTTCAGAATTCTACCTTATACAGAAAATCAGCCAGTACGATGATTTTCTGCTAAACTAAAGGCCATCTGACCCCCAGGACTGGTAGGCCTTTGGCAAACCTAAATTGCATCCAGATGCCATTTGCCCACAGGAGGCCTGGAGTAGCAGAGACTCAGAAACATATCTAACTGACTGGTCATCTAAGGGGAATCTGTGAAATATGCTTGTAAATGGCCGCTTCTCCACTAAGTCAGGAATCACCTAGAAACCCAGGAGAGGTTCCCAGGAGTGGGAAAACCCAGGGATTTAGCCTTGCAGCCTCACACATCTGTTAAGTGGGCAAATCACTTAACACCTTAATTCAAGATTAATGCATTTGTAAAGTGCCTTGAAAATCAAACCATTTCTTCTCTGGTCAGCACCTGATAACAACCTTCCAACAATTCATCTTGCCCACACAGCCAGCATCAGCTCCCTCCTCCCAACTCCTGGCCCCCACTGCCTGGAACCTGGACCTACAGTAGGGGACCGTAGGTATGTGTAATTCTTCCAAGGGTAGGAGAGTTCTAAAGGGAAAATGGGTAAGGAGAGGGAGAAGGGAACATCTACTGAAACCTGCGGCCTAAGTGCACATGTGCTGATCACAGGAGGTATCTCTAAGAGAGAGCCACCCACTCATACATGCATTTTGCAATAGCCTCCTGTTATTGTTAAATGAAACATATGAATGTCTCTTCAATCATTTTTTAAAATTGTGTTGTTCAAATTTGTATCATTCTTGATTTTGGTTTGTTTTATTACCAATCACTAAGAAAAATGTGTTTAAATCTCTATTTCTTCTTCTTGTGATTCTGCCAATTTTTGCTTTGTGAATTTTGAAGCTATGTTATTAGGTGTATATATATATATATTTTTAGAATTCTTTTAATCCCTAGTGAACTGAACCTTTTCTCATTCTCTCTCTCTGTATCTTGGTCATTCTTTTTGACTTGACATCTGCTTTGCCTGAGATTAATTATGTTGTTTTCAATCCTTTTGATTTCAAGCTTGTTATATCCTTATATTTTAGGTGAGTCTCCTGCAAATAGAATATGATAGGGTTTTTAAATATATAAATATATAATATATATATAATATATAAAATATATATTTATATATAAAAATATATATTTATATATAAAATATATATATTTATATATAAAAATATATATTTATATATAAAATATATAAAATTTATAAAATATAAATATAGAATATATATTATATATATATATACATAAAACATGAAAATTTTGGCCTTTTGTCTATAGCACTTATTCCATGTATATATAATATAGAGTCTGACCTGGTTATTTAAACCTACCATCTTACTATGTGCTTTCTATTTCTCACCTGTTTTATGTCCCTTTTCTCTCTCATTTTCTGCCTTCTTTTGGATTGATTGATTATTTTTATTGTTCTCTTTTTTCTCCCTACTGGAATGGAAATCACATTCTTTTTCTACACTTTTATTTTTTGCCTGGGATTACAGCATGCATCCTTGATTTGTCAAAGTGTGGTGTTAATTAGTCATTGCAAAGTCCTCGGAATTCTAACTCCATTTAATACGCTCAACTTACTTGCTATTAATGTCATGTTTTTTAAATTACTAGCATGTATTTTTTAGAGCAGTTTTAGGTTTATAGAAAATTGAGCATGAAGTACAGAGACTTCTCATACACTTCCTCTCTCCCCTTCACAATTTTCCAAATTATTAACATCTCGCTATACATGGTACATTTGTTATAATTGATGAACCAATATTGATACATTATTTTTTGATAAATGATTAGTAATCAAAATCCATAGATTACATTAAGTTTCATTCTTTGTGTTGCACATTCTGTGAGTTTTGGCAAATACGTAATGTCATGTATCCACCACCACAGTATCATACAAAATAGTTTTCCTGCTCTACAAATCCCCTGTGCTCCATGTATATATCCCTCTTATGCCACTGAACCTCTGGTGTCAACTGTTCTTTTTAATGTCTTCATACTCTTGCCTTTTCCAGAATGCCATATAGATAATGGAATCATACAGTGTGTAGCCTTTTCAAATTGGCTTCTTTCACTTAGCAATATACATTTAAGGTTCCTCCTTGTCTTTTTGTGGAGTGATAGTTTGTTTTTAGTGCTGAATAATATTCCATTGTTTGGCTGTACCACAGTTTGTTTATTCATTTATCTATTGAAAGACGGATTGTTTGCTTCAAGTTTCATCAATTGTGAATAAAGTTGCTATAAATATTTGTGTGCAGATTTTTGTGTGAATATAAGTTTAAATTCATTTGGATACAATTGCTGGATCACATAAAACAATGTTTATCTCTGTAAGAAAGGCCAAACTGTATTCCAAAATGACATTCTGACCAGCCGTAATTAAATGTTTCTGTTGTTTCACATCCTTCCTAACATTTGATATTGTCATTTTTAAAGTTTTAACCATTCTAACATATATGTGTGTTGGTATTCTTTGTTGTTTTAATTTGCAGTTCTTGCTATTTCTGATAACAAATGATGTTGAACATCTTTTCATATGTTTATTTGCCACCTGTATATCTTCTTTAGTGAGGTTCCCAGATCTTTTGTCCAATTTTTAGTTGGATTGTTGTATTCTTATTGGTGAGTTTTAAAAGTTCTATGTATGTTTCTGATATAAGTCATTTATCAGAAATATTTTGCAAATATTTTCTCCCAGGCTCTGGTTTGTTTTTCATTCTCTTAGCAGTGTCTTTCACAGAGTAGATATTTTTTTATTTTAATAAAGTTTGACTTAGCAAATTTTTCTTTCATGGAACATTCTTTTGGTACTATATCTGTAGTCATCTTCAAACCCAAGGTCACCTCTCTTTGATTTCTTTTGTTAGAATTTTGTAGTTTTTCCAATGTTGATTATGTACATATTTTGTTAGATTTACTACTAAGTACTTCTATTTCTCCTCCTCCTCTTCCTCCTCCTCCTCCTCCTCCTCCTCCTCCTCCTCCTCCCCCCTTCTTCTTCTTCTTCTTCTTCTTCTTGGTGCTAACATAAATGGTATTGTATTTTTAATTCCAAATTCTAATGGTTCATTGCTGGTATATAGGAAAGTAATAGGCTTTTATCTATTAACCTTATATTCTATAGCTTTGCTGTTATTGTGTATTAGTTCCTTTTAAAAAATTTTTATGGGATTTTCTACATAGGCCATCAATGTCATTTGGGAACAAAGGCAGTTTTATTTCTTCATTTCAAATCTGTATGCCTTTTATTTCATTTTATTATCTATGGCATAAGCTATAATTTCTGTATGATTTTGAAAAGCATAGTGAGAGGAGGTATACTGGATTTATGCCTGATCTTAGTGGAAAAACTTCAAGTTTCCCACCCTTAAGTATGATACTAGCTCTAGGGTTTTTGTATATGTTTTTTATCAAGTTGAGGAATTTCTTATCTATTCCTGGTTTGTTAAGAGTTTTTATGATTTATGGATATTGAACTTTGTCAAATATTTTTTTCTGCATCTATTGATATGATTACATGATTTTTCTTCTTTAGTTTATCAATATCATGGATTACATTAGTTGATTTTTGAATGTTGGACAAGCCTTGCATACTTGGAATAAATCCCACTTAGCCATAATATAGAACTTTTTAAATACATTATTGGATTTGATTTGTTAATATTTTGTTGAGGAACTTTTGCATCTATGTTCATGAGATATAGTGGTCTGTAGTTTTCTATAGTTTGTAGTTTGTAATGCCTTTGTCTGGTTTTGGTATTATAATAATGCTGGACTTGTACAATAAGTTAGGAAGTGCTCCTGTTGCTTCTATTTTCTGGAAGAGACTGTACAGAACTGACATATTTTCATCCTTTAAAAAAAATGTTTATTTAATTATTTTGAGAGAGAGAGCAGGAGCAGGGGAGGGGCAGAGAGAAAGGGAGAGAAAGATCCTAAGCAGGCTCTATAACTGTTAGTGCAGAGCCCAATGTGGGGCTTGATCCCACAAACTGTGAGATCATGCCCTGAACTGAAACCAAGAGTTGGATGCCCAACCGACTGAGCCACTCAGGTGCCCCAGCATATTTTCTTCCTTAAATGTATTGTATAATTCACCAGGGAACACATCTAGTTTCCTGATGCTTTCAGTTTTGTTGGTTTATTAATTATTAACTCAGTTTTTTTTAATAGATATGAGCTTATTCAGATTATCTATTTCTCCTGTGTGAGTTTTGGTAGAATGTCTTTCAAGAATTGGTTAATTTCATCTAAGTCATCAAATCTGTGGTCATAGAGTTGTTCCTAATATTTCTTTACTACCCTTTTAATGTCCATGGGGTCAGTAGTGATGGCTTCTCTTTGATAACTGATATTAGTAACTGTGTCTTCTCTCTTTTTTCCTGGTTATCCTGATTAGAGATTTTTCAATTTTATTAATCTTTCCAAAGAACAAGTTTTTGGGTTAACTTATATTCTTTATTGATTCTGTTTTTTAATTTCATTGATTTCTTCTCTAATGTTTATTTTCTTTTCTTGTACTTGCATTAGACTTGATTTGCTCTTTTTCTCTAGTTTCCTAAGGTGAAAGTTTATATATTCATTTTAGATGTTCTTTTTGTAAATATATGCATCAAGTCTATAAATTTCCCTCAAACACTGCTTTTACTGCATCCCACAAATTTTGATTAAATGTATTTTCATTTTTTCTTAGCTCAAAATATTTTTAAGTTTCTCGAGATTTCTTCTTTGACCCATGTGTTATTTAGAAATATGTTGTTTAATCTCCACATATGGGGGGTTTTTCAGCTATGTTTCCATTATTGATTTTAGTTTAATTGTGTTGTGATCTGAAAAATATACTTTGTCTGATTTCCATTTTTTAAAAATTTTTCGAAGTGTGTTTTATGTTCTGAAATGTGACCTGTCTTGACCACATTTGAAAATAATGTATATTCTGATGTTGTTGGATGAAATATTCTATACTATAAAGGATGATTAGATCCAGTTTATTGATGATGCTGTTCAGCTTATTGATTCTCTGACTGTTGGAACTATAAATTACTTACAGTTTTTTTTAAGTCCCCAGCTCAGTAGTGGATTTGTCCATTTCTCCTTGAAGTTTTGTCAGTTTTGCCTCACATATTTTGATGCTCTATTCTTAGGTGTGTACATACTGTTGCAGGATTTTTATACCTCAATACCTGGGGTTCGTTGTCCCAGCGCTTTGAGGAATAAAGAGGTGAGGGGCACTTGGGTGGCTCAGTCAGTTAAGTGTCCAACTATTGGTTTCAGCTCAGGTCATAATCTCAGTTTTGTAGGTTGGAGACTTGCATCAGGTTCTCTGCTGTCAATGTGGAGCCTGGTTGGGATTATCTGTCTCCCTCTGTCTCTACCCCTCCCTCATTTGCACTGTCTCTGTCTCTCTCAAAGTAAATAAATAAACTTAGAAAAACATTTTAAAAGGAATGAAGAGGTAGACACAAAATAAAATGAGCAGCAGGCAAAACTTTATTAGAGTATAAGATCAGAAAGTAAGAATAGTATGAAAGCTCTCTTTACAGAGAGGGGGCATTCAAAAGTGAATGCCTGCGACAATAGGCAAGAGTCTTTGTTTTATAACATTCTGGTTAGCCCTCCCTTCCCTTCCCCCTTGTTCTTTCTCAGGTCCTGTCCTTATTGACTTGATAACTCTAGGTGCTGTGTTGTCCATTCCTGATTGGCTCATTTCCATTGTATAGGGGGTGGTCTATGGCCATATCATTCCTTGTGGGTCATCCATTTTATGGTCTACTACTTATTTTTAGTTAGATCTTTTGTCAAATTCCTGAGGGAAATGTAGGTTGTGTCTGTTACATTCATAAGAGGAACCTTACATCCAAGGGGTTTGCTGTGGTCGATCACTCCCACCATTGTTCCAAAATATGTTTTTCTCCACCTCAGGTCCTATCTTTTTCCTCTCTCCCTATTTTATCCTATCTTTTCCCTATCATAATTCTTAGAATTATGTCTTCTTGGAGGATTATTCCCTTTACATTATTTAATTCCTCTCTTTATCCTTTTTAGTTTCCTTTCCCTGAAATCTCCTTTGTCAGGATTAAAAACATAGCTACTCCAGCTTTGTTCTGATTAGTGTTAGCATAGTATAATTTTCTTCATATTTTTACTTTTAATCTGTACCTTTATATTTAAAATGGGTCTCTGGTAAACAGAAATGGGTATATGTAGACATGTAGTTGGGTCCTATTTTTATTATCCACTCTGACAATGTCTATTTTTTAATTGGTGTATTTAGACCATCCACATTTAAAGGGATTATAGAATTGGATTAATCTACCATATTACTATTTTCTATGCATTGCATTTTTTCTTTGTTTCTTTCCTTTCCCTAGTTTTCTGCCTTCTCTGGTTGTAATTGAGCATCTTATACATTTTTTATCTCCTCTTAGCTTATCGATTATACTTTTTAAAAAAATTGTTGGTTGCCCTAAAGTTTACAGTATATATTTACAACTTACCTAAGTCCACTTTTATTAACACTATACCACTTCATGGGTAGGACAGATATCTTATAATGAAGTATTCCCACTTTCTTCTTCCCATTTCTTGTAGCATTCTGTCATTGATTTCACTTATCTGTAGGCTATAATCACCCAATACATTGCTGCTATTATTATTTTAAACAGTTTTAAATATCTATTAGATTGATTGATAATAAAAATAAAAGGTTTATTTTACTTTTATTTTTACCCTCTCTAACACTCTTTCTTTCTTTATGTAGATCTGAACTTCTGACCCATATCTTTTCCTCTCTTGAGGAACTTCTTTTAGCATTTTTTTGCAAGGCAAATCTACCAGTGACAAATTCATTTGAATTTGTACTTCATTCTTCTTATTTGCATGATTTCTGATAATAATTCCAGTGTAATTTTTGTCCTTGTTCCTCTATGGATAAGGCGACGTGTATTCTCTTGCTTCTTTCAAGATTTTTTTTTTCTTTGGTTTTCTGCAGTTTGAATATGATATGTGTTGTTGCTGATATGGGGGTATTCATCCTGCTTGGCATTCTCCAAGCTTACTGGATCTGTGGTTTGATGTATGTCATTAATTTTGGAAAATATTCAGCCATTACTATTTCAAATATTTCTTCTGTCCCTTTCTTTCTTCTCCCTCTGGTATTCTTATTGCACATATGTTATAATTTCCCCACAGTTCGTGGGCATTATGCTCCTTTTTTTCCACTCCTTTTTCGCTTTGCATTTCAGTTTTGGAAATTTCTATTGACATCATCAAACTCAGAATCTTTTGTCAGCTATTTCAAGTCTACTGGTAAGCCCATTAAAGGCACTGTTCATTGCAGTTACGGTGCTTTTTATTTGATTTGATTTTGATTTTTTTTTAGAGTTTCCATCTCCATTTACATTACCCATCTAATTTTGCATGTTGCCCATTTTTTCCATTAGAGATCTTAGTATATCAATTGTAATTATTTTAAATTTCTTGTCTAATGATTCCAGAATCATTCGTGTATCTGAGTCTGGTCCTGTTGCTTGCTTTGTCTCTTCTGGTTTGTTTGTTTTTAATTTTTTAATTTTCTTTTGTTTTTTTGGCTTTGGGGTTTTGGGTTTAGGGTTTATTTTTGTTTTACATTTAGCATTACTTGTAATTGTTTGGTGAAAGCCAGGTATAATGTGTTGGATAATAAGAACTGAAGTAAATAGGATTTTATTTGAGGGTTTATATTTACCTGGCTAGGAGTTACACTGTGTTTACGGTTTACTGTACTGTAGATGTCTGAAGTTTTACTCTCCTCTAGTAACTTTTTTTTTTTTTTGGTTTCCTCCTTATCTTTGAGATCCCTTGAAACTCCTTAAATAGAGTCTGAGGCTTACAGTTCTTTCAGCTGTATTCCCATTATATAGGAGCAGTGGCAGTGATAAGGTACTAGGGAGTAGAGAAACATTCTATCATACTACTATCAGGGTGCAGTATTCTAGTGAGTGTCTGCCCCTGGGCTCTGACCTTCACAAATGCTTATCCGCTTTTCCCCCCACTTACCTGAGAAAGGGAAACTAGGGGGAGCAGAATTGCGTAGTTCCCTACTCCAACATTCATTAGGCTTTGATAGTTTCCCTTGAGGGCAGATGGAGAACAGAAGGTTCTAGGCATATTTCAAAATGGATACTTTACCCCTCCTCCTGCCAGAAGCATGAGGGGACTTTTCTCTGACCTTCACTGTGAGAACCTGGTTGAGCTCTTGGAGGTAATACTCAAAAAATGAGGTGGCCTCTATAAGACTGGGCCCCCTGAAGTTTTTACTCTCAACCTAGTCTACAGTCAGCATCAAGCAATTTGTCAATTACAGTTTAGCTTTTCCTACCCATTCCTGGTTCTTGTGAACTGTGGTTCTCTGTATTTGCCTCTCTCTCCAGTTTTCTGGGTGTCAGTTCCCATGACCTTGATCTTCTGACAGATTTAAGAAGATTTCTCTTGTTGTAAGAATGGAGTTGATGAATTCCAAAATCTTCACCTGTTCAAGCAGAAACCACAAGTTATTGTCAAATATTTAAATTTTGCATCTGCTTTAAATCCCACAAGATATTATTGCTATTACTTTATATATTTGGTAACCATGTATATGTACACACACATTTACTATATTCATTTTTCTTTATTTCTTTCTGTTCCATACTTCTATGTGTGATATTTTTATTTCTGTCTGAAGGAAGCCCTTTGTAATTCTTTTAATATGTGCCTATTATAAATGAATTCTTTGTTATTGTTTGCCTGAAAATGTCTCTTTTTTCCTTTTGTTAGTGACAAATATTTTTGCTGGGCATAAAATTCTAGGTTGGCACTTGTTTCCCTTGAGCACTCTGAATACGTCATTTTATTATCTACTAACTTTAATTATTTCTGTTGAGAAATCAGCTGCTTTTTTTGTAGTCATCTGGTCTATTCAAGGTAATCTGGGTTTTTCTCTTCAAGCTCCTAAGTTTTTCTTTTGTCTTTGTTTTCAGCAACTTCACTATTGTATTTCGAGATGTGTAATTTTTTAAAAACTTTTTTTTAATGTTTATTCATTTTTTGAGAGACAGAGAGAGACACAGTGTGAGTGGGGGAGAAGAGAGAGAGGGAGACACAGAATCTGAAGCAGGCTCCAAGCTCTGAACTGACAGCACAGAGCCTGACGCGAGGCTTGAACGCACAAACTGTGAGATCATGACCCAAGCCAAAGTAGACGCTCAACTGACTGAGCCACCCAGGCGCCCCTCAAGATGTGTACTTTTTAAATTTATTCTGCGTGGAATTGATTGGAATTTGTAAATTGTAAGCTAATATCTTTCATCAGTTTGGGAAATTCTCAGACACTATCTTTTTAGTTGTTGTTTCTACTCTATTTTCTCTCTACTCCTTCTGGGATTCCATGTAAACAATTAGACCTTTTCCCTGAATGCTCTTTTATCCTCTCTTCTATGTTTTCTTTACTTTTCTCACTCCTACTCCATTCTGAATAATTTCTTCTAATTTGGCTTCCAATTCATCAATTCTCTTTTTAATTGGTCTAGTATATTATTAACCTAATCCATTGGATTCTTAACTTTAGTTACCAGATTTTTCAGTTCTACCGTTCCTGATTGGCTGTTTGTAAAAAATTTTAAGATACTTTTTAAAGCTTCTTGCAAATGTTTTCAACATTGTCTTCTATCTTCTTGGTCACATAAGTATTATTGCATTAAAGTCTCTGTCTTATAACTCCAGTATATGGAAGCACTGAAGGTCTTTTCCTATTGCCTGTTGTTTCTGTTGGTTCTTTTTCATATTGTTTTATATCCCAAAGTGTCTGGTTATCTTTAATTGTTTGCATAAATTGTATGTAAAATAAATTTTTTGTAGAAATACATTGAGGCTTAGGATGATATTATCTTCCTTCAAAGAAGATTATTACTTTTTTTCTCTCAAGTACCTTGAAGCATTAACAATCTAGGATCACCTTAAGTCAGTTGTAAGAATTGAGATTTTTTTACATATAAGCCTAAGCTGAGTTACAGTTCTTGTATAAGCTGTTTACTCACCTTTTTCCCCAGAGAGTAGCTCTTCAAGAACCCAAGCCAAAGCAACACAGGGAATTTACCATGGTCTCAGAGTCTGGATCTGAGGATTCTGCTTAGCATTAAGGAAAAAAAAAAAAGAATCTATCCAGTCCTCTATCTCTAAAATTTTAATACTTAAATAATAATAATAATAAAATTTTAATGCTCAACAGGAAAATTAAGTCTAAATATCTACCAAGAAGGCTATGAAGGGACAGAGCAAGAGTAAATCCCGGAAGGATGCTGGTATGCCCAGCAGAGAGGCAGTGTGGCAGATTGGCTGACAGCATAGCTCTAGAGACTGACTGCTCTGGTATCTATTCTGTATCTCCCATTTACTAGCTGTGTGATGCCTTAAACAAATTACTTAATCTCACAATGACTCATTGTCTATGTGTAAAATGGAGATACTTATCATATCTTCCTCATAATGTTGTTGTATTATGAGTTAATTTCCTCTTCACACCCATTAGTATGGCTATTACTTAAAAACAACAAAAAAACAGAAAACAACAAATGTTGGCATGAATGTGGTGAAATTAGAACATTAATGCATTGCCGGTGTAAATATAAAATTGTGCAGCTGCTATGGAAAACAGTATGGTTGTTCCTCAAAAAATTTAACATAGGATCACCATTTCACTCATCAATTCTACTTCTGGGTACATATGCAAAAGAATTGAGAGCAGAGACTCAGATTATTTGCATACATATATTGATAGCAATATATTCACTATAGCAAAAAGGTGGAAACAACCCAAATGCCCATTAACAGATGAATGGATAAACAAAAGGTGATCTATATATACAATGGAATATTATTCATCCTTAAAAAGGAAGGATATTCTGACACTTGTCACAACATGGATGAACTTTGGAGATACTATGCTCAGGGAAAGAAACCAGTCACAAAAGGAAAAATATATGATTCTGTCTATATGAGGTCCCTAGAGCAGTCAATTTCATACAGACAGAAAGTATAATGGTGGCTTCCAGGGACTTGGGTCAGGGGAAGGCATAAGTGGAGTTTCAGACTGAGATGATAAAAAAGTTCTAGAGATAGCTGGTGGTGATGGTTACACAACAATATGAATGTGCTTAATGCCACTGAACTGTACACTTTAAAATGGGTAAAATTATAAATTTTATGTCGCATATAGTTTTCCATAATAAAAAAATTTTAAGCTATTTAATATATACTGTTTTATAGGAGTGTAAAAAATGTGGTTATTATTAGGTATTTTGAGATGGGGATAAACAGGAGGGGATTTCGATTATTATAAAGGAGTCTTGGGGCTATTCGAACATATTATGGAGAAAGCCACTTGCTTCTCTTCATCCTTCCTCTTTTCTGTTTCCAGTTTAGAGTGTAGCTCATCCCCAACTTTTTCCAAAATCACGGGGTTGGGCAACTTCCTGCTTCACTGTGCTCAAGAATGACCTGATACTAGGGCAGTGGTTTCCAGAGTGGCAGCGTAGACCCGTGCAGAAACATTTCCATTTCTAATCCTGTGCTCATATTTGTCTGCGCACACTATCTTCAGATGGGAACAAAATAAACCAAAACAAGTGTTATCAATTTGGAGATGTGGAAAATATAGATAGCTGCCAGGTGTGGGTGGGAGACTTCCCCATAAACCTGCCTATGCTTTTAAAATACTTGGACCATATGGATATATAAACTATTGAAAAGTTAAATTAATTACAAATAAAAATGACTCGTACTTGCATTCCTTACAAACAAAAGAAAGACATTAATTTGATGACATTGAATCTGCAGATTGGGGCTGGTGTCTTCACGTGGTCTGTGTGTCTTAGGTTACCCTGAGAGAAGAATGAAGCACAGGCAGGGAAAAGGTATTGACTTTCCAACAGTAAGTGGGGAAAACTCCAGTCCTTCTGAAGTTCCCAGAAGGGGCAGAGCTGGGGACCTGGAGGCAAGTGAGGGTGGCCAAGAGAGCCAAGTGGTTCACCATGGAGCAGAGGCAAGGCAGCCAGGTGTGGGTGGAAACCCCACAAGCACAGCCAGAGCAGAGCTTCCTGGGGCCCTCCAAGATGAGCTGCAACAAATGCAGAGCCTCCAGCACACAAGATAGAAAGTCTGGAGCTATCTAGCAAAGCACAGAAAGGATGTTCGCCCATGGAGAGCTGTGCACATCATTTAACATAGGCACATGGGGTCTCCTGCATTATGATGATGCCTTTGGCAGAGGGGTCTATATGGCAGGGAACACAGAGCTGTGCACAATTGCTCCCATGCACAGCAGCAGTTGCTAGGACAGAAGATGCTATGATAACCAAAGAAGGTGACAGTCCCCAGGCTGGGCCAACTGGGAAGGGCTCCTGTTGGAAATGCTGCCTCCATGTGGAGCATGAGTTGGGCACAGAAAGCAAGGCCCAAATTTAGCAAATTTGCTGGATAAAATGTCAAAGGCCAAGAAAGAGAAAGGGAGAAGAAGGGCATGTTTAAAAACCTCTGCATGCGAAAGGCAGTCCGCTGGTTTGGTGGATGTTGTAGAACCACAGAACCAGGAGAACCAGTAGAACCACAGAAGCCAGGTTTGCACAGAAGGCTGAGCACAATTGGCCCTTCAGAGAGCTCTCCCCTCTGTCCAGTGGCCACAGCACAGTCTTGCCTAGTGAGGAGCTCAGGAGGAAGATGCTCTCCCTGGAGTCTGAAAGGAAAGGGGCAGGGGCAGGGCTACTGTTGTCCCCCTCCTCTTCCTGATGATTTAGCTGGGAGATTCACTCCTGTCAGGTACCATTCCCCAACCAGAACAATTGGGCCACAGTGAGTCACAGTGGGAGCTATTTAGATAGAATCCATATCGTGACATGATCCCATCTCACCAAAGCCAAGGGAGGCCTCAATAGTGACCACCAAGAACCATTCTCCAGACGTTTGAGTGGAAACCTGGGGAGGCAGTTTCCTCCAACGCAGAACAGTTATGGGCCCCTCAGATGGTTAAGTTCATGGTTACCTGAGTTTGGGGCTTCCCAAATCCTTTTTTAGGCTCTGAGATATTTAGAGGAATTTTAGAAGAAAAGGAGGATTCCAGGGTCAATGAGTTTAGGAAATGCTGGGCTCTGTAAAAGTTAAGAGGTTTCTTAACTGCATAACTTTTCAGAGCCTTTAATATCCTAAAATGCACTGTGACTCTAAGAGGAAAATAGAGTATGCAGAGCTGCCCCAATTTAATTCACCTGAGGTCATTTTTGTTTTTCAGAATGTCCAAGCTCCTAAGAGCTCAGTTTGAAAGTTTAAAGAATGTTTCTCCAGGGCAGATGCAATACTGTAAGAGGCAGCATCTCTGAGGTGGTGACTTCTTAAAGTAGACACCACTCCTCTTCATCCCAGTGGCTTAAAAAAAAAGTTTAATTGCCCCCTTGAGAGGAAGGAACTGGGCATGATGAGAAGGGAAAACCTCAGCCAAGCAGTTTCCCAGGACAATGGAAAATTTGGGACTAATTACTAACAATCTCTTTAACCAAAGTGTTTGTTGTTTGCTTTCTTTCTGAGTCAACTGAGAAAGGAGTACTTATATTTAAAATATAGAATGATTCAGCCATGAAACAAAAGGAAATCCTGCCATTTGCAACAACATGGATGGATCCTGAGGGCATTATGTTAGGTGAGATAAGTCAGAGACAAATACAATACGATCTCACTTACATGTGGGATCTAAAAAAGTGAAACTTATTTAGACTTTCAGAGAAACAGAGCATAGAGTGATGGTTAGCAGGGGCTCTGGGGTAGGGGGAAATGGGGAGATGTTGGTCACTAGGTACAAACTTCCAGTTATAAGATTAACAAGTTTGAGGATCTAATGTACAACATGGTGATGATAGTAATAACTCTATATCATATACTTGAATGTTGCCAAAAGAATGGATCTTAAATGTTCTCACCATAAAAAAGAAATGGTAACTATGTGCAAAGATGGGATGGTAGCTAATACTATGGCAGTGATCATTTTGCAATCAACACGCTGTATACCTTAAACTTACAAATGTTATGTGACAATTATAGCTCAATAAAACTGAAAACAACACAAATGTAGTTAATCTGTGGCCCTTTAGTTAATCTGAATATAGTCTTTAGTTAATGATAATATATTGGGATACCTGGGTGGCTTAGTCTGTTGAGTGTCCAACTCTTGATTTGAGTCCAGGTCATGATCCCAGGGTTGTGGGATCGAGCCCTGCATCAGGTTCCACTCTGAGTGTGGAGCCTACCTGGGATTCCCTCTCACTTTCTTTCTCTCTCTCTATCTCTGTCTTCTGCCCCTCTCCCCTGAACTCTCTCTCTCTCTCTAAAAGTAAAAAAATATATATCAGTATTAGTTCATTAATTATAATATACCACAGTATATATGCTACTGTAGTAATATATACCTCATACATGTATCTATTTCATAGTATGAATGTAGCATAATAATATAAGATGTTAATAATAGAAGAATACAGGATATATGAGAACTCTCTATACTATCTTTCCAATTTGTCTGTAAAGGATAAAACTGTTTTAAAAAATAAAGTCTATTAAAATTAAAAAAAAATAGAATGCCAGAATCTCTCCTGATGTTTCCACACTCTGTAGAACTCCTTAGCAGCCTGCCTTGGTCTATTTTTCAGAGTCTTTTCATAGGATTTTTATTAAAAGATTAAAATTCAGTCTTTCTGCTATTTGAAACAAAGATTCATGTAACAAGGGCACTCTATTCCCAGAACTTTTGGCTTAAAGCTTTACTGAGATTTACTGGATGCACCTAAATTTTTGTTTTGAGTGCATTTTTTGCTTTATGGGTTATTGAAACCAGATTGGGTAAAATCCAAATTTTAGTAGCTATGAAGCATTACTCAAAAGAGATGAGACTTGTCAGAGATTATGTTGAAGACCATTAAGAGCTCTCCCTTTCCAGTGAGGCATGATGCATGAAATAATAAATAACTTCTGTGCTAAGTGTCAGGGGAGGGGAGCGCAGCCTATAGGACCTTTACACATTCCAAGGGAGCTTTCAGGGCTGATCTGTGAGAAGGCTCATGCACATCCTTGTATCTCCCAGAGATCTGCTCTTCTCATGCAGTCAGCTGCTATAAACCAAGTCAGACAGAGGTGAAATAACTTCTTGCCATGGTTGCTGCCCAAGTTTCTTCTCAGGAACACAGATGTCTTAAAGAAAGAAAAGGTCAGAGTGACTTTCACATAACTGGACTCACATTTTGGGAGATTTGCCATTGCTCCACAGGGAATATTGAAGAAGCATCAGCCACAATGTATGTTTGGAATTTGGAAGTGCACCATGAAGTCCCACCATGACAGAACATGACATTCAGACTTATAGAGACTCCAGCACTGTGATCCACTGGGCCTCCTTGCATGTGGTTGGTGGACCGGTAGATGAACAAGATGTCAGGAATTTTATGAGAAGGAAAACCAGCTCAGATAATGCTTTTGTGTGTGTGTGTGTGTGTGTGTGTGTGTGTGTAACTTCCAGAAGTTCCAGCCATGACCAGGCCACCCCGCAGCAACTCCAAGCAGACTGCCTTTCTGTGTCCAGACTGGCCATACCAGTTCTTGACATTTATACCATTTTAAGACTTCTACAAAGCTTTGACAGAATTGGTTATTTCCACTGCAAAGTCACTAGTTTTATTTTCATTGTGGAGATTATTCTGGAAACTAAAAACTAATGTTTGGCAGGTTTTTCACCCATGTGCTTGGTATCTTACCTCACGTCATCTGCCAACATTGGGACATAATCTACTGCCATAAATAAATAAATAAATAAATAAAAAGGGAAAAGAGAAAAAAATAAAAGAAAGCTGTCATGATCAGACAGGAAGCCATTGTCCAGTTGGGATACTCCAATTGATACCTCCATGGTAGGCTCTCCAGAGCCTGTGTTCTCCATTGCAGAATGACCAGCAATGAAGGCATGTTAAGAACTACAGCTCCCACAAGCCTGGAGCCGTGTGGAATGGAGAAGGGTTGTGTGAAAAGGCTGCTGCCAATATTCAACTGCCAATAGGGCCAGGAATCCTTTGGAGAGTGACCAGCATATTTTGGCCAACTCAGCTCCTGAGACGCACCAGGAAGGACCTCTCTGCCTTTCAGGAAGTGGAGCTTCCACAGCCTGTGTTACAAATGTTTGAGGATCTTAGCTCCCCTAAGTGGAAAAAAACTACTTTGTTTATCTGTCAGTCAGTGGAGAACTTACAGAGAAGTGGAGGCAGAGTTTATGGTGATAAAAGGCATTGATAGACTTATAGGTCTCAGCCTAATCTAGTTATTCATTGATTTATTTTTGTGATTATCTTTGATAACAACATCAAAGATTTAAAATACCTCTCTAGTGCTCACTTTGGCAGCACATATACTAAAATTAAATTCCTCTCTAGCCTTCTTCATTTGCAGAGGCATTGTTCAATGAAATATGAGTTTCATTTACAAAGCAAATGTATCTTTTTAATCTACCACCTCAGCTTCTTTATGTCAGAGATTTTGCCAATTAAGTCATTCAAAAGTCAGCACTCTCTTGTTTTAAAATGTAGGTAAATAATCCAGAAGTATGGAAAGTGGAAACTCAGCTCTGCAGCCAATCCGAGCAGCAATATATTTTGTTACATGGATATAAGTCCTACCTCAAATAAAACTTTGATAAGCAAGGTATCTGGAACAAGACTTCCAGGTCAGGATTCATAAATCTTCTGTTTGGCCGGTACTAGCCTGAGCCCTTAGAATCCCTAGGTATCTCCCACTTTGCCTTCTATTCCCAGCCTGGTTGGTCATCCCCCTTCTCCGCCTATCACTCATCCTTGTCTGGGAACTATGCTCCAATTCACAGGGTCTGCCAGCCTGCCTGAGGTCCTGCTTATCCCTCCTCCAGCTCTTTGCCTAAAGTGCCTCCTTTCCTCAAATTTTCCACCTAAACTCACACTCAAACATGTCTAGTTGAAGCACTCCTCCTTCTCCTAATAAGTCCTCTCCCTTTATATTTTCTTACCACTTGGCAAATCTGATTAGAATGCTTCCTATAATCTGCCTTGTATTTCAAATGTGTTTGTACAGACACCATCTCCCCCACTAGTCTGTGAACCTTGGAAGTCATATCTAAGTCATTCTCACACCTCTGCACAGTATAAAAAGGGTGATATCATACTTGATAAAGGGTTAGTATCCAAAATATATAAAGAACTTACACAAATCAACACCGAAAAAAACAAATAATCCAATTTAAAAATGGGCAGAAGACATGAACAGACATTTCTCAAAATAAGACATCCAGGTGGCCAACAGACACATGAAAAGATGTTCATCATCACTTACCATCAGGAAAATGCAAATCAAAATTACAGTGAGATATCACCTCACAATCAACAACACAAGAAACAGGTGTTAGCAAGGATGTGGAGAAAAAGTAACCCCCTTACACTGTTGGTGAGAATGCAAACTGGTGCAGCCACTGTAGAATACACTATGGAGTTTCCTCAAAAATTTAGAAATAGAACTACCTGATGATCCAGCAATCGCACTGCTGGATGTTTATCCAAAGAATTATCCACTAATTCAAAGGGATATGTGTACATCTATTTAATAGCAGCATTATTTACAATAATAGCCAAGACATGGAAGCAGCCCAAGTGTCCACCAATTGATGAATGGGTAAAGAAGATTTGGTATATATATGCAATGGAATATTATTTAGCCATAAAAAAAGAATGAAATCTTGCCATTTGCAATGACATGGATAGAGCTAGAGAAAATAGTGCTAAGCAAAATAAGTCAGTCAGAGAAAGACAAATACCACATAATTTCATTCATATGTGGAATTTAAGAAACAAAACAAGCAAAAAGAATAAAAGAGAGCATGAAATCAAGAAACAAACTCTTTTTTTGAGAGAGAGAGAGAGAAAGAGCACACATGCAAGGAGGGGAGAAGGGGAGAAGGGCAGAGAGAGATTCTCTCTCTCTCTCTCAGAGAGAGAGAGAGAGAGAGAATCTTAAGCAGCCTCCATGCCAGGTGTGGAGCCTGACTCAGGGCTTGATCTCAAGAGTCTGACACTCAACTCAGTGAGCCACCCAGGTGCCCCCAGACTCTTAATTCTAGAGAAAAACTGATGGATGCCAGAGGGGAGGTGGGAAAAAAGTGATGAGGAATAAGGAATGCACTTGTTGTGTTGAGAACTGGGTGATGTATGGAATGGTTGAATCACTATATTGTACACTTGAAACTAATACAACACTGTATCCTAACTAACTAAAATTAAAATAAAAACTTTAAAAAAAAAAGAGAGAGAGAAGAGGTCAGGGTGCCTGTGTGGCTCACTCAGTTAAGCATCTGACTCTTGATTTTGGCTCAGGTCATGATCTCACATTTTGTGAGTTCAAGCCCCATGTTGGGCTCTGTGCTGACAGCATGGAGCTAGCTTGGGATTCTCTCTCTCTCTCTCTCTCTCTCTCTCTCTGCCCCTCTTCTGCTCACAATGTCTTTCTCTCTCAAAATAAATAAATAAACTTCATAAAAAGAAAAGAAAAGATGATGCCAGTGGTGAAGTAAATTGATGAACTGTGACTAGCAAGGAAGCAAGAGGCCAAGACATGTAAGTAAAATTGAATGACAAATAACAAATGACAAACTGGGGGAAAAGATTTGCCACTTTATTACAGTCACAAGTTCACCATCTTTTTTTTTTTTTTTTAATTTTTTTTTTCAACGTTTTTTATTTTTATTTTTGGGACAGAGAGAGACAGAGCATGAACGGGGGAGGGGCAGAGAGAGAGGGAGACACAGAATCGGAAACAGGCTCCAGGCTCCGAGCCATCAGCCCAGAGCCTGACGCGGGGCTCGAACTCACGGACCGCGAGATCGTGACCTGGCTGAAGTCGGACGCTTAACCGACTGCGCCACCCAGGCGCCCCAAGTTCACCATCTTTAATTTACATGAACAAGCTTTAAATATGAAGAAAAAGACTCTATTAAAAAATGAGTAGGAGATGTGGAAAGTTCACAGAAGTAGAAATTCAGAAAGCACTTAGATGCCCAAGAAAAGATGCCCAACTTCACTCATAGTAACATAAATGCAAATTAAAACTACATTGACTTCTAGACATGGAACAGAACACTCTACCCAATAGCAGAATACATATTTCTGTCAAGTTTACATGGAACATTGTCCAGGATAGACTATATGCTAGTCCATGAAACAAGCCTAAATAAGTTTAAAAGGATTTAAATCATACTAAATATGTCCTCCAATCACAGTGGAATTGAATTTGAAATCAACAATAGAAAGAAATTTGAGAAATTCACAACTATACACAGGCTTAAACAAACAATGGGTTAAAGAAGTCACACCAAAATATTTGAAATTACTTTAAGATGAACAAAAATGAAAACACAACATACCACAACTTATAGAATTCAGCTAAAGCAGTGCACAGAGGTAAACTGATAGCTTTAGATACCTACATTAATAATGAAAGACTTCAAATCAATAATCTAACCTTCAACTATAGAAAACTAAAAAAAGAAGAGCAAACTAAACTTGGACCAAGCAGAAGGAAATAAATAAGACCAGAAAGGAATGAAATAAAAAAGAGAATAGAAAAACAACAGAAGAAATCAATGCAACCAAAGTTTGGTTCTCTAAAAAGATCAACAAACTTGACAGATCCTTAGCTAGATTGACAGTGAGAGAAAGAGAAAGAGAACTCAAGCTACCAAAATCAAGAATGAAACAAGGATGCTACTACTGATCTCTAGAAATAAAAACAATTATAAGGGAAGACCATGCCAACAAATAGAAAACCCAGATGTAACGGACAAATTCCTGGAAAGATGCAAATTATTAAAACTGACTCAAGAAGAAATAGAAAAATCTGAATAAATCTATAAAAAAAGTAAAGAGATTGAACTATTAATTTTAAAAATTCTCACAAAGAATGCCCTAGGCCCAGATGGTTTCTATGGTAAATTCTATGAAACTTGTAAAGAAGAATGAGTTCCAATCCTTCACCAACTCTTACAGAAAACAGAAGAGGGTGAACATTTCCCAAATCATTTTATGAGGCCAGTGTTACCCTGATCCAAAACCCATACAAAGGCATCCCAGGAAAAGAAACCTACAGACCAAAACTATATTGAGACACCATTTCTTAATAAGATGGGCAAACTTCCAAAGTTTAACAACATATTCTATAGATGAGGCTATGGGAAAACCAGAACTCTCTTAAAATCGTGGTGGAAACGCATAATGGTAACCTGCATGGAGGGGAATTTTGCAATATTTGCAAAATTACGTCTGCATTTACCATTAATTACAGCAATCTCTCTTCTAGGAATCTAGACTCAAGATTACTGGCAAAACGCAAAAGAATGTGTTGCACGGCTTTTTGTTGCTGTGAGACCTGTAAAGACTGAAAAACACCCACATGTCCATCCAGTTGAATCAACTTACATGTATTCACCCAAAGATTTGGGCTATACAGCTACAAAAAGAAATGAGGAGTGGCTAATTCCCAGAAAAAGTGAAGACAGAAAGTACTCTTCCATTTATGTGAAAAAAAGAAGGAAGGATATATATATGGAATTAATATCATACACTAATATTTAAAAGTGGAAAGATTAAAAAAAATTTTTTTCAGTTTACTTGTCCGGAGGGAAAGATAAGGGGGAGAGATAGATACAGTAGCCAGATACTTCTGGATAAATCTTGTTTGCAGTTTTTGTTTTGCAATAATATAAATGTTTCATATAATTATAAAACAAAATTAAATTGCAAACCAATTTGTAAAAATCCAAAGGAAAATTAAAGAAGTGAATCCAACCATGTATCAAGTTTGCAGAATAACCACCCTGAGAAGAATCATTTTAAGAGATTTAAAAACTCTAATAGTATATACCTACAGTCAAAAAGAACAACAAAACAGTGTTTTAAACTGCATTTAGTAATTGTGTCATTAACATTAATATTGTCATTATAGGTCTGAAACTATATCTAGGATAAAACAAATGTCATTAGGAATAAGATTCAGCATAAGCGCAGAGACACATATAAGTAAATTAGTAATTAGTATTAGGGCAAAGTAAGTAAATTAGCTGTGTTTCTAAATTGGAATTAGAACTATCAGTATGAACTCATGATGCATATCTTACATATTAAATATAATCTATGTATTGTATACAATATGTATATTATATGAATGTGCACATACAAATATCACCATTCTGCCACTGCAAGGACTACAAACAATTCAATTCAGAAGGAGGATACTGATTTCTAAGTACCATTTCCCACTAAAATGGCATTTAGAAATAGTCTTTGGAAAAATGGCCACATCCAGGTCTAGGGTAAGAAATGCACAAGGTAAGCCTGAAACACCTTTTCATCCCAGATAGCAACGACACTCTCAGAGACTCCTGGTGTTGTGCCAGAAGGATTCAAGAGCCAATGTGAAATTGGGACCATTTGAGCAACAATAAGGAAAGTTACTGCTGTGAACTGAAATGCATCAAATATCTTTCCATCCATGAATTCATACTGACACTCTGAGAAAAGAAACACATTAGTCACCTTGGGATGATGCCAGGGAACTAACTCATTACTCTGAAAACCAAAACCTTTTGCCTTTCCTGTGTGAACCACAATAACCAATTTGGTCAGGGGAAGTTTCTCTTTCTAAGTGAATTCCAGCGAATAAATGAAGAAGGAATGGTAGAATTAAAGATCACCATTTTGCAAGTTCTAGTGATATAAAGGCTCTAGGTGATCATCACCATGATCCCCTAACCTGACAAAAAATGGACAAGCAGACAAACAGGTGCCTCCTGATGGAAAGACACGTGGCACCAGTGAGTCTTGTCCAAAACCTCTTTCTGAATCTGAACAGCTCTTGAGATCTTACTACTGGTCAGGAAATGCAGGGCACAGAGCAGCACGAGAAACATCATGGGCTTGTCTCAGAGTCTCCTTTGAGAGGAACCCAAACCAAGACCCCAGAGACAGAGTGCAAGTGCTGGCTCCACACCGTGCTCCCCCTGCCTGATTGCTGCTGCCTTCTCAGGGGTCCACACAGGTCACCACACAGGTCACTGTCCCAGATCCTCTCCCCAACTGTGATCACAGGCAAGCTGCTTGTTCCCTAGGAGCTTCAGTGTCCTTATTCTTTACCCGAGATAAGAAATGTGCCACCTCTGAGGCTGGGTGACCAATTGGGTAGGTCACTACACAAACAGAAGCCCTGGCACCAGTTAACTGGCCTGTGTGTCTTCCTCGTCACTAGTATCAGTACGATTACCATTGGTTCAGACTGCTCTCTGGACGAGTAACAATCCTCACACGCTAATGGCATGTCTACAGTTCTCGTGCATGGTTTCCTAGTGCTGGATCCTTCCAGATGCCGTGCACAGAGGACGAGACTTTCTGGAAAGGAGAATTCTGCTTGGGATCCCCTCCCTCCCTCAGCTCTGGCTCAGCGCCAGCCAACAAAAATATAATGTGAGCCACATATATCATTTTAAAGTTTGTAGTAGTCACTTTGGGGTGCCGGGGTGGCTCAGTCAGTTAAGCATCTGACTCTTGGTTTCAGCTCATGATCTAAGGGTTTGTGAGTTCAAGCCCCCTTCAGGCTCTGCACTGACACATGGAGACTACTTGAGATACTCTCCCTCCCTCTCTCTCTGTCCCTCCCCTGCTCTTTCTCTTTCTCTAAGTAAATAAAAACATTCAAAAGTATTTTAAATAAGTAAGAATTAAGTTTCTAGCAGTCACGTAAAAATTAAATATAAGTGGGTGAAAAAAATTAATACTACATTTTATTCAACCCAAAACATCCAAACTTTCATTTCAATATGCAATTAGTATGAAATCATTATCACCGGTCTTGTCTTGGCCACCTTATGTGTTGTGTGCTCTGAGCACACTGCGTTTTGAACTGGGTGAATTTCAGGTTGTCGATGGGCAGCCACACGTGGCTCAGGCCACCACATTGCATATGGCAATTCCAGGTTGCTTGCCTCACTGTGCCAGCTCCGGGGAGGAGGCATGTTCACTTTGGGAAGGCTCGAGTCTCATTCTCTCCATGTTATCTGACCCCAGAAAGGGCCCATTTGGCCCATTGTCTGGAGAGGCACCAACTGGCCGGCTGGGATGGGGGTGCTCACTGGCACTGAACACCAAGTTTCTCTACCTTGTAGCCACGATGGGGCATGAGTATGCCGCTAGGGAAGGCGAGACCCTCACCTGCCATGGGGGGCCTCCCAGCTCCTCCCAGTTTGATTCTTGACACCCCAGGAACACCCTGCCTCCATAATTCTGTCTTAATCTGTGCCATCCGAAATACCGCCATTGCAGAGCCCCTCTGGCCCCTGGAGGAACTCCGGCTAAAAGCCCATTGAGTCTATCTAGAGCCAACCACAAGTTTACAAGGAAAACAACCCTGCCGCTGGGTGGGCACTGCCCTGCCCCCAGGCTGCATGCACCAGCAATACATGGGCGAAGTCACGCTTCACCCCCACTCTCATGGGACACAGTTGTCCACCTCTGGTAGGCACATACCTGAGGGAAGCTGATGAAAGCAAAGGACAGACCCCCTCCGCAGAAAATGGCCTCATCCACCTTCACAATCCAGCATCACCTCTGGAGGTCAGAGGCTCCTTGAGCCTCTGGGTGTCCTCCAGGTGTGGGAGTGGGCTCCTGCAGCTTAAGGGTGGGTACCTGGCCCCAGGCTCAGGCTGCACCCCAGCCAGGGCTCTGGGGGGCGAACTTACGTTCCTGCTCCACCTCACACGCTCACTCGGAGGCCTCAGTGTCCTCATCTACGAAATGGAAACCGCCCTAACTGCCACTGCATCCAGCCTGTCTGCACTTCTGTGCACTCTTCTGGGAAATGAGAGAGGCACCCTGGGAGACCCACAAGTGTGTAGGGAGACCCAAGCCCCTGCCTAAGGGGTTGAATGGAGGAGAATTTCAGGGTTTGGCTGATCTCTTCTGCTAGGCTGAGAAAGCTCACTGAAAGCTGGAATAACCATGCCCATTCTTACAGTACACCCCCCATGGTGGTTTTAGGGTGACTGTGGATACAGGTCATGCAGGCTGCTGGTAGGATGGGGACATTCGGGGTTAGGAACGCCCGGATGGGGACGAGAGTCATGTGGGACTCACACTGCATGCATACTGGAATTCACCTCGACCTCTGGCTCAGCCTCAGATGATTTGAGAAAGGATTACAGATGATTAGTGCCATGTGCTGCCTTCTCCCAGCTCCTCAGGGCCCGGGCACTGCCCGCCTGATGAGGGGCTTCTGAAAGAACGATTATGTCCAATTGTCTCAATTATGCAAACCATGCTGACATTTCTAGCAGGGGAAGGACTGGCGGGGGGAGGAGGGTCACTTCAAAGGGAAAGTTCTGGCTCCCCCCACCTCTCTCAGATCCCAAGGCTGTTTTCATGGGATCCCACACTGAGCAGCCTGGCAACAAGGGGCCCTGGTTTCCTTTTCTGGCCTGGGAGCGAGGTCATGGGGCCATTGCCTCACCAGGATCATGAGGGGCCCGGCACGGGCGCTCACATGCTCCTCATGTGGACTTCTCCTCTTAAAGGGTGGACCCTCCTCAGCCAGCTTCCTGTCTGGCCAGAGGAGGAAGCTGGAGGCCAGGCTGGGCCCTCCCCGCTCTGCCACTGTAGCAGGTAAGCTCACGTGGGGCTAAGCGCGGGTGCAGGGAAGCTCAGGTTGAGGGCTTTGCTTCCTGGGGCCTGTTGCTCCTCTGCTGCTGAGACTGGCTGGATAAGGATGTATCTGTTCTCAGCTGACAAGGCCTCCAGGATGATTCCCTGAGGGAACGAGCCCTGTGTCAGCCGGCCAACACCAGGCTCCAGCGTGATGAGGCTTCCTCAGAGCTGGCTTCTAAATGTAGGTGCCAGGGATCCGCAGAGAAGCCCCAGCTCCAGGGCTCAGCCTCCTTGCCACTTACTGTTACTTCTTAGCATCTTACCTCTGTCCCTGTGCTTCCTGGAGAGCGTGCCTCTTCCCGCGAGCCCTTGCTATCGCTAAAGTTCTTCCGGGGTGGGGGGCAGGGGTTATATCTATAAGCCTTCATCAGCTGATATTTCATCTATTAGTTAAAACCTCAGGGTCGGGGGAAGCTCAGGGAAAAGATAGGTTCTACTACACAGGGCTGTGAAGGGAGGTGGGAATTCTCTCTCACTGCCAGTGGGAAGTGAGAACCGGTTTCTGAAAGGCAGTTGAGTAGTATGCACCCAAGTACAATTCTACGTCTAGGGATCCATTCTGAGGAAAGAATCCTGAAGGTAGGCCAGGATTTACATAGCATTGTTTACTACAGTGAGACACATGAACAACCCAAATGTCCAAAACTGAGGATTGGGCACGTAAACCATGGTCTATCCACAGGATGAAATATAATGTGGCTACTTGCAAAAGGACAGAGAAGAATGTATAATGATAATGTGCAGAATGAACATGCTTTTCATGACAGACGCGCGCACACACACGTCTAATCTGTTCCCAGAAAAAAAAAAACCTAGACATATACTGAAAGTCTATCTGTTGTTATTCTAGGATGAAGGCCATATGGGTGATGTTTATTTATTCCTTGGTAGATTTGTATATTTCCTCTTCTTCTTTTACTTTAATCATTTTCTATAACAAATACATTTTCCTTTTGTTACCAGAAATTATACCTTTTTTTTTTTTAAGTTTAGCAAAAAGTAGCAGAAATAATGAGGAGCAGGCAGGGGCAGAGGTGGGGAAGAATGGAAATGTTTACAAGAGTCATTCCTGGGTTGACCAGGAATAGGAACTGAAAATGAAGGAGGGCAGAGGGGTAGGGAGGAAAAATATATGACAAATTTGCTCTGTCTGAATTAAATATTTAGGGAGGAATTAAAAAGGACACCAGCCTCTCTAGGAGCGGACTTCAGACCGGTTTGAATTTCGCGAAGGATTGTCTTTGGCAATCTTCACCAAATATCTTTCTGCACACTACCCAGCAGCAGTTTTAATTCATGGCATTTGCGATGGTATTTATAGCATAAATTGGCCACTGTCTGCAGTGTATTTCAGGCTCCAGAAAATGTAATTGGAAACGTCAACTAATGTTGAAAGCGTTTGCTGTAATTGTTTGTGTTTTATTGGTTATTTTCTAGGAGAAGTCTGGAATTTTGTTTGGTTTGGCTCTTTGCAACCCCACTTATTTGCTTTGCAAAGTTGATAAGTACAAGAAACAGAATGATATTCAGGCATTTTAAGTGGCTAGTCATCTTCGTACTGAACTAAGTGAAAACAAAACACACTTTCCATTAACTTAAAATCTTCTTACTTGGAGCATTTGATATTTTTAGAAATCTCCCTTTTGCTTTGATTGGAAATGTTTTCAAGATGTCCTCTAATTTGTGTGTGTGTGTGTGTGCACGTGTTTGCGCACATCATGCATGCAAAACCTGGACCTGGGAAAATAGAGGCCGCCATCCAGGGGAATGATGGGACCCAATCCCGGATCCTCTTCCACAACCTAGAAGTTAATGAGGTTCAACATCTTAATACCTCCATTAAAAAGGTAGTAGCCAGAGACACACTGATATGCAAAGGGACCCGGGAAGTCGGTGGCTGCTATGCCCCTCATTTTCTAGCTCTATTAGACTCTGCAATCGGTGAATGAATTACAGAATCCACTGGGAGCAACCAGGGTCCAGGAAATGGTTGGTTCATTGCCCCAGACACACATCACAAACAGGAGCAATTTTCCCAGGCTCCCACAGAAAACACCACAATTTATCTTGCTATTTTCCAGAAACTGTGCCTTCAATTGCTATCTATGTCAGGGGGAAGAATACATTTCCAATGCTAGAGATAGCTTAAAGAAAACAAGCTAATGACAGCCCACAGCTCTCCCCTTCCCAGCTGCCAGGTCTTCTTGTTGCTATGTGCCTGCCCATTCCCCCCACTGCTTCTGGCTCTCACCCCATCTGGTCTGCTCTCCCTGTAAACGTGGCAGGGAGACAGGAAGTCCTGTGTTCATTCCTTAAGGGTTGGTCACACTTGCTATGACCCAAGGTAAAATTAATGCTGAATTAGCAGGTGGCCTCTCTCCTTGGGCCATGGGCCCTCCCTAGAGATTGGGTATTAGGGAGGGCAAATGTGTCAGGCATGATGAGGTGGAAAGCATGTTGGCCAGGAGTCACAGCAGCAGCATCTTTTTTCTGTTAATCATTGGAGAGGTAATATACAAATATATAAAGTTGTACAACAGTGCAGAAGAGCCAGATGAAGGTCCTAACACCCCCAGCCCCACTGCTGAGCACACTTGATGGTTTGATGTGTATTGTTCTAAACTAGTGCCTCCCAGTCAACTGTGCCACAGACATAACTTTAAATTGTACAGTAGCCGTGTTAAAAAAGGAAAGCCATGTTAAAATAAGTGAAACTAATTTTAGAATTTATTTAACTCAACATATCCCAACTATTATCATTTCAACATGTAGGTATTACTAAAAAAAATCTTATTAATGATATGTCATTTGTTTTGTACTTCAAAATTCGGCCAAATACTACTCCCCCACTTTTTTTGAGCTCTAATATCAGACATAAAAAATGGTAGTTTGCTGTCTTATACTTGAACTCACAGCATATCTCAGTTAAGATGGGCCAAATTTCAGGTGCTTAATAGCTGCATATAGCCAGTGGCTACTATGTTGAGCAGCATAGCTCTAGACCTTTGCATATCAAGGTTTGTTCTTGTACAACTGGATCATACCAGAAAGATCTTAGTACAACTTTTTTTTACAATTAATAATAAAGACATTTACACTTTAGAACTTAAAGTTCTACTTTAGAGTATCTGATACTTGCACAGCCCATGGTTGGATCTATCATCAATGGTTTAACAATTTCCTAATCGAGATGAAAAAAAAAAATTGGAGGCTTCTGATTTTTCACTTGGTTCAAAATATATTGGAATAAACATCCATATAGTGCCTCTGTATGTGTAAAAATGTTTCCAGATAATAAACCCCTAGAAGTGGATGTGCTGGGTCAAAGCGTATGTTCGCTTGACCCCGTGACAGGTACTGCCCAGATCCCCTCCAAAAACATGCTGCCAGGAGTCTGTGAGAGAGAAGCAGATCCTTAGCCACCAGGCAGCCTTGGGGTTTGGACCTTAGTTCTCTTAGATGTAAAAACGAGGAGTTGTGCTAACCCTTCCTTGTTTCTTAAATGCCCACTTTTACAGCTCAAATGTTGACGGTTCCAGCCTATCTCTCCGGTGGGCGGGGCTGTGCATGGGTGAGAGCTCCCTGTTCCTCAGTTGGCAGGGCAGGACCAGAAAGGCTGATGAGCAAAGCTCCTCATGCATCTTGCCTGAGGTCAGCAGAAAACTCTCAATGAAGACCCGAACTCCTATTTTTTGTACAATTACTATTACACTGTCTTTTATTAATATGGTGTTGTCTACTAAGTGCTGTCACAGCAAATGAGCAGAGGAGCAAGGACCAGCCCCAGCAGACTGGCTCTTGAGCTGGCTGCCACAGGCATCATGTTGAGCTACATCAACTTCACTCCCACTGGTGT
The DNA here is from genome assembly GCF_023721935.1 of Panthera uncia. Lineage (NCBI taxonomy): Eukaryota > Metazoa > Chordata > Mammalia > Carnivora > Felidae > Panthera > Panthera uncia. The sequence continues at coordinate 122,434,854 of NW_026057582.1, forward strand.
GCCACCCAGCGTCCCTCCCCACCCCTGTGGCCTCAGCAACATCACAGCCCCTGAAGGACACAGTCCTTGTTCACACACACCGCCAATAGTGTGGCGCACCCTCCCAGGTCCTGGGAGTCCTAGGAGAGGAAGTCCACCTAAAGAGTGGCAAAGGACCACTGAAAAGGAGAGGGTGCTCCCCATGGAAGCCAGGTGGGTACTGGGAGGTCAGCCTTGGTCTTCCAATCCTCTCTCCCATGGGTGCTGGTCTGCGCCCTCCCAGCCAGGGAAGACCAGACTGAGCTCTCAGGTAACGTCAAGGAGGCCCTATACACACTGGTTTTCCAACTAGTTTGCCCTCCTGAGCAAGCCAGTCAGGAGGGGGAGCTGCAGAGGGGGCCCCCAAGACCCTTGTAGCAATTCCCAGGTTCCCAATCAGGGAGGAGCTGGTGATGGGGGCAAGGGAAGATTCATCCATCCATCCCCATCCATCCCCAGCTGTGTGGGATTGAGTGTTCCAACCAGGGACATGGGGTGTCTTTGCATTTGTTCAGACCCTCTTTCCTTCCTTCAGCAAAAGGTCTTATAGTGTTCAGTGTGTTGGTCTTTCACCTCCTTGTTTAAGCGTTTTCCCAGATATTTTATTCTTTTGGATGTTATCATCAATGAGATTGTTTTCTTAATTTCCTTTTTTGATTCTTCACTGCTGGTGTTTGGAAACACAACTGATTTTGGGTTAATGATCTTGCACCCCAAAACTTTGTTAACTTTGCTTATTAGCTGTAGCAGGGGTTTTTTTGTGGATTCTTTCAGAGTTTCGCTTTGTTTTATTTTGGGCTTCATCTGTATTCCTAAGCAATATATTGTTTAGCTTTTTCTGCTTTTGAACTTTATATAAACAGACTCACACTGTGTGTCCCCTCGGAGACTTGCTTCTTTTGCTCTGGGTTATGTTTTGAGAGCCATTCATATGATGTGGTTTGTCTGTTTCTGTTGCCATGTAATATTCCTTCATGTGAATATGTGGGGATGGACTTACAGGTCCTACTGCAACTGTGCATCTTGGTTGCTTTTTGTTGGGGATCTCATGAATGGGAACATGCATGTGGGGTCTTCTGGTACACACGAGCATGAGCATATTTTGGGGGTAAACCCCAGTATAGAATTGATAGACTCAAGCATGTGGCTGCTCTGCTTCTCCAGATGATGCCAAAAGGCCTTCTATCCTCCTTAAAAGGAGGAGCTCAGAAGCATCTGCCCATTTTGGAGAAAGCATTTGGAATCAGCCAGAGGAGACAGATGTGTGATGAGGGACAGGGCTGTGCACAGGAGTCAAGTCCAGCTGCCTGGCATGAGGCCAGCCAGGACTGGTGGCTTCACCATGACCCAGTCTCTTCTCCTAGTGCCCATTCACCTCCCAGAGTCCCTACCAAAGCCTTAACCCCTCCACTGCCTCAGTTTCCTCATATTTAAAACCACCGTGAGGGGAGCACGTGCTCTCTGTAGACCTCTGCCCCCCAACAGCCACTGCATCTCAATTCAGTGTGGCAGTCATCGTGACCACAGTGAGAAATAGGATCAGGGGCTCTGCCTTTTTTCTGCTGTTCCCTCTTCTGAGAGCGCCTTTCCCCTTTGCTCCTGCGCCCAGCTGAATTCTCCTCAGGCTTCAAGGATGAGCTCCCTCCCTGTTTTCCCCACCTGGCAAGTCCCTTCCCAGGGAGAAGCCCTGTCCCCCCACACCATGCACAACTTTACAATGCCAGTGCATCTGCCTGGGAGCTCCCGAGGGCCGAGTGCACTCAGTACACCTGGAACCAGCAGAGCCTACCAGGTGAGGGGGCTTCATAAGCTACTAGTGTGAAATACACAAATGCTGGCTTTCTCTCATGTCACACAAGGTGGTCTGTGGCTACAGAGGTCCCAGTGAACTTCTGAAGACATATTTCCTCTGATGTAACCCTCCCAAGTTTTCAATGCTGAGCTGTGTGTAGGAACACTTATCTATAAATACATGAGCAGCCCAGACACTGGCCATGAGTCACGGGTCACTACAGACCACAATGGTCACATAGATCTAGAAGAACACAGCAAATGAGAACCCCATTTGGGATGCTCAGCCATGCTCCCTCCTTCACACCCAGCCCCCCACCCAAATCTACACAGCTGCTCCCACCCCAGTCCTCACCTCCCAGAGTGGCCCCTGCAGGAGTGCCCATCATTACCAGACCCCTTGCTCCTTCCTCGAATTGTAACAGGACTCAAGGGGTTTGCCACTTGGGGTGCAGCATATTGAACACAACCCAAGGAACCGTTGAAAGCAAAGAACTTTTTATTATTTGTTGCAGGTGAGAAGACAGGGAGATGGCTCTCAAAGCACCATCTCCCTGTGGAGTTAGTATAGAAACCTTTTTTTCAGTGTAGCAGGGGGAGGGGAGGGGAGCTTGCATATACGTTAAGGAACGTATGCATATCCTATTACTTAGGTACTTTGGTTCAATTCTGCAAGACTGTCAATTCCTAGACTGTCAACATGCTAGTGTGTACATTGTATGTTTGAAAAAATGGTGGAAAACTCCACCCACAAGAGGAGATCTTAGTATTATAATGAGCTAAAGGTAACTTCAGGACAACTCAGGGGTGAGGAGGAAGGGTGAGGCACTTCTATGCAGTCGTCAACTCCAATCTGGCTCAAACTGGCTCATGTAAGGGGCTGTCAGGGGAGACCCATCTAGCAAGGGGCTCTCAGGTGAGTGAAACACCTTGGCTGGTGTTTTCTTGGTGTCTCCTTGGCTGTAACTGTTGGTTCTGCCAAACAAAACCCATTTTTTCTCTGCTTATGCCCCTTCCCCACCTCCCTTCTGCTAGTAGCGCTTAGGCCTCTTATTTGAGTAACTTCCCTTTGCATTTTAGCTAACAAAATCTGTCCCATCCTGGCTCTCAGTCTCTGGGAGTTGACTATTGCAAACTAGCCAATCTGCTGCACAGGCACTACTGAAATATGAGAGGTGTTTGCCGATTAATGTGTGCACACTGGTCCCCAGGAGCCGCAGGAAACCGACTTAGCACGACTTAGATAATATTGTCGGCACAGAGCTGCTATGAGGCCAGGGAGGAAGAACACTGGTAAAAGAAAACCTTGGAAAAACACAAACCAAGATTTGTGTCTGACATTCTTAAGGGCTGGTGAGTGAGCCGTGAGTTTGGAAGGGAATGATCCCTGTCTCATCAAAGTGTCCCTGACGTTGGGGACAGCTGGCCAGGCCTGGGCTTGACTCTTAGTCCTGCTTTCCCACAGGCTTCCTGCTTCCTCTGCCATTGACAGGGGAATTAAGAACAATGTATTCCAATGCCCACCGACCCTACCTGAAAGACCCTGGGCATTTAAACGGAAGCTAAAATCTTACCCTTGTTATACTTCATTCAGTTTATGCTTAAGACACTCAAAAACTATTTACTGAATACCAATCTCTGCCAGAAAATGGGCTTGAGGTTTTTCACACTAAACTGTGTTTAATCTTTACAACAATCCCACTTAACAGGCAAGATAATCGAGGCTCAGGAAAGTTAAATAAATTGGCCACGGTCATAAAGATAGGAAACAGTGAGTCCAGGGGTGCCTGGGTGGCTCAGTTGGTTAAGCGTCCCACTCTTGATTTTGGTTCAGGTCATGATCTCATGGTTCACAGGTTTAAAGCTCTGCATCGGGCTCTGTGCTGACAGTGCAGAACCTGCTTGGAGGTCTCTCTCTTTCCCTCTCTCTCTGCTCCTCCTGCGCTCTCTCTCTCTCTCTGTCTCTCTCAAAATAAATAAATAAACTTAAAAAAAAAGGAAAAGGGACAGTGAATCTGGGAGCTGACTCAAGTATGACAGAATCCAGAGTCCTTTTCTCACCACCACACCTTTTATTGTATTTTTACTTTAGGGACCACCTTCAAAGCCTTAACCCAAAGAAAAGACTTTAATAGTAAAGCCCACTGGGAAGATTCTTTCCAGGGTGTGACTCCACGAGGAATATGCCAGGGAGGCGTTGCCTCCTAGTGGTGCCACAGGGTGGAATTCCATGCACCTGGGTAAAGCGTGAGGAAGCTCTCTGTACAACTGATGCAGGCTGGCCAGGTCCAAGGACCAGCCAAGAGGGCCCTTGGCTTCCCACAGGAGAGAAATCAAGTGCAAGCCTAGAGGAAGTGAGAGCAGAGTTTACTGAAAACATAGAGCAAATACAGACAGAGTGTCTGGAAGACTCAGGAAGGAAAGGAGAGTAAGCCTTGTCTTTGCTTGGGGTCTGGGGTATTTATTAAGGATGGCGATCTGGTGTATGTGTTCTCTCAGGCATCCAGGAACTGGTCAAAGCAAGGACAAGTGCTCAGGAGCCAGGAGTCTTGGTGTCATGGTGTCTGGAGTCAGTGGTCTTGGAAAATGTACAGGACAACCTCACCGGTCACTCCTTAGATGTTATCCATCATGCTGGAAGTCTCCAAAGAAATCATTAACTCCTTGACTTTACGAGGAGGACTTACATTAAGTCATGTGTAGGGTGGGGGTGCAGGTCCTAACATGAATAGAAGAGCAGGTCTTCCCAGGATCCCTTCAATTTCCCTAGTTCACAAGGGCTCAAGAAGATGCCCACAAATATCACTGAACTGTCATTTTTAAAAAGTTCTTTACAAGAGTATGTGCGTTGGAATAAACAAGAGAGAATGTCTGAAGGGCACACAGCAACCGTTAGTGGGGGTCACTGCTGGAGGCTAGGGGTTGGAGGGAGAAGGAGGGAGAATCACTTTTCAATTTAGACACTCCTTTTTTAAAATGTTTATTTATTTTTGAGAGAGAGAGAGAAGAGGGGAGGTGCAGAGAGAGGGAGACACAGAATCTGAAACAGGCTCCAGGCTCGGAGCTGTCAGCACAGAGCCCAACACAGGGCTCAAACTCAAGAACCATGAGATCATGACCTGAGCCAAAGTCGGATGCTTAACCAACTGAACCACCCAGGTGCCCCTCAATTTAGACACTTCTCAATCTTTGTCATTGTTCCATTGAGCATATATTAGTTGAGGGATGCTTGTGGGGTTTGTTGTTTGTTTTAAATTCTAAGCAAAGGAAAAAAACCCACATCATCCCCCCATGCCACCAGCCCATCCCCACCCTGTGCCCCAGGCATGAAGCTTTTGAGGCCATCTCTAAAAGGAAAGGAATAGGAAAATGTGAGCTCCAAATCAAGATTCAGGTCTTAGAGAGGTGGGTGTGGGGCCCTATAGCTGAAGCTTCTCTGTCCTTGTGGTGGATCATCGCCCAGGCCAGTGGCCTCTGCACCTCTTCATGTTACAGGGTGACCATGTTACAGGGTGACTCCCAGGCCTGCTCCCACCCATATCCACCGGGCCCCCTAGAATGTGTTTTCTCATTTTGATGCCAGGTCCACTTGTAACCAGGGCACTGGGGCGCAAGAGCACCTGGTCCAAATAGACCAGTTTTGGCCATTTCCTGTTGGCAAAATCCAAAGGCAGAGAGGCAGGTGGTGGGTGAAACAAGAAAGGAATTTATTTCAGCGAGGCCAACCCCAGGAAGACAGCAGACTAGAGTCTCCAAGACTGTCTCCTAAGTGCGGAAAATACTTCCAGGTATTAGAGAACGTGGACATATAAGGAGAATAGGGAGAATGTGGGACAAAAGCCAGTGGGAATGTGTAAGTGGGCAGTGAAGGTCAATTCATCATTGTCTTGGGGTCAAACACACGGGTGCTCGCTGGCATCAGGACAGAACTTACTGCTCTTCCCATCACGGGATGATTTGCCCAGCAGGTCTTTTGCCTGAGTTGTCTCTTAAGAGACAAGCTGGAAAGAAGAACTTAATCAGTTAGAAAGTACCAACTAAGGTCAAAATGGAGGTAGTTGAAGTCCTCTGTCACACTCCTCACGGGCCTCCCCACTGTCCTCCAGCCGCTGTGTGGGCCAGTGAGGGCCAACCTGCCATGGTTACCAGTGACCTGTTGTGGGCACCATGCTGAGCCATATTGGAGTCTGTGGGAGAAAGAACAATGAGTGTCCTATATACACTTACCAAAATATCCCCTCATGTTTAAACTGTGTGGGAAAAGTAAGAACTCTACAGTCAAAAAACATGACTGTATAAAAAGCCTCACGCTGCCCAATGTGCTGGCCTGTCACACAGTAAACCCTCGTACACTGCCCAGTGGGGACATGCTGGCTGCATAACCCAAGAGCTGTGAGCTGATCGGAAACAACCCTCGCACAACGAGGCAAGATCATAAAGCGAGCAACAACCTGTCTTTAAAATGTTGATATCGTGATCACAAGGGATTCTTGGCATTGATTTTACCTTTTTAAAATTTTGTATAAAATGGGGCACCTGGGTGGCTCAGGCGGTTGAGTATCCGGCTCTTGACTTCGGCTCAGGTCATGATCTCATGATCTCAGGCTCTGCACTGATAGTGTGGAGCCTGCTTGGGATTCTCCCTCTCTTTCTTTCTTTTTTTCTTTCTCTCTCTCTCTCAAAACAAATAAACTTTAAAAAAACTAATCAAAAAATAAAATTTTGTATGAGGTGCTATTTATCTTAGGTACTGAATTTTTGACACCCTGCCCATCACCCAAGAAAGGCACAGCAGGCCAAATAGTGCTATGCCTTCTGAGCACTGATTCCTTCCCTGGATGTCCAGGTGCCAGCACTGACATCAGAGACATCTCCTGTGACTTATCTCCCTTACAGCATGAACTTGCAGTTCCTTGAGAGGACTGGCTTGGGAGGACCCAAATAGAGCAGTGGGAAGCTCAGGGCCGCATGGGCAATGGATCTCAAAAGCTTGTTAAAATACAGGTTCTCACACCCTGATTCTGATTCCAGGGCCTGGAGTGAAACCTAGATATCTTTTTTTTTTTTTAATTTATATTTAGTTGTGGTAAGATACGCATGATGTAAAATTTGCCATCTGAATCATTTTTAAGAGTATGGTTCAAAAATGAAGAAATCAGGGGACTATAGATGCTGGAGAGGATGTGGAGAAACAGGAACCCTCTTGCACTGTTGGTGGGAATGCAAATTGGTGCAGCCGCTCTGGAAAGCGGTGTGGACGTTCCTCAGAAAAATAAAAATAGACCTACCCTATGACCCAGCAATAGCACTGCTAGGAATTTATCCAAGGGATACAGGAGTACTGATGCATAGGGGCACTTGTACTCCAATGTTTATAGCAGCATTCTCAACAATAGCCAAATTATGGAAAGAGCCTAAATGTCCATCAACTGATGAATGGATAAAGAAATTGTGGTTTATATACACAATGGAATACTACGTGGCAATGAGAAAAAATGAAATATGGCCTTTTGTAGCAACATGGATGGAACTGGAGAGTGTTATGCTAAGTGAAATAAGCCATACAGAGAAAGACAGATACCATATGGTTTCACTCTTATGTGGATCCTGAGAAACTTAACAGAAACCCATCGGGGAGGGGAAGGAAAAAAAAAAAAAGAGGTTAGAGTGGGAGAGAGCCATAGCATAAGAGACTGTTAAAAACTGAGAACAAACTGAGGGTTGATGGGGGGTGGGAGGGAGGGCAGGGTGGGTGATGGGTATTGAGGAGGGCACCTTTTGGGATGAGCACTGGGTGTTGTATGGAAACCAATTTGACAGTAAATTTCATATATTAAAAAATAAATAAATAAATAAAAATAAATAAAAAAAATAAAAAAAAAGAGTATGGTTCACTGGCATTGAGTCCATTGACACTGCTGTCCAGCCATCATCACCATCTACTCCAGAACGTTTTCATCCTCCCAAACTGAAACGCTACCCATTGAACACTAAGTCCTCATTTCCCCTCCTCAGCCCTCGGCACCCACCACTCTTAGTGCCTGTCTCTACAAATTTATTTTAGGCACCTCATATAAGTATTTGTCCTTTGTGACTGGCATATTTCACTTCATGTACTGTCCTCAAGGTTCATCCACATTGTAGCAGGTGTCAGGATTTCCTTCCTTTTGAATACTGATAATATTCCTTCATATAGGTAAACCACATTTTGTTTTGAATAATGCTGCTATGAACACAGGTGTATAAATATCTCCCTGAGACTCTGTTTTCAATTCTTTGGGGCATATGCTCCACAGTGGAATTACTGGATCATATGGTAATTCTAAGTTTCATTTTTTAGGAGGTACCATAACTGTTTTCCATAGCATCTGCTTCATTTTATTTTTTTATTCTTAATTTAAAAAATCTTTTTAATGTTTATTTTTGAGAGAGAGAGAGAGAGAGACTGGGGGAGGTACAGAGAGAGAGGGAGACACAGAGCCTGTAACAGGGTCCAGGCTCTGAGCTGTCAGCGCAGAGCCCGACGTGGGGCTCGAACCACCAACTGTGAGATCATGACCTGAGCCCAAGTCGGATGCTTAACCAACTGAGCCACACAGGCGCTCCAACATCTGCTTCATTTTAAAAGGGTTATTAATTTATTTATTTTGAGAGAGAGAGAGTGGGGGGGAAGGGCAGAGAGAGAGGAGGAGAGCGAGAATTCCAAGCAGGCTCCATGTTGTCAGTGCAGAGCCCGATGTGGGGCTTGAACTCATGAACCATGAGATCATGACCTGAGCTGAAATTAAGAATCAGACGCTTAACCGACTGGGCCACCCAGGTGCCCCTGCTCCATTTTAAAATTCCACCCATAGTGCACAACTGTTCCAATATCTCCACATCCTCACGAACACTTGTTATTTTCTGTTACGTGTGTGTGTTTTCAATCGTGGCCATCCTAATGGTGTGAAGTGATATCTCTCTGGTTTTGACTTACCTTCCCTAATGATTAGTGACACTGAGCATCTTTTCATGTGTTTGTTGGCCATCTGTATGTCTTTTTTGGAAAATGGCTAGTCCAGTCCTCTGCCCATCTTTAATCGGGATATTTACTGTTGTTATTGTTAAGTTGTAGGTTTTTGTGTTTGTTTTTTTTTTTTTTTTACATATTCTGGATGTTGATTCTCTATCAGATATATGATTTGCAAATATTTCCTCCTGTTCCAGAATTGCCAGATACTTACATTTTTAACCACTTCCCCTGCACCATCTTTGAAGAACACAGGCACAGACCCTGTGGACCCCTTTCTAGAAGCAAGTTTCTGGGCTAGGTTCTATCAAGGAGCAGGGATAGAGGGGAAAAGATAGGGAGGAGACCTGGCTCCACTCAGGACCCAGTGGCCCATTCTAGGACAGGTAGCAACCCTCACCTGAACACCTACCAGGCATAGGTCTCCGGCACCTGAAAAAAAAGAGGCAAGGAGAGTGGTGCAGGCCCTGGCACCCAGAAACTGTGGCTTCCCCCATCCACAGAGTAAGTCAACCTCCTTCAAAAGTATGATCCAAAAAAAAGTACGGCCCACCGCTGAGTCCCATCCTCTCACATCTGTGAGGCCACTCACATCTGTGAAGCACAGCTTGTGTTTAGAAGTGCCCATCTGGCTTACCTGTATGTGATCCTGAAAATGGGGAGCAGAGAGAGCTGACATCCATATGGACATGTGACTTTCAGGAGCTCTCCCCTCAAATGGTTCTGCCTGGGGCTGGGGCTAGAAGCTGACCTTGGCCACTTTCCCTTCTCTCCCTTCATTTCCCCCTGCCAACCCATCATCTTACCTGAGGTCCTGATCACCCCTTTTTTTCTAGGCTCAGTGGAGAGCCCTCAGCTGGAATACAAACTGCCCATGTACCTTGTGCATTGATCCTCATTGGTGACCAGCACAGCTGTCTGGAGGGCGGGAGAATTCGATATCCCAACAAAGGGCCCATTTTTATTTCCTCTCCTCCTTCAAATGGTCCAAGATAAGTGGATGTGGGAGTGGGTCCCACAGGCCTTCATTCCAGGATATTGAAATATCCTTCTGCGCCTGGGGTCTTTTGCTGCATCTGCATGACCTGAAGGTCTTTCCTGTCAATGGTAAAAATGAGGAGCCCATATCAGTCTCAGTACCCTAAGCCCAGCTGCTGCCTGTGTGGCTGGCCTAGCTGCATAATTAAGTATCTGGATTGCTCTGATGTGCTCCTCTTTTCTTCTGTTTTGCTTTGGTTTTTCCTCCTAATTGACTATTTGCACTTGCTCAGGGCTAATAACCACCCTGCATTCCATCCAATGTCAGCAACCCCCTCACTTAAGGTGAGGTCAGCCTGGCAGGTAGCACCTGTAAGAAGTGTATCCGGCATCTGGACAGCACCACTTTGAATTAAGGCCTTGTCTTACGTGGTTTGACTGCATCAAAAATGATCATTCCAAAAGCAAATGGGTGTCTGCTCACATTTTAACAGGAAAACCCAATTTTGATAAAATCCATACACCAAATTCTGACAAGGCTTTTGTCTTTGTCCATTCAGGTTACTATAATAGAATGTCATAGACTGGGAGGCTCATAAACTTAATTTCTCACAGGAACGCTGGCAAGTCCAAGATCAAGGCACCTGCAGATTTGATGTCAGGCGACCCCTTCCTGGTTCACAGATAGCTGTCTCACATGGTGGAAGGAGCAAGGGAACACTCTGGGGTCTATTCTGTAAGAGCACTAATCCAAGTCATTAGGGCTCCAACCTCCTAACCTAATCACCTCCCAGAGGCCTCACCTCCTAATACCCTCACACTGCGGTTAGTATTTCAGCATGTGAATTTTGGGGGAACACCAACATTCAGTCCATTGCAACTTTTTCTACAAGTGTAGAAAAACAGATAACCTTTTTAAATTCTGAATTAAACTACTAGTTACCATTCAAGATGTGTCCTAGGGCTCCATTATTTGCAATCACAGCTTAAAATATGCATAAATCCAAGATGATGGAATGGGAATCTGCTGTGTTATTGGAAGATTACAAAATTAGTGATGCCGCTGAAACATCAAAGGTGTTACCATGAGGCTGGCCCCTTGGAGCCCACTACAGTTGGGAGACCCTGGGCTCAGAGACTCTGAACACCGGCCAGGTACCATGGGCACAGTCTTATTTTCTTTTTTTCTTTTTGTTTTTAATTTTTTTAATGTTTACTCATTTTTGAGAGAGAGAGAGAGAGAGAGAGAGAGCAGGGAAGGGGCAGAGAGAGAGGGAGACACAGAATCTGAAGCAGGGTCTCAGCTGTGAGCTGTGAGCACAGAGCCTTCATGTGGGGCTTGAACCCACATATCATGAGATCATGACTTGAGCCAAAGTCAGACACTGAACCAACCTTGCCACCCAGGTGCCACTTTTCTTATTTTCTTTTTAAAATCAGTTATATTTTTCCTTAGAAAATTAAAAACATGATATAAATGATGAAGCAATTAGAGGAAAAAATTCTGATTCCCCTACCACAAACACAAGCTGACAAGTTAATACATTTGCTTCTTTTTTTCCTGGCTTTATTTAGTATTCCCTCTAAAAAGAGAAATGTCTTTAGAGCAGTGCTCTTTCCGATAGCCAGGGAGTGACAACCACCCAGATGTCCATAAATTGATGAATTCCTGCAATGGAATATTACTGAGGCATAAAAAGGAATGAAGCCCAGACACCTGCTACAACATGATGAACCTTGCAAACATTCTGCTAAATGAAAGAAACCAGCCGTAAAAGGCTCCGTATTGTATGATTCCATTTATATAAAATGCCCAGAAGAGGCAAATCCATAGAGACAAAAAGCAGATTCGTGGTTGTCAGAACTGAGGGGCTGTGGGGGCTGGGGAATGACTGCTAATAAGTAAAGGACTTTTCTTTAGGGATGGCAGATGCTCTGGTGTCAGTGCAGTTTCACAATCTTGGGGATATAAAAAAAAACAAAAAAAACCAAAAACAAAACAAAAAAAACCTGCACATTTTTAAAATTTATTTGTTTATTGAAGTTTATTTATTCATCTTGAGAGAGAGATGGAGAGAGTGCGCAAGTGGGGAAGGGGCAGAGAGAGAGGGGGGTCTGAAGCAGGCTCTGTGCTGACAGCAGAAAGCCCGATGTGGGGCTCGAACTCATGAACCGTGAGATCATGACCTAAGCCGAAGTCAGATGCTTAACCGACTGAGCCACGCACTGCACATTTTAAAATATGAATTTTAGGGGATGTGAATTATAGTAAAAAGAAAGTAAAAAGGGGGGGTGCCTGGGTGGCTCAGTCGGTTGAACATCCGACTTCAGCTCAGGTCATGATCTTGAGGTTCGTGAGTTCAAGCCCAACATCAGGCTCTGTGCTGACAGCTCAGACCCTGGAGCCTGCCTCAGATTCTGTGTCTCCCTCCCTCTCTCTCTCCCTCTCTCTCTCTCTCTCTGTGCCACCCCTGCTTGTGCTTTCTCTCTCTCTCTCTCTCTCTCTCTCAAAAATAATTTTAAAAAAACTTAAAAAAAAAAAAAAGAAAGAAAGAAAGGAAAGGAAAAAGGAAAAGGTGGCCTAAAGACCCAGCTCTGCTCCCGGGCTCCAGTCTGGAGGATCACGTTACATTGTCCCAGGAAGGGCCCCTGGATAGAAGAGGGTTGGAGGTCTGGGGAAGAGGGAACACTGGCCAAGGAGAGGCGGGGGCTCTGATGACCCCCCCAGCGTTTCCTCCAGGCCAGCCCTGTCACCTCCAGGGAATGGTGATGATAAAGCACAGGAAATCAGATCTTGAGGTTCTCCCAAGCACTATCACTCGAGTCTCATGTTATCATCCCTACTCTACAGATGTGAAAACTGAGGCCCAGCACCTGAGGGGCAGCCTCAGCATGGGCCCTTACCTGGGGCTCCTACTGGTTCTCTTTGTTGTAAGGGGCCATGAGGCGAGGCCTGTCCGGCTCAAGAGTCTCTCCTTGTCTGGCCAAAGCAGGAGCATCAGCCAAACCACACAGAAATGGCCTGTGGGTTGGAGCCCAAGGCCTCCTTCTTGCTGGGGTGAGTGGGTGGCAGGTAGAGTAGGAACAATTGTGGAGTTTTAATCTTTGTGTGCCTGAAGATGGGTATCCTGTGCCAGTGCTTTGGCGGGGAAGTTGTCTGGTTCTCTGGGATGGAGAGTTTCCAGGCATGCAGGTGCTGCCCCAGGTGAGGCCCACAGGTGCTCCTGGCAGCCAGGCAAGGGCAGGTCGGGGCCCTGTGTGGGGACCCACAGCCACCTACCACTGTGCGGGAACGTCCACCAGCGTTCCCACACACAACGGCATTCCAGAGAAGCCAGAAATCCAGATTTTCACATGTAATCCCCCTCTGGGTTAATAATAGCAGAGAATTCTTCTCTTTATACAAGGGTCAAATCAAGTCCACGTGTGGGTCACATGCAGCCCTGGGATGAGCGTTTTGAGGCGTTGGCTCTAAATACATACAGGAGATAGGCAGTTTCCTTTGGCTAAATGGGTCCACAAATCAGTCATTTCACTGTAGGGTTTGCTGTTAATTTTGGCCCAAGAAACAGGGCCATTGAGTAAACAGAGACTCGCCTAACAGTAAACCAGCTCTTATGTTTGGAAGCCACTTCCCAGGATCAGTCACAGCTGGCCCAGGCCAAACGCCACTCCCTGCGGTCCTGGCCCTGTCTCCTGCCTCCCTCTCCTCCCACAGGCCCCACTCCCCCACCCTTCAGCCCTCTCACCCTTCCCAGCCCCCACCCCATCACCCCACCCCAGCCTCAGTCTTCTCAAAGGTGTCCCCCTGCAGACTCCTCCTTCCTCTTGCACATCTCCTAGAGGGTCATCCCCATGGTGTGGGCCACACTCCAGTCTTCCTACTGGTATCCTGGCTCCCCTTTGCTCCCCTATAACCCAGCCCCATAAGTTCATGCTGCCCCTCTGCCCACCACTTACTGTGACCTAAAGTCTGTGCAGAACACGTCCCACCTGCATCTTCAGTTCCAAAGTCTGCCACATACCCAATCCATGCTCCTCAGCAAGCACCTGCAGCTCTGTCTGCCACAGGGCCTTTGCACATGCTATTCCAGCACCCTAGAATTCCCTTCTGGTCCTTCACTTCACAGTTTAAATGTATAGCCTGTTCAGCCAAGACTTCCCAACCTAACAAGCCTCCTACCCCACCCCACGTGCACACCACCATACTCTACCACACCCTCTTCTTTATTCCCTTCATGTTCTTACCACAATCAGCAATGCTCTGGTTTATCTGCTGCCTTGTTTGCTATTCTTTGCTACTTGACCACAATGGAAGCCCCCTGAGGGTAGGGCCATGACTACCTGGCTCACCTCCACCCCCAGCTCAGAGCCCTGAACCCAGCCAGCCCCACACTGGCCACATGACGGCACTCGCAAAACACCTGGAACATGAAGACGTGGCAGCCTAGTTTCTGCCTTCACTTCACTACTACGAGAAACGCCCACTAAACACTCATCTCCTGGGGGGGCCTCCTCCTGCCCCTCCATGGCCCATCCCCATCTCACTGAGGTGGGAAACCCACCCCCTTCCCTCCATTTCCTCACCCACCTACTGCTCAGCACAACCTCTTGCCCTCAGTCACCCTGTTCCCGTCCCTCCCCCCTATTCTCCACATGCATCCTCACTCCCTCTGCTGTACACATGCTGTTCCACCCACCCCACCATTCCCTGTCCCCAAATGTCTTCAGCCCACCTGTCCAAATCTTGCCCATACTATGAAGTTTCCTCCTCCTACTTACCCACTCTGAACTCCTGGCACCTGGTGGTTTTTGAACCACCAGGTGAAGACTTGACTGCATACCACCTCTATTTCCATCATGCAACTTACTATCCTGTAAGTAAAACTAATGACCAGGATTTCCATTTATATCTAGTACCTCCCAGATACTGTACAGGTGTTATCCCAGCTGAGGCTGAAAGTATGCAAAGCAGTTCCCATTTCAGAGATGAAATGGGGGAGGGGAGGGGCTGCATGTGACCCACACATGGACTTGGGCAGCTCAAGGGGCTTGGGGAGCATGATGGTGGCACCACCTCTGTGTCTCCTCACTGGGCCTCACAGACAGACTTTCCAGTAAGTGAGCACTCCTGTACGTGGGATTTTAATCCTCAGTGCTAGTGTTCCTCTTATCTGGCCCTAAAGCACTTAAATAACCATTTGAGGGGCATCTGGGTAGCTCAGTCGGTTAAGCATCTGGCTTCAGCTCAGGTCATGATCTCTTGATTTTGTGAGTTCAAGCCCCACGTTGGGCTCCATGCTGACAGCTCAGAGCCTGGAGCCTGCTCAGATTCTGTCTCCCTCTCTCTACACCCCTCCCCCACTTGCACTCTCTCTCTTTCTCTCAAAAATAAATCTTAAAAAAATAATAACAACCATTTGTGATGGGCAGGAATATATTGGATGAGTGGGCACCATCTCTGACCCAACAGGGGGATCTGAAGGGTCTATAAATGAACCACAGGAGGCTCTGCTCTTCTTTCATTTCACAAGGATGCCCTTTGTAAGATTCCATGGCTCTTTGTTGTTACCTTGGCGGTACTCAGCCCTGGTAGCAGAGGCGGGAGGGGAAGGAGGAATGTTTGACGCAGGGGTCCTCCACCTATTGCCTTTCACCTGCATCAGTGACTCCCAGCCATTCAGGAGGCTGAACCCCTCCCCACCATGAGCAGAGTCTCCTCAGGTGACCTGGGTTACCTCCTTCTGCTCTGTGTGCACCCCACTGGGGTGTGTGGGCCCAGAGGGCCAGACTGTGGTAGGCCAGGTTGATAAGAGCTGGGCCCCCCTGGAAATGCTCCACCTGAGGGATTTATTGATTTATTTAGTCATTACAGGGTAATGAGCAACTCCTCTTTGCCAGGAACTCCTGGAGGCACTGGGGATAAAGCAGAGAACTGAACAGGGCTTCGGCTTCCATGGCTTTTGTAGGAGGAGAGAGGGAAGGGAAGAGAGGGAGGAGGTTAGTGGGATGGAATGTATGAAGGACAGAGAGCAGGGGGTGGGGGTGTGATGGGGAGCCAGAGAGCCTCCCTGAAGAGGGGACATTTGAGTACAGGCCAAAACACTGTGAGAGATTGCAGGCAAAGAGTGGCTATTGTATCTTTTGTTTATCTTCAGAAGATTCTAGAACATTTATGGAGACTCAGCAGTAACTTGGAATTTTGAACTGAGGATGCTCTTCAGGACTAAACTTTTTTTAAAAAAATCAGTAGTTGATATTTAAAGTATAGCACTTTTTTCCCCAAGGGAAAGTATGTTAGTCACATGCTAGCATATTCATTAGGAAAAAAAAAGAAAAGATTTTTGGTGAAGCAGAGAGAAATGGGGCCATTTTGTGGATGCCAGCTGCTGTTCTTGCCCAGGACTCCAAGGGCTGGGGTTTGGCACTCTGAAAAGGCCCCCTCCCAAGTTTGAGGGTAAGGTGTGGGCCAATACTCCCTCAGGGCAACAGATGCCCTGCACCTGCATGTAAAGGAGATGGGGGAGGGGGGCACTCCTTGATGGAGGCATTTAAATGCTGCCTGAGACAGAACAGACATTAATAAAAACAAGAAGCACATTGCTGCTTTCCAAGTTCTTCATCCACCTCTGCATATTAAATCCTGTAGGGCAGGTGGTATTTCCCCCTTTTGATGATGTGGGACCTAAGCCTAGTTGTTCAGGAGCTGGACCTTGGTTTTCTGATTGCCCACACTGCATTGCCCCTGGGTTTCCTAGGAAGTGCCCACTGACTGGTTTGTTGTGCTAGGGGGCGCTGAGAGGGAGGGCCTAGGGGACAGGCAGAGGGGGCAGGGCCTAGCAGGGGCAGGGGGCGGGGCCTAAAGACGGGGCAGGGGGAGGAGCTGAGAGGGAGTGAGGTCTAGAGGGCAGGGCACAGAGGTGGAAGGGCATTTCACCGTCGTGCCTTTCCACAACAGCTAGAACCATCCCCCAGTCTTTCCTGGTCACCTTGACATTTTTGCAGAGTATGAGTCAGTTATTTTGTAGGATGCCCCTCAGTTTGGGTTATCTGAGGTTGCTCCTGCTTAGATTCAAGTTATGCATTTTTGGCATTTTTATCTCTCATGCATTTTATTGGGAGGCTCATGGTGAATCTTTGTTCCATTACTGGTGATGTTCACTTGGCTTTAGGTGGTGTTCCCCAAATTTCTCCACTGTCAAGCCACTAATTTCCTCTTTATGATTAGTAAATACCTGTGGGAGATATATGAGATTATGTAAGTGTACTGTTACTCTTCAAACTTTTACCCACTACTTTTAGCATTCATAAACATGCGTGATAGTTGCCACATGGAGATTTTCTACGTCCATCATTCCTTCTGTATTTATTAAATGACTGACTACTGGAGGAAAGAGCGTTCCCGTCACCCCTATGTATTGAATTATGTATGGATTTATACCAGTGTGGGTCCATGGGCTCTTATTTCAGTCAAAAGGTTGTACTTCATTATTGTAAGTAATTATTTTCATGCTCAATTATCCCAGATAAAGCCAGTGAGAGTCCCTTCAAAGTGGCTTCAGTGTTCTTTTGGCAAGTTCCCACATCAAAAGTAAACACTTACTGGCTAAACAAGATGTTCCAGGTCCTTCTTGTACTCTCCCTGCTCCAGTCTTGGATACAGTCATTTCTCCAAGAAGCCCCAGTTCGCTTCAGTGGAGAACAATATTTAGAAGCCAATATTTGAGCACTAAATATACTCGTTGGTGGTACGCCCTTTCAGTGGATAGAGCCAGGAAATACATGAATGTGTACATGTACAGACATATGTGTGCATATGTGGTAGGCATACGACCCCAAAGACCCTAGTCTCCTGGTATTTACGCCTTTGTAGTTGTTGTGTTGGTCCCAGCCTACTGCTAGTGATGCTCTTGGCTAGGAATGACTGAGGCATTCACCAGAACCTGTGTTATTCACAGCGAACCTCCACAGAGACTCCCCCTGTGGAACTAATGTTGTGGCTGGACCAGCCCTGTAATTCTTATTATGACTGCAAGATGCACTTCAGCAAAAACTAGCAGGAAACTCTGAGGAACAAGATTTATTACTCACAAGCCTTGAGTGTACGTGGCATACCCAAGGGCCACATAGCAAGGACGCAAGTAGAGATAGAGATAGCAGATCCAGAACTCTGCCTTTATTAGTGTCCAAGGGTGGGGTGTCTAAGGTTTCGAGGGTTCACTCTTTATGGTGAATTTCAGGCATGAGAGCAGGTATTAGGGCACAGGAAGGGCAAGGGTCAGTTCTCTAGGTTAACCAGCACTTTCTGAAAGAGGGAGCTTGGTGAGCGGGGGCAGCCTAGTTCTTTATTTGGCTGTTTTGTTAGTAGCTGTGTCGTATATCCGGCAGTATATTTACTCGAGATGGATGTCTTTGACATGAATGCCTCAACAGTCAAAAGCTGAATGTCAGGCACTCACATTACAAGAGAAAAAGCTTAATGTTCACTTACACTATAGTAGTCCTCTCCACCTGATTGTGGGCAGCCAGAATGGGAGACTCTTCTAATGCATGCAATACAGCTAAAGAGATATCACTTCAGATACATGGTTGTAAAGAGACCATGGCTTCTCTTGTGTGACTCTTGCACTCCCCACTCTGATGGAGGTCACCCACCATGTTGTGAGGTTCCTTGTGGAGAGGCTCACATGACAAGGAACTGACTGAGGTGCTGGGCCCAAAACCCTTGAGAGGACCTAGATCTTGGCAACAGCCACATAAGGGAGCTAGGACTGGGTGCTCCCCACTGGATTCCCTTTGGATGAGACCATGGCCCCACCCACAGCTTAGCTGAATCCCTGGGAGAGACAGAGTCAGAAGTACCCAGATATGCCACATTCAATTCCTGGTCCACAGAAACTGTGAGGTAATAAATTTTATTGTTTTAAGCACCGAGTTTGGGGACAATTTGTTATATTAAGCAATAGATAACTAATACAATATGTTATGTATACTTGTGTGTGTGTGTGTGTATGTGTGTATGTGTGTGTGTGGAGAGAGAGAGGGAGAGAAGGAGGGACCACACCTGCCTCTATCTGGTCTTATATCTATCTCTCTACATGTTACAAATCATGGGTACACACTGATCATTTCAATTTCAGTCCACTGCTCCAGGGATTCGTTCTAATCTTCCTCACTCTCCATGCTTGTAACCCTTCTCCAACAATGAGAAACCCAGCCCCCATTATCCACAATATATTGATTTCTTTGTTCTGTCCTAGAATACACAGAAAGTAATTTCAGAATCGCTATCCTATGTCTCTGTGAAAACCTAGCCTACTCATGGGAGTTCAGTATTTGTTAGAGCTCTTATTGTCTTTAATTGAAGGCATATAGTCCAAACAATATGAACTCTATTTTTAAAAGGGGGGCGAGTATGCTCTCCCAGCTTCTCTGGGAAGTGAGGAGTGATGTGCAAGAGGGGAAACATATTTTCTTTCCAGACAGCAAATGCTCTGCTTGGCCATTTTGCCCTGGATTGTTCTAACACTCCACAGGAGAAGGGCTGGGACCTGGGCTTCAGGGGCTCACCACTCTGAGGTTTTTCCTCTGAGTGGATGCAGCCACTTTCCTCTCATTAGTGATGTGGTTTTCAAGCAGTCATTAAATTACTTGGAGACAAAGGTGTAGTGTTGCTTTCTGAAGGCCCCTTGGGAAGGTTTTGAATTATAATCATTCCTGTTATTCAAAAAGAAGCCAAGTAACCAGCTGACTCTTAAGACCTTCCCAGAAAGGCTCGGGGAAACATAGGTCCTTCCAGAAGGATGAAAACCCTGATCAGACTGTCTCAGCATGACTAAGACCGGGGCCAGGACTATCTGTGGAGCAACGAAAGTGGCATTGGGGCCTTGATATGACCTCATCGAGAAGGGCGTGTGTGACAAGTGGTCATTGCCGGCACGCTCTGAGGAGACAGCATCCATGGACACAAGGGAACCCCTAAATTGGAACTGCTGCCCAGATGGGTGAGGGCCACAACACCCTCAGGTCACAGGTCACAGGTCACACTGTGACGCTCGTTCTAGAGACTGTGGGAGAGTGGCCACGAACATGAGGCTCTGTCCTCTGCAGTTTCTCCAAGATCTGATTCAGGATTCTCCAGGTTTCACAAGCTAGGTCGCTCCATTTCCCTGTGTCTGCCCCCCCCCCCCTCAGAGATACACACACGTTATATACACACCACATTTTACATAGCACACATGCCACATGCATAGCACACACCACACATATTACACACATCACACATATAATCATACCCACTCACATGCACACCATCACACATGTGCACACATCAGACCACACACACACACACACACACACACCACACATACATCGCACACACGCACAAATACATCACACAAGCACACACATCACACGTACACAAATATCACAACACATATTGAGCCAGGCCTCAAGGAGACACAGGGAAGGATGTTGGCACCCGGTAAGGTGGACAGGTTTCCTTCCTACCTCGCTCAGCTCTACAAAGCCACCCCGTACTGCCAACCTCCTTCAGCACATGTGCGGGCATCACATCCTCTGACACTTGCAGGGGGTGGTGACCCAGCTTGCCCTGGAAGTCCCCAAGCACCCCAAATGCTTCTCCTCTGAAGTCCCCAAGCACTCACACAGCACCGTGCACCAAAAAAAACTTCAACAAATGGATGTAGGTGAATGAGAGGTCAGGAAATGAAAAATGACAACAGCTAATTATTAGAGTGGCAGAGGGTTTTTTTCCCTTTTTAAAAACTTGTTTTATTTTAGATTTTCATTTCAGGCAAACTTTCTATATTTTTAAATAGGTAATACCTTTATATAATTCAAAATTTTAAAGGAAGAAAAACCCAAAGTTTTAATTTTTTTAATATTTATTTATTTTTGAGAGAGAGAGAGCATATGAGCAGGGACAGGCAGAGAGAGGGAGACACAGAATCCAAAGTAGGCTCCAGACTCTGAGCTGTCAGCACAGAATCTGACATGGGTCCTGAACTCACGAACCATGAGATCATGACCTGAACTGAAGTCAGATGCTTAACCAACTGAGCCACCCAGGCACTCCAAAAAACCCAAAATTTTAAAGAGAAAAATATAAGTTCCTGCACGTGGGCATTTATTGCATCTTTATTCATGTTTGCCAAAACTTGGAAGCCACCAACTTCAGTGGGTAAGTGGATAAATAAACTGTGGCTCATCCAGACAATGAAATATTACTCAGCACTAAAAAGAAATGAGCTGTCAGGCCATGGAAAGGCATAGAGCAATCTTAAGTGCATATTAGTAAGGGAAAGAGGCCAGTCTGAAAAGGCTGCATATGTATGATTCCAACTATAGGACATTCTGGAAAGGGCAAAACTATGGAGACAATAAAAAGATGAGTGGTTGCCAGGAGGTGGGGTAATATAGGGATAAATAGGCAGAACACTGAGGATTTTTAGGGCAATATAACTATTCTGCATGATACTATAGTGGTGAACACATGTCATTATACATTTGTCAAATCCCTAAAATATTCAACATTAAGAGTGAACCCTAAGTAAACTGTGGACTTTAGGTGATTATGAATAGTCAATGTAGGTTCAACTTTGGTAACAAAGGTACCACTTTGGTAGACAATGCTGATAATTATGGAGTCTGGGCATGTGTATATGGGAACTCTCTCTACCTCCGTTTCAGTTTTGTTATAAACTAAAACTGCTCTTAAAAAATAAAGTCTTTTTTTTTTAATTTTTTATTTTTTAATATATGAAATTTACTGTCAAATTGGTTTCCATACAACACCCAGTGCTCATCCCAAAAGGTGCCCTCCTCAATGCCCATCACCCACCCTGCCCTCCCTCCCACCCCCCATCAACCCTCAATTTGTTCTCAGTTTTTAACAGTCTCTTATGCTTTGGCTCTCTCCCACTCTAACCTCTTTTTTTTTTTTTCCTTCCCCTCCCCCATGGGTTTCTGTTATGTTTCTCAGGATCCACATAAGAGTGAAACCATATGGTATCTGTCTTTCTCTGTATGGCTTATTTCACTCAGCATCACACTCTCCAGTTCCATCCACGTTGCTACAAAAGGCCATATTTCATTTTTTCTCATTGCCAATAGTATTCCATTGTGTATATAAACCACAATTTCTTTATCCATTCATCAGTTGATGGACATTTAAGCTCTTTCCATAATTTGGCTATTGTTGAGAGTGCCGCTATAAACATTGGGGTACAGGTGCCCCTATGCATCAGTACTCCTGTATCCCTTGGATAAATTCCTAGCAGTGCTATTGCTGGGTCATAGGGTAGGTCTATTTTTAATTTTCTGAGGAACCTCCACACTGCTTTCCAGAGCTGCTGCACCAATTTGCATTCCCACCAACAGTGCAAGAGGGTTCCTGTTTCTCCACATCCTCTCCAGCATCTATAGTCTCCTGATTTCTTCATTTTGGCCACTCTGACTGGCGTGAGGTGATATCTGAGTGTGGTTTTGATTTGTATTTCCCTGATAAGGAGCGACGTTGAACATCTTTTCATGTGCCTGTTGGCCATCCGGATGTCTTCTTTAGAGAAGTGTCTATTCATGTTTTCTGCCCATTTCTTCACTGGGTTATTTGTTTTTCGGGTGTGGAGTTTGATGAGCTCTTTATAGATTTTGGATACTAGCCCTTTGTCCGATGTGTCATTTGCAAATATCTTTTCCCATTCCGTTGGTTGCCTTTTAGTTTTGTTGGTTGTTTCCTTTGCTGTGCAGAAGCTTTTTATCTTCATAAGGTCCCAGTAATTCACTTTTGCTCTTAATTCCCTTGCCTTTGGGGATGTGCCGAGTAAGAGATTGCTACGGCTGAGGTCAGAGAGGTCTTTTCCTGCTTTCTCCTCTAAGGTTTTGATGGTTTCCTGTCTCACATTCAGGTCCTTTATCCATTTTGAGTTTATTTTTGTGAATGGTGTGAGAAAGTGGTCTAGTTTCAACCTTCTGCATGTTGCTGTCCAGTTCTCCCAGCACCATTTGTTAAAGAGACTGTCTTTTTTCCATTGGATGTTCTTTCCTGCTTTGTCAAAGATGAGTTGGCCATACGTTTGTGGGTCTAGTTCTGGGATTTCTATTCTATTCCATTGGTCTATGTGTTTGTTTTTATGCCAATACCATGCTGACTTGATGATGACAGCTTTGTAGTAGAGGCTAAAGTCTGGGATTGTGATGCCTCCTGCTTTGGTCTTCTTCTTCAAAATTACTTTGGCTATTCGGGGCCTTTTGTGGTTCCATATGAATTTTAGGATTGCTTGTTCTAGTTTCGAGAAGAATGCTGGTGCAATTTTGATTGGGATTGCATTGAATGTGTAGATAGCTTTGGGTAGTATTGACATTTTGACAATATTTATTCTTCCAATCCATGAGCAGGGAATGTCTTTCCATTTCTTTATATCTTCTTCAATTACCTGCATAAGCTTTCTATAGTTTTCAGCATACAGATCTTTTACATCTTTGGTTAGATTTATTCCTAGGTATTTTATGCTTCTTGGTGCAATTGTGAATGGGATCAGTTTCTTCATTTGTCTTTCTGTTGCTTCATTGTTAGTGTATAAGAATGCAACTGATTTCTGCACATTGATTTTGTATCCTGCAACTTTGCTGAATTCATGTATCAGTTATAGCAGACTTTTGGTGGAGTCTATCGGATTTTCCATGTATAATATCATGTCATCTGCAAAAAGCGAAAGCTTGACTTCGTCTTTGCCAATTTTGATGCCTTTGATTTCCCTTTGTTGTCTGATTGCTGATGCTAGAACTTCCAGCACTATATTAAACAACAGCGGTGACAGTGGGCATCCCTGTCGTGTTCCTGATCTCAGGGAAAAAGCTCTCAGTTTTTCCCCGTTGAGGATGATGTTAGCTGTGGGCTTTTCATAAATGGCCTTTATGATCTTTAAGTATGTTCCCTCTATCCCGACTTTCTCAAGGGTTTTTATTAAGAAAGGGTGCTGGATTTTGTCAAAGGCCTTTTCTGCATCGATTGACAGGATCATATGGTTCTTCTCTTTTTTTTTGTTAATGTGATGTATCACGTTGATCGATTTGCGAATGTTGAACCAGCCCTGCATCCCAGGAATGAATCCCACTTGATCATGGTGAATAATTCTTTTTATATGCTGTTGAATTCGATTTGCTAGTATCTTATTAAGAATTTTTGCATCCATATTCATCAGGGATATTGGCCTGTAGTTCTCTTTTTTTACTGGGTCTCTGTCTGGTTTAGGAATCAAAGTAATACTGGCTTCATAGAATGAGTCTGGAAGTTTTCCTTCCCTTTCTATTTCTTGGAATAGCTTGAGAAGGATAGGTATTATCTCTGCTTTAAATGTCTGGTAGAACTCCCCTGGGAAGCCATCTGGTCCTGGACTCTTATTTGTTGGGAGATTTTTGATAACCGATTCAATTTCTTCGCTGGTTATGGGTCTGTTCAAGCTTTCTATTTCCTCCTGATTGAGTTTTGGAAGAGTGTGGGTGTTTAGAAATTTGTCCATTTCTTCCAGGTTGTCCAATTTGCTGGCATATAATTTTTCATAGTATTCCCTGATAATTGTTTGTATCTCTGAGGGATTTGTTGTAATAATTCCATTTTCATTCATGATTTTATCTATTTGGGTCATCTCCCTTTTCTTTTTGAGAAGCCTGGCTAGAGGTTTGTCAATTTTGTTTATTTTTTCAAAAAACCAACTCTTGGTTTCGTTGATCTGCTCTACAGTTTTTTTAGATTCTATATTGTTTATTTCTGCTCTGATCTTTATTATTTCTCTTCTTCTACTGGGTTTAGGCTGCCTTTGCTGTTCTGCTTCTATTTCCTTTAGGTGTGCTGTTAGATTTTGTATTTGGGATTTTTCTTGTTTCTTGAGATAGGCCTGGATTGCAATGTATTTTCCTCTCAGGACTGCCTTCGCTGCATCCCAAAGCGTTTGGATTGTTGTATTTTCATTTTCGTTTGTTTCCATGTATATTTTAATTTCTTCTCTAATTGCCTGGTTGACCCACTCATTCGTTAGTAGGGTGTTCTTTAACCTCCATGCTTTTGGAGGTTTTCCAGACTTTTTCCTGTGGTTGATTTCAAGCTTCATAGCATTGTGGTCTGAAAGTATGCATGGTATAATTTCAATTCTTGTAAACTTATGAAGGGCTGTTTTGTGACCCAGTATATGATCTATCTTGGAGAATGTTCCATGTGCACTCGAGAAGAAAGTATATTCTGTTGCTTTGGGATGCAGAGTTCTAAATATATCTGTCAAGTCCATCTGATCCAATGTATCATTCAGGGCCCTTGTTTCTTTATTGACTGTGTGTCTAGATGATCTATCCATTTCTGTAAGTGGGGTGTTAAAGTCCCCTGCAATGACCACATTCTTATCAATAAGGTTGCTTATGTTTGTGAGTAATTGTTTTATATATTTGGGGGCTCCCATATTCGGTGCATAGACATTTATAATTGTTAGCTCTTCCTGATGGATAGACCCTGTGATTATTATATAATGCCCTTCTTCATCTCTTATTACAGCCTTTAATTTAAAGTCTAGTTTGTCTGATATAAGTATGGCTACTCCAGCTTTCTTTTGGCCTCCAGTGGCATGATAAATAGTTCTCCATCCCCTCACTGTCAATCTGAAGGTGTCCTCAGGTCTACAATGAGTCTCTTGTAGACAGCAAATAGATGGGTCTTGTGTTTTTATCCATTCTGATACCCTATGTCTTTTGGTTGGTGCATTTAGTCCATTTACATTCAGTGTTATTATAGAAAGATACGGGTTTAGAGTCATTGTGATGTCCGTAGGTTTCATGCTTGTAGCGATGTCTCTGGTACTTTGTCTCACAGGATCCCCGTTAGGATCTCTTGTAGGGCTGGTTTCGTGGTGACGAATTCCTTCAGTTTTTGTTTGTTTGGGAAGACCTTTATCTCTCCTTCTATTCTAAATGACAGACTTGCTGGATAAAGGATTCTCGGCTGCATATTTTTTCTGTTTAGCACACTGTAGATATCGTGCCAAGCCTTTCTGGCCTGCCAAGTTTCAAAGGAGAGATCAGTCACGAGTCTTATAGGTCTCCCTTTATAAGTGAGGGCACGTTTATCCCTTGCTGCTTTCAGAATTCTCTCTTTATCCTTGTATTTTGCCAGTTTCACTATGATATGTCGTGCAGAAGATCGATTCAAGTTACGTCTGAAGGGAGTTCTCTGTGCCTCTTGGATTTCAATGCCTTTTTCCTTCCCCAGTTCAGGGAAGTTCTCAGCTATAATTTGTTCAAGTACCCCTTCAGCACCTTTCCCTCTCTCTTCCTCCTCTGGGATACCAATTATGCGTATATTATTTTTTTTTAGTGTATCACTTAGTTCTCTAATTTTCCCCTCATACTCCTGGATTTTTTTATCTCTCTTTCTTTCAGCTTCCTCTTTCTCCATAACTTTATCTTCTAGTTCACCTATTCTCTCCTCTGCCTCTTCAAGCCGAGCCATTGTGGATTCCATTTTGTTTTGCATTTCGTTTAAAGCGTTTTTCAACTCCTCGTGACTGTTCCTTAGTCCCTCGATCTTTGTGGCAAGAGATTCTCTGCTGTCCTGTATACTGTTTTCAAGCCCAGCGATTAATTTTATGACTATTATTCTAAATTCACTTTCTGTTATATTATTTAAATCCTTTTTGATCAGTTCATTAGCTGTTGTTATTTCCTGGAGATTCTTCTGAGGGGAATTCTTCCGTTTGGTCATTTTGGAGAGTCCCTTGTGTGGTGAGGACCTGCAGTGCACTTCCCCTGTGCTGTGGTGTATAACTGGAGCTAGTGGGCGGGGCCGCAGTCCGACCCGATGTCTGCCCCCAGCCCACTGCTGGGGCCACAGTCAGACTGGTGTGTGCCTTATCTTCCCCTCTCCTAGGGGCGGGATTCACTGTGGGGTGGCGTGTCCCGTCTGGGCTGCTTGCACACTGCCAGGCTTGTGTTGCTGGGGATCTGGCGTATTAGCTGGGGTGGGTAGGCAAGGTGCACGGGGGGTGGAGGGGCAGGCTTAGCTCGCTTCTCCTTAGGTGATCCACTCCAGGAGGAGCCCTGTGGCAGCGGGAGGGAGTCAGATCCGCTGCCGGAGGTTTGGCTCCGCAGAAGCACAGAGTTGGGTGTTTGCGCGGAGCGAGCAAGTTCCCTGGCAGGAACTGGTTCCCTTTGGGATTTTGACTGGGGGATGGGGGGGGGAGATGGCGCTGGCGCCTTTGTTCCCCGCCAAGCTGAGCTCTGCCATCCGGGGGCTCAGCAGCTCTCCCTCCCTTTGTCCTCCAGCCTTCCCGCTTTCCGAGCAGAGCTGTTAACTTATGACCTCCCAGACGCTAAGTCGCGCTTGCTGTCGGAACACAGTCTGTCCGGCCCCTCCGCTTTTGCCAGCCAGACTCGGGGGCTCTGCTTGGCCGGCGAGCCGCCCCTCCGCCCCGGCTCCCTCCCACCAGTCCGTGGAGCGCGCACCGCCTCGCCGCCCTTCCTACCCTCTTCCGTGGGCCTCTAGTCTGCGCTTGACTCCGGAGACTCCCTTCTGCTAATCCTCTGGCGGTTTTCTGGGTTCTTTAGGCAGGTGTAGGTGGAATCTAAGTGATCGGCAGGACGCGTTGTGAGCCCCGCGTCCTCCTACGCCGCCATCTTCCGGAACCTCCAAAAAATAAAGTCTTTTTCGGGGTACCTGCGTGGCTCAGTTGGTTGGGTGTCTGCCTCCAGCTCAAGTCATGATCTCACAGCTCGTGAGTTTGAGACCCACGTCAAGCTCTGTGCTGACAGCTCAGAACCTGGAGCCTGCTTCAGATTCTGTGTCTCCCTCTTCCTCCCCCTGTGTTTGCCCCTCCCTGCTTGTGCTCTGGCTCTTTGTCAAAAATAGATAAACACCAAAAAATTTTAAAAGTAATAAAGTCTTTCTCAAGAATTTAAAAGGTGTGTCCTCTTCACCCATCACCCATGTTCCCCAGGCCTCCAGATCCCATCTCTTGGAGGGAACCATGTTAGCTACTCCTTGTGAGCCCTTCCCAGTATATTATGTCTATTGTCAAGCAAGTGTGTTTTCATATTAATATTTCTTCTCTGTAACTTTAATGACAATACCCAAGAGATTATTCCATGTCTTACTTTTTTACTTACTATAGCTTGGTGATCATTTCTTATTGATACAGAGAGAAAGTCTTATTTTTTTAATAGCCACAGAGAATTCTATTGATGATTGTTCCATAACACAGGTACAAT
This sequence comes from Panthera uncia, assembly GCF_023721935.1. Taxonomy (NCBI): domain Eukaryota; kingdom Metazoa; phylum Chordata; class Mammalia; order Carnivora; family Felidae; genus Panthera; species Panthera uncia. Next base: position 122,462,920 of record NW_026057582.1, read on the forward strand.
CCCCTACTGATAGTAGGTGATGTCCAGTCTTTTGATATCATGAACAGTGGTTGCAATAAATAAATGAATATGTGTCATTTTGCATGTATTCAGGGATACTGATAGAGTAAAATACTAAATGGTCAAAAGGTATATGCTTTGTAATTTTGATATTATTGCCAAATTGCCCTTGTTAGAGGTTGTACCAACTTCTAGTTCCAGCAGCCATGTTATATAAGTACCCATTTCTTCACAACCTTCAATATTTTTAATGATAAAAAAAACATTCAGTGAATCTGAGCACCAGTTAGAGAGTCCACTTGTAAAATTACTATGGTGTATGGGTGCCTGGAAGTCCAAAGAAGATGAGGTTCTTGATAGCAGACAAAGTCCTAATCGGATGCTTGCAGACTTTGTTGGCTTTTCCAGTAACTCACATTTATACCAGGGCTTGTCTGGGCACTGGCTTGCTCAGGACAGCATAATGCCCCCTTTGCAGACTTTGACTTGCATGCAAAGCCTAGGTTTTGTAGCCCTATGGAAACCATGAATACCTACTTCCAAGCCATTTCTCTGAAAAAGATTCTTAAAGAGTTGCATCCACCATTATTGAAGGTGTCTATTCAGATGTTTTGGTCAGACTTCCTGTTAGTGATTTTTTTTTTTTTAAGTAAAAGAATGAACTCTGATGATTGTGTGGGACTATATTGGTCTAGTTTTCACTTCTTTCTCTTCCAGGGACAGAAAGCTTGGATAGAAAAAACCTTCTGCAAGAGAGAATGTGTCTTTGTAATTCCCAGCACTAAAGACCCTAACAGGTAAATTGGAAGTCACACCTAAGACATTATCCAAACCAGCACTTGTTCACCAGTTGCCAGCAACTATTCTTGTACTTTCAGGAGGGGGAAGAGGAGGGAAGAAGAATGGCTAGAATCCATTCCCTATGGGAGGCATTAATCAGGGAATACTTCAGCTAAGAAGCTTCTCTGTCAAGATGCAGGAAAGATTGTTGTCTGACACTCATCCTAATCTAATGTGAACTCTCATAACTAGATGGGCCCTCAGTGTTCTTCCTAGTCTTAGGGAGATCAAGATTTCCAGGGTAGCTTCATGGCTTCCTGTTAGAGTTTCATAATGCTATTTAGGTAAATAGGTACCTCCAACACAGTTAAGATCTGAATGGTTAAGTGAACTAGATGTAACTCTATGAAAAGGTGTAGTTTGTACACAAAATGTCAATTTCATTCACCTAAATAAAAATTAATCTGTTGGGGCACGTGAGTGGCTCAGTCAGTTGAGCGTCTGACTCTTAATTTCAGCTCAGGTCATGATCCCTGGGTCATGGGATGGGGCCCCGCGATGGTCTCAATGCTGAGCTGAGCATGGAGCCTGCTTAAGATTCTCTCTCTCTCTCTCTCTCTCTCTCTCTCTGACCCTCCCCTGATTCTGTGCCCTCTATTTCTCTCTGTATCTCTCTCTCTTAAAGTAAAAAAAAAATTAGGGGCACCTGGGTGGCTCAGTTGGTTGAGAGTCTGACTTCCGCTCATGTCATGATCTCACGGTTGGTGAGTTCAAGCCCTGTGGCGGGCTCTGTGCTAACAGCTCAGAGCCTGAAGCCTGCTTCAGATTCTGTGTCTCCCTCTCTCTGTGTTCTGTCTTTCTCTCTCTCTCAAAAATAAATAAACATTAAAAATATTATTTTAAAAAATTAAAATAAAAAAAATTTTTAAAGAAAATGAATCTGTTATAAACTAAACAGAAGGTCTTCTAAAGCCATGAAAGTGATCAGAAATGAATTTAGCTAAACCTTACCATCTCTGAGGACAACAGCTATGGGCTGATTTTGGAGAGCCACTGAGAGGATTCACCCAATATGAAATCCATGCAGATAGGATCACTGACACAGAGCACACAGACTCTCAGACATCACCTAGGTCAGATATGACACATGCAACGTCAGCCCCACCATGTCCCCATGTTCGCCCCCTCCACTACCCCCCTGTAGATTCCTCTCCCTGCTTAAATGCCAGTGATTATCCCCCAAGTCAAGAAATATGCATTAGGGGATAATGTCAAAGATCACGAAAGTCGTTCTTTTGTTGAACCTAAATGTCCCTCCTTATTTCAGTGGCACCCAGACCCTCCTTGATGGAAACTACCTATGCCAGCCCTCCTTAGCATCTGCTGTACTGCAGTCCCCCACATAGCCAAGTGGCTGGGCAGCAGAAGGAGCAGAAAAAGCTTCAGGGACTCACACATGAGACTCTTCTGTGAGCTGCATGGATTCTCTAGCACGGGGTTAAAAAAAAATCCTGGAATGAAAAAATAACCATTTAAAGTCCCTGAAAATGATCCCAAGGGCCAATAGGAAATAGAGAAATATCTATACAAAAACACCTACAAAAATTCAATAGAAAGGCTAGAGTTTGCGGTATTTGAAGCATGAGAGCTCTGTCCCTTCCCCTTCCTGGCTCAATAAGATCAAACTACATCTAAAGGAAGCAGAAGGAAATATTAAATAAAATGGAATAAAATAGAAAATTTTGAAACAATAGAGAAAAATCAATGTAACCAAAAGCTATTTCTTGGAAAAGATCAACAAAATTGACAAACCTTTAGGTAGACTGATGAAGAATTCAAATTACTAGAATCAGAAATGAAAAGATATTACTACCAATCTTACAGAAACAGAAATGAATACAAAGGAATACTAATTTATACACTAATTACAATAAATTAAATAACTTAGGTGAAATGGACAAATTCCTAGGAAGACACAAATTACTAGACCAATTCAAGAAGAAATATGCAATCTAAATAGACCTATATGAAATTAAGACATAGGATTAGTATCAAAAATGACCCACAAAGAAAAGCTTAGGTCCAGATGACTTCACTGCTGAATTGTACTAAATATTTTTCAAAGAATTACACAAATAATCACAAAAATGTCAAAAAAATAGAAGATGAGAAAACATTCCTCAACTCAGTTCCTGGTTTCATGAGGCCAGTACTACCTGTATATTAAAACCAAAGACACCACAAAAAAGGAAAACTACATAACAATATTTTTTGTGAGTATGGATGCAGAAATCCTGAACAAATACTATCAAACCAAATATAGCAACATATAAAAACATAATCAACTGGGATTTATCCCAGGGATGCAAAGTTGGTTTCACATCAGAAAATCAACTAATGCAATACATCACATAAATAGAATAAAAACAAAAATAACATAATCATCTCAACTGACAAAAAAGCATTTGGTAAAATTCAACACCTTTTATGATTAAAAATTGAGGAATTTCTTCAATCTAATAAAGGACATCTATGAAAATCCACAGTTATCATCATACTTAATGGTGAATGATTGGATGCTTTGCCTCTAATATCAGAGATAAGGATGTCCACTCTCACCACTTCTATCCAAAACTGTACTAGAGGTCTTAGCCAAGGAAATTAGGATAAAGAAATAAAAGGCACCCATAGTGGAAAAGAAAAAGTAGCTATCTTTATTGGCAGATGACATAATGTTGTATATAGAAAATCCTAAGTATTCACTAAAAAAAAACTCTTGTAACTAGTAAGCAAGTTCAGCAAGGTTGAAGTATAAAATAAAAATCAGTAAACAAAAATTATGTTTATATCTATCTACTTGCAATGAACAATGAAATAAAATGAAACTAACAAAACAATTCCATGTACAATATCATCAAAAAGAAAAAGATACTTTGGAATAAACTTAGAAAAGAAGTGCAAAACCTATACTCTGAAAAGTGCAAAACACTGTTGAAAGAAATTAACAAAGATCCAAATAATTGGAAAAACAGCCCATGTTCATGGATCAGAAGAGTTAACATTGTTAACAATATTCACAAATTGATCTACAGATTCAATGCAGTCCATATCAGAATCCCAGCTTGCTTCTTTGCAAAAATTGACAAGCAGACTGATATGGAATTGCAAGGGATACAGAATAGCCAAAGCAATATCATTTAAAAAAAAAAAAAAAGAACAAAGTAGGAAGACTCACACACTACTTGATTTCAAAACTTACTACAAAGCTACAGTAATCAAAGTAGTATGGTACTGGCATAAGGATAGACATACAGACCAATGGAATAGAATCAGGAGTCCAGAAATAACCATACATTTGTAGACAATTGATGTTTCAGCAAGGTTACCAAAACAGAGAAAGAATAGTCTCTTCATCAAATGGTGTGGAAACAACTGCGTATCATGATGCAAAGAATGTATTTAGACCCCCACCTCATACCATATATAAAAATTAGCTCAAAGTGTATCAAAAACCTAGGGGCACCTTGTTGGCTCAGTCTCAAGCATCTGACTCCTGATTTCAGCTCACGTCATGATTTCATAGTCGGGATGGAGGCTCACTTTGGGCTCTGCTCTGGGAATGGAGCCTGCTTAAGATTCTCTCCCTCACCCTCTGTCCCTCCCCACCTCAGGCTCTCTCTAAAATTAAAAAAAAAAAAAAAAAAACTGGGGCACCTGGGTGGCTCAGTCGGTTGGGCATTCAACTTCAGCACAGGTCATGATCTCGCAGTCAGTGAGTTCAAGCCCTACATCGGGCCCTGTGCTGACAGCTCAGAGCCTGAAGTCTGCTTCAGATTCTGTGTCTCCCTCTCTGCTCCTCCCCTGCTAGCACTCTGTCTCTCAAAAATGAATAAAATGTTAAAAAAAAACTATCAAAAACATAAATGTAGGGGTTTAAACTATAAAACTCTTAGACAAAAACATAGGAGCAAATCTTCATGACTTTGGATTTAGCAAGAGATTGTTAAATTTGACAATAAAAGTATAAGCAGAAAAAGGACTATATTTTCAAGGTTACTAATGTAGAGAAATGTTTTATTAAGCAACAGAAGAATTCAACAATTTGAAAATTCCTGGAAGATCAATTCTGTCTGTATCAGGAGGACATGATTACACTTTGTCACAGCATGTTTGATAATTGATGCCCATGTTGATGTTTTCAAGACATCAAAAAAGAGTTAAAATATATGCAGTACAGAAGGACAACTATCCAATGTGCTTTAAATGGACTGGTATGTAAATAGATATAAGTTGATTATCTGGAAAAGGCCATCATAAGGGACATTTCTACCCTTAACAGAGCCATATAAGGAAAGTGTTAGTCTGCCCCTGTTCAGGTGCTACCCTCCTGTTGAGTTTAACTCCTCTTAAGGAGGAAAATGTTATGGAAAGACTGTTTTGTCCTTGTTTTCAGGTGTTGTTGTGGCCAGCTTACCAACCAGCATATCCCCCCTCTGCCAAGTGTAACATCCAGCAAAAATGAAGAGGAAAATAAACAGGTGGAGACTCAGCCCGAAAAATGGTCTGTCAGCAAACACACCCAGAGCTACCCAACAGATTCCTATGGAACTCTTGAATTCCAGGGTGGCGGATACTCCAATAAAGCCATGGTAAGACAGGCTTTAAAAAGGGATGCCACTGTGTAAGCTCACAGTCTCTATCAGAGGCCCAGTCTCCCAGCTCCCCAGACTGCAGACACCTGGATCTTCTTTCAGGGTGTGACTCAGTCTTCCTAGATATTTCATTGCAAAGGGAAGAAATATAACTGCACACTCAACTTTTTAGCCATGAGATTTGGAAACTGAGCAATCTTATAAAGAGCACGTAGTGTCACTAAGTTCATACCAGAATTGTGAATCTACAAATCATGCAACCATACTCATCACTGAGTGATGAGTGAGAAATTACGCTATTTGTTTTTTGAGGTTGTTTGGGGTTTGCTTTTGTTTTTTATAACTGTGAACCTTCCACTCCCCCTTGAATGGGTTAGGAGTGTCTGGAAATATTTCCCTCTGAAGTTCATCCACAGCCTCCCTGGGCCTGCATTCAGCTGGCCCAAGAAGACTAAGGTCTTTCACATTTTCACGTAAACAGGGAGTGCCCTCTGCCTTTCAGATGAGCCCTGCCAGAGAAGGGAGGCGTCAGCACTGTGATCCCTTTCAGCTAATTCTGAATAATACTCCCACATGTCCAGTCAGATCGTTTTTGCAATTTCATTTTATTCCACTGGCCCAATGTCATTGTACAAATAAAATTCAGTTGCGTTCCAAATAGCACAACAGAGTCTTCTGGAATGGCACCCTACATATCGGCATGGACACAAAGAGGCTGTTCATAGGGGCAAAGGCATCTGACCATTCATTTCTTCTTCACCTTGGGAAATGGTCAAATCCAGAGATTAACCCAGGATCCCCACTGTCAGCACCAACACAATGTGGCCAGTGAGCACTCCCTCAACAATGCCCTGTCTAACCTCTGGAGACATAGTTCTAGCCGGGCCCCTTTGGAATTGATTTTCTCAAGATTGAGGATTGCCAGGTAAAACACAGGACACCCAGCTGTATTTGGATTTCAGATAAACAACAGATAATTTTTTAGTATAAGCATGTGCCAAATATTGCATAGGTCATACTTACGATAAAACATTTTTCAATGTTCACATAAAATTCAAATTTAACTGGGTGTCCTATATTTTTATTTGCTAAATCTGGCAACTCTTCCAAAGTTCCTTTCCCTCACTTAGCCACAGACACACACAGAAGGACAGAAAGCCAAAACCAAAAGTGGTTGGACACGAACAGTAACCCTGTTCCCCTGTGATACAAGAGGAAAACCAAGAACAGGTACGAGCAACACATACTCTTTTGCAGTATATCCGTGTATCCTATGACACCAAGCCAGATTCGCTGCTTCATCTCATGGTTAAAGACTGGCAGCTGGAACTCCCCAAGCTCTTAATATCTGTGCATGGAGGCCTCCAGAACTTTGAGATGCAACCCAAGCTGAAACAGGTCTTTGGAAAAGGTCTGATCAAAGCCGCCATGACCACTGGGGCCTGGATTTTCACTGGGGGCGTCAGTACCGGTAAGAGCAGGCCCCTCCCCTTCCTGTAAACATACAAACCCAGAACTCATTATAGTTCCCAAAGAGTTGTTGAATAATTAAGATCAAAAAAACAAAACATATTGCAACCTGACAATATTTATGACAGAAGTGAAATCTTTGTCCAGTAGCTTATTTTTTTATTTTTATATTTTAGTGACAATGGTCAACATTTCCAGCACCCACGATGTGCCATTCCTCGAACTGAGTCCTGTACAAGCCTTGTTCTCACTGAGGCCCTTGACAATCCTTTTTGCCATCCTATGGGAGAGGAAACAGAGGAAGGGAAGGGTTAGGGCCATGCCAAGCAGTCTGACTCTTGACTTTGGCTGAATGTAGCCAAGGAGCCCCACTCACTTCCATCTTTAGGTCTTAGAAATTTGTAAAGGAAATCCCTGTACCATTGCTTTGGTTTTTGGTTTTTGTTTTCCCTTTTCTAGGAGCTAATGCAGGGTGACCAGTTATCATGAGCTCAGACTTCTAATGTACTTTCTTTTAATGATGAAGATCATTATGCTTCAACCCTATTCCATAGGGAATGGAGTGGTTCAGAGAAGGGGTCCCTAAAGTTCATAAGTAATGGTATGATGGGAGGAAAGGGCCTAAAAATATGATCCATGGCTATTTGTAGGTGTTATCAGCCACGTAGGGGATGCCTTAAAAGACCACTCCTCCAAATCCAGAGGTCGGGTTTGTGCTATAGGAATTGCTCCGTGGGGCATCGTGGAAAACAAGGAAGACCTGGTTGGAAAGGATGTAAGTGTTTTCTCCCCAGATATTGGCAATTTTTCAAATCAAAGTCTTTATATTGAGATAACTGTGGATTCCCTTGCAGTTGTAAGAATAATAAAGAGAGGTCCCATATGTCCTTCCTCCTTTTCCCAATGGTAACATGTTGCCAAATGTGGTATAGTATCACAACCAGGATATTCATATCAATACAGTCAAGATACAGAGTATTTCCATCACCATTAGCATCACTCATGTTGTCCTTTAATATCCATGCCTAATTCTCTCTGACCTCTACCATCTCTTTAACCTCTGGCAGCCACTAATCTTCCCCTTATCTCTATAATTTTATTATTTCAAGAATGTTCTATAAATGGGACCATGCACTATGTAACCTTGAAGACTGCTGTTTTGTGATTTTTTTTTTATTGTTGTTGTTTTATTCCACATTCCTAGAGATCCATCCAGGTTGTCGTGTGTATCAATGGTTCGTTCCCTCTTATTTCTGAGTGGTTTTCCACAGTATGGGTGTATACCACAGTTTGTTTACCTGTGTATCTGTTGAAGCGCATCTGAGTTGTTTCCAGTTTGGCTATCACAAATGAAGTAACTATAAATGTTCATGTACAGGATTTTGTGTTACTGTCAGTTTTCATTTCTCTACAGTAAATGCCCAGAAGTGTGATTGCTGGGTTGTCATCATCTAAAATGATTTATTTGTTTTTTCTAATTTAATATAGAAATTTGCAAACAGAAATTTTCAACAGAGAGAGGACAGGGAAGCAAGAGTAGGTTTAAGTGCACAGTTAGATGAAGTTGCCACTACATACGTATGTATACTGCCTGCTTCCCCTGGTAGTCTTAATGTCTACGTTCTGCAGCGCTGATCTATGTTGTGCATTTTGCCAGGTAACGAGAGTGTACCAGACTATGTCCAACCCCCTAAGCAAGCTCTCTTTGCTCAACAACTCACACACTCACTTCATCCTGGCCGACAATGGCACCCTGGGCAAATACGGTGCCGAGGTGAAGCTGCGGAGGCAGCTGGAGAAGCACATCTCTCTGCAGAAAATTAACACAAGTAAGTTCTGGCAAAGCCCATGGGTGCTGGGCTGCCACCCCTGCCATGAAACCCAGGCTTAAATGGAAACTTCCCAAGTGTGTTTAGAGTTTCCACTTTGATTCTCATCAGATCCACAGAACAACAGATCAACAGACTTGTCTAGAGCCCTTAGTCTGGCCAGGTACCAAATCACACTTGCTGAGCTGTGTGGTGATACTCTGCCCCAGGTTTACAGGGAGGGGCCATGTGAGAAACAGCCCTATAGCAGTTGTCATGGTGACAGCATTGCCCATCATGTTGCCCAATGTAATTACTGTAGTTATTTTTGTAATGTTTGAACACGAAGAAAGTTCCTCACTCAAAGATATAGTAGGATTTCTCCTGTCAACTAAGTGTTAGTTGATCATTAAATTAAATATCTCTGTAGCTCTGGGTCTCTCACCTAGACTAAGGTGAGCTGGATGGGGAGACTTGTGGAGACAGCCACAGGAAACATCTGCTCCCCATGGCCCCACCTGTGCTGGTCCAGGTGGCACAGCCCTACAGCAGGGCTGCCTCCAGGGGGTGGGTGGTGAGGTCAAGCTCAAGAGAAAGGAACAAACCACAACCAGATGAAATGATAATGACTGGTTAGGATGAAAATAACTGTTGTTATCTCTTGAAATGTGCTCCCACTCTGGCAATACTTATTGCCAAAATATTATTAAAATATTTTAAAGACTATTTTGTTTTCACCATCCCTGATAAGGTTTTTGTGAAAGCCAGTCTAAGGCCTGGAAATGGTCATTGTCAAGCCCAATTAAGGACCTGTGAGCGCAAGTGGTTAGAATGGTTGCCTGCAAAGGGGACTGTGGATAAACTACTTGGTGACTGATTTTTTTGTTCTCACATTTTTAATTGTCTTGGACTCATAACTTTTCACACTGCCCAACTTCATCTGGCCATGTGACTTGTGGGCTTCCCTTTGTCATCCTTTGCCTAGGGCTCTGAGTGAGGCAGGGACAGCAAAGGGGTGCTCAGTCGTCACCTCTCACAGCTTGGAGCTTCGGGGAATCCAGCCTATACCAAGAAGAACCAATTTTGCCCTGTTTCTAGAAAATGAAGTGATTTGGCCACCAGATTCCTGAAGATTTAGAATGTCAAGCCTTGCTTGGCTTGGAAATCTCAAAGGCAGGGTCCGCCTCATCTTTACCTGTTTTTCCGGTATCTGTTGGCCGGGACCTGGCACAAAACAGACGGAGAAGAGAAAGTTGTTCAAAATTTTTTAGAGTTCCTGACTATAGAAATGCATCATGGAAGCAAACCAGAAACTCTGAATTCGGCCACTTGAAATGTTTAGATTTCCTCCTAATGTATGCTAGCAGATTTTATCTGAAGGCCTTCAGAACTATGAGACCAAGGACATTTCTCCTACTTGCCATTTGTTAATGTTGATCAAGTAACTCCCATCACAACTAATGGACGCCTGGGAAACACGCTTAGAATATAATTTGTCCTGGCCAATCTGGGGTAAAATTGTCAAGTAGACAAGTTTGTCTCTGTGGCTCTTCCACTCCCACTGTCCTCCCTCTCCAGAATCTCAGATTCTTGGACTCCTCCTGCTTCCTCCTGCTTCTCAGAGTTCACCCTGCTTGTTCTGCCTCCAGAAGTTAGCCTGTCCCTACCACATTCCCAAAGATTCCTACTATCTGATGGAGACAGAGGGAGGACTCAGGGAATAAGTTACTAACTGATGGGTTAATAATGGTGGTCCAAGTTGCCCTCTCAGGTAATTTGTGCCATGTCGTTGGTGTGTATGATAAATGTGTTTTACGTTGCAGGGCTGGGACAGGGTGTGCCTGTCGTGGGCCTGGTGGTGGAAGGAGGCCCTAATGTGGTTTCCATTGTCTTGGAATATCTCCGAGAAGACCCTCCAGTCCCCGTGGTGATTTGTGATGGCAGTGGGCGAGCCTCGGACATTCTGTCTTTTGCACACAAGTACTGTGAAGAAGGAGGGTAGGATTTCTGACATGTTACAAAGGGTGGGTTTTTAACTGCCTTCTTGTTAGGCCAAGAAGAAAACCCTAAGTGATACATTTAGCCATTCCAAAAATGCTAAATAATGAAGATTTACTAGATCTCTCCCATTTTCTGAGGTCAGCATGTGAGGGAGCTGTCAAGAGCATGATGTTTCTTACAGAATTCTTTCTCTGGGGGAATATACTCTCTTCCAACTTCATTTTCCCTTATAAGGTTTTCAACCAGCCTGGAATTCAGGACACGTGTGAATGCAGTTTTTGACTGTGGTCCCTTTTTGTCTCCTAGCCTGGGATACCCTCCAATGGTAAAGTTTCAAATCAAAGACACCAGACGGACATAGAGTTGTCTGATTTATTCATGTACAGATTTAACTCATATTGTTTCCTTCTCTTTTGCATTTCCTTTGAACAGGATAATAAATGAATCCCTCAAGGATCAGCTTCTAGTTACCATTCAGAAAACATTTAATTACAACAAGACACAATCTCATCAGCTGTTTGCAATTATAATGGAGTGCATGAAAAAGAAAGAACTCGTAAGTGTCTTGAGTTTATTTCCAAACCAGCTCCACAGAGAGAATTATGTTTCCTTTCTAATTCTGCCCATATGTGCATGATGGACTTGTTCATATTTTAGTTTCAGACTTTTCCAAGGGGCAGTTTACAAATCCCTACCAAATTGGCTGTTATGCCCACGTGATAGAAACAGACTAAGCATGCACAGGGAAGGGACCAAAGTGCTTTCAGAGCTTAGCACGCGTTAGGTGACACCATGCTACTTTGCACCAGTTCTGAGGTTTATGATATTAATCATACGTAAAGCCATGAGGAGCGACAGACACACCCTTTTAGGTGCACTTACAAAATTCTATCACTTCACTCTCCAAATACAGTAATTATTTCCCACTCCTTGCCTCCCTAATTATGCTTGTAAGGAATACACACATAAGGTAGCCCCTTCAAAATTTTAAATCTAGAGGGATGCCTGGTTGGCTCAGTTGGTTGAGCATCCAACTTCAGCTGAGGTCATGGTCTCATGGTTCATAGGTTCAAGCCCTGCATCGGGCTCTGTGCTGACAGCTCAGAGCCTGGAGCCTGCTTCAGATTCTGTGTCTCCCTCTCCCTCTCTGCCCCTCCCCCACTCATGCTCTGTCTCTCAAAAATGAATAAATGTTTTAAAAAAGTTTTTTTAATTCTAAATCTACAAATTTCCTACAACTGTAGCAGTTTTCTGAGTAGAAATTATTTTGTCAACTTGGTAGCAATTTAGATATTGGAGTATGTAGATACTGAATGGGCTCTTTCCTCTTGAGAGTAGTGGAGTAGATTGGGTAAATAATAAAATAGGTATCCAGGCAAAGACTCAGAGTCAGGACAATCAAAGTTATCACTTGTGGAAATGAAAGACACCTGGCTTAAAATCATTCCACTTCCAGAATCATTGAATCGCATGTCAGTCTCTATGGTCCTTTAAAAAAAAAAATCCAATTCTCCCTTTTAGTTTCAACTTTGCTTTACCTGGTCTTTTCATGATTAACTTGTTTTCAGGTCACCGTGTTTAGAATGGGTTCTGAGGGTCAGCAAGACATCGAGATGGCAATTTTAACGGCCTTGTTGAAAGGTGAGCTCTCAGGAAACAGTGACTCCTGGCCTCTCAGTGCTGGCCTAGGCCAGGGCTTTGCTCATGGCCAAGAAACCACACTCCCTCTTCTCCTGCCAGGAACAATGTCTACTGGTGATCGAATCCAGAGCCAGTCAGGCTGCCTGGAGTTATCTCACTGTGAAGCCATGGCAGAACAACAAAGCTCACAATGGGTGTCTTGGGAAGGGGTATTTTCTGCGGGTGCCAATGGACCATGTGGGCGGAAGTCAGACCAGTTTCTATTCATAACTAGTTCATTAAGGGTTTCCTCATAGAGGGGGAACATGGGTGGTTTTTCATTTGCCATCACTGCAATGATTTGTTCAATTTCCCCATCCTGCTCCTAATGATAGGCTATGACCTGGCCACTCACAGGGTCACTCTAGGACACACATTTCTTCTCTGCCTCTTGGCTACTCTAGGACAATGAGAGGGCAGGGATGAGAGAGGAGAGTGTCACCATCGGACCAGGTGCCTGGGAGTGCTGTGCTGGTCTCCCCACGGCTGGGGGCTGGTGCTCTTGGCCTGTGCCCACCTTTGGCCTGAAAGGGCTGATGTTAAGGCAGTCCCAGGGCTTCTGCCCTCCTGCAGATGAGGGTCCTGGAATCACCAGGTTCCTCCTCTGTCCCTTCAGGGACACCAAGCCAAGCAGACATGGAAAGAGGTGGCCTCCAACCTCCTCCCAGGCAGCTCTTTGAGAATATGGAGTTCTTAGCTTTGGGGCCTGAGTAGTCACTCAGGGACAAGAGAAAAGGCAGGAGTGCTTAGTTCCAGGCTGGTGTGAGCCAGCCCAGGGAAGCCCGTGCTCACCTCCCAGCACCTGCCTAACTGGGGCAATCCAGGCATGGAGTGAGAAAAGCCTTGTTTCTTGCCTTTCCAGGGACAAATGCATCAGCCCCGGACCAGCTGAGCTTGGCACTGGCTTGGAACCGCGTCGACATAGCACGAAGCCAGATCTTTGTCTTTGGGCCCCACTGGCCGGTGAAACTAAGTGTTTTTCATCTCATACTAGCATGACCTTGTATAGATGATATATTAGTATGTTCTCCCTCATTACACAGATCTCAAGAAATTATCTGGGGTTTCTGATGATCCAACGTTAAATGCATTAGGGTCATTAAATGTTGCTATTTAACTTCCAAGAACCAGAAAGAAGAGCCACTAGTACTAATTATAGATTCAAAACAGTACTCTTGAAGAAATAACCACTAAATATTTTATCTTTGCTGGTGAAGTGGGGTTTACCCTTTTAAAGAAAAAGAAGAAAGAAAATAGCCCATTAAAATTAAATACAACAGTTGCATTGAGAGCATCGTCTTTTTAAATTATGTTCCATGGTACCCTGGAGGCCTAGAGAATTTTAGGGTGGGGGGGGTCTTTGGGGGTGTGGTATGTATGTGTCTGTGTGTAGCATGTGTGTGGTGTGTGTTATGTGTGTGGTGTGGTGTGTGATGCCTGTGTATGGTTTAGTGTGTGTGTGGTATATATCTGTGGTATCTGTGTGTGTATAATAATGATTAATGTGTGACAAGATGTTTGTGGGTGTGATACAGCTGTGTGTGTGAGTGGTAGGTGTGTGTGTGTGCAGAATGAACATGTGTGGTAATCACCTCTAGGCTTTCTTATTTCCTGATGGTTCCATTTTCACGCCAGCCTGTTTTCATCTCATGAATGCCATACCTGAGGATACAAATTGGATGTTTTAAAGTCCTCTTCTGTTCCCTAAATTATCTCTATTTTTCTCCCTGGTCAGTTGCTCCCATTTGTCCACTTTGTCTTTTTCTGTTGCAGATCCTGGCTTCTCCATCCCCATTTCCAAATGAGGGATGGGACCAATTAATCATAGGAAGCTTACTTTGCCATTAAACAGCTCTACTTTGCCATGTGCAGATTGGAACAGACTAGTGAGGCTCTGGACCTCTCTATACAGGTCCTTCCAATGATTTAGCGACCATTCTTCTGGTTTCTGCCTGCGGGTGAAGCCCAGGAATGCAGTTACTCTGCACCTGCCCAAGGGGGTGTTGGCAGGGCACACAAGAGGGGATGGGGGATGAATGGCCTCCTGTCCTGTAGACAGTCCTTCCACTGATCACCATGCTTTCTACCCATCATTAGCTCTCATTCTCTGAAAATCTGGTCCTACTTCTACTGCTACCTTCACATTACTCCTGGTTTACTCCTTCATGGTTTTAACTACCCGTTAAGTATTTCCACAAATTTGTTAATAGCTCTTGTCTGCCTCTTCTCCTTGAAATAGATTTTTCTTTATCATAGTCTTCTGTTATCATTTCCATGAGGAGGAAGGGCAAGCAGGAGACATGTGATCAAGACTGCAACCTGGAACTAAAATCCTTCTCAGTCTTGCCATAATGCAGTATATGGTCTCCAAAAGTTTCCTTTAATGGTTGAAGCACATGATTAACTATGTGCTGTGAATCTATAGTCTTTCTAGAATTCTTGACATAATAGAGAACTTGTGGTAGGGAGTATTTGATAATTACTACACAATAAATCAATCCTAGGTCTGATTGGTTATATTTTATTAGTCAATATTCTTCTATTTTTTTTATTAAGTACAAAAATAAAAACTGTCCCCAAAAAACTCTTTGTTAAAGGGTTTTGTTAAAAACATAACAAAAACTGAGGCACCTGGGTGGCTCAGTTGGTTAAGTGTCTGACTCTTGGTTTTGGCTCAGGTCATGAGCCCCACGTAGGTGTTCGAGCCCCACGTAGGTGTCTGAGCTGACAGTGTGGAGCCTTCTTGGGATTCTCTCTCACTCTCTCCTGCCTTTCCTAGCTCTCTCTCTCTCTCTCTCTCTCAAAATAAATAAACTTTAAACCAACAATAACAACACAGAGAGAGGTAGTAGTGTTTGATATATACATATAACAAAGTAATTTATTTATATTGAGTCATAAAAACTTGGACTAACAATTTTTTAAGGGAATAAGCTAAACTCCACCTGAGCATGTAAGAGCAAGGTTTGGGGACATCTAGACCACTGCCCATTTTAAAGACCAAAAATCTATAAACCTTGGCCAGTTTCACTGAGATTTCTGAAACAGAAAGAAATATCTGCATATTTTTTATGATGAGAACCATTTATTTGGCTTCCATCTGTGGACAAGGGCTTATCCTTTGGCAAAACCATGAACTAGAACCTTAAATTCAAAGAAATTGGTAACAATGCCTGATATTTCGGTCACACACTGTGTTTTACCCCATGTGTTCACATACATGAGCATTACTGGACCAGCCTTCACAACTCTGAAATAGATCTGATTGCCCTCATTTTATAGTTTGGAAAAATAAATTGATATCCCAAGAGGTTAAACAATTTTTCCCAAGTTTACTCATGACACTTCTAAACAGCATGTAGATCAAAGAAATCTCAAGAGAAATTTTAAAATATTTTCAACCAAATGAAAATGAAAATACAACTTAAAATTTGTGGGATACAGCAAAAGCAGTGCTTAGAGGGAAATTTCTAGCATTGAATGCATATATTAGAATAAAAATTAAAGCACGAATCAATAACATTGAAAACAGGGGTGCCTGGGTGGCTCAGTCAGTTAAGCGCCAGACTTTGGCTCAGGTCATGATCTCACGGTTCGTGGGTTTGAGCCCCGTGTCGGGCTCTGTGCTGACAGCTCAGAGCCTGGAGCCTGCTTCAGATTCTGTGTCTCCCTCTCTTTTTCTGCCCCTTCTTGGTTCACACTCTTTCTCTCTCAAAAATAAACATTTTTTAAAAATTAAAAAAAAATAATATTGAAAACAGGAAAACAATGGAGAAAATCAACAGAAACCAAAATCTAAATCTTTGGAAAGATCAATGAAATTAATAAGCCTCTAACTAGGCTAAGAATACTAATATCAGGAACGAAAGAGAAAACATCACTACAGACTCCATGGACATTATAAGGATAATAAAGGAGTATTATGAACATTATCCCCAGCAAGTGATTGTTTAATCCATATTTGAGGTTGCAAATAGGAATTTCCTCTCTCCAGATGTGGTCCATGCCATCCCTTATCCTTCTAAAAGAGCAGTGCCCACAAGTTAACATCTTGTGCAGCCCCAAACAGGATTGTCATCTGCCTTAAGCTGGATCTACACACCTAGCACTACAACAAATATAATCTTTCACTCATATTAAGTTTTCATCTGCAGCAATTCCCAAGGGTTTTGTCATGCTTACACCTGATAAACCACATCTTTCTGTTCTGAGGTTAGCTGTTCTGGGGCCCAGATGGACCCAGGTGTAAGACATCTTCCTTGTTACACGTCACCTTGCTAGATTCAGTCCATTATGTCAGCTTATCAAAATTTTTAAATTTCAATTATGTCACCCAATATACTTACCATCTCGTTTTCCTTTCAGCCGACTCAAATGCTAAAGTACCAACCCTCTCTCCAGCCTGTCACACCTCTCTTATTATTTGTGATTCCTCCAGAATAGTTGTCTCCAAGGTATTTTAATCGAAAGAGCCCTTTCTACACATGGCATCTTGAGTAGAGCAGCAACATATAAAGCAAATAAGAGCTGAGCCCACCCCATTGGCCACCTTTCCCCAGGCAGCCCCTGAAGCCCCTCTTCAGAGTAAAGGGCTCTAGTGGCCCTGGCTAAAAGCTACCACTGTAACATTACCAACCACCCTCTTAGAATCCTAAAGTGTGATCCTTGAAGGAAGAATGGGTGAGTCGTTTGAGCATCTAGGAATATTCTTATGATGCCTGACCATATCTACTCCATCTTTAATTCTCTTCAATGACAAAGACGGACGTTAAAAAAGAAGAGGAGGGATTCTACTCCTTCTCATTCACTCAGCAGCAGCAAATGGTGGAAATAATCTCTTCTTTGGCTTTCTTGAACCAAACCATTTTTTTAAAAAATCCCTATTTTTACTCATTCATTCACTTAACAAATGTTGGTCAACCACTTCCTATGATAGGTTCTAAGGACAGAGGGGTGAATAAAACAGACCTTTCACAGCCCTTCTAGAACTCTCTGTGTAGTGTTGGTGTGGACATGGTGTGACAGGGTGGGCAGGGAAAATGAGGCAGACAAGAAACAGATAATCAGATGAATAAATATTGAATTGTAAATTGTAATAATTGTTAAGAAGGAAAAATGCACATTTCCATGAGACAGAATGTGGGGAATAGGAGGGCTACTTTTTATTGAGACACCAGGGAAGACCTTGCTGAAAAAGTGGAATTAATGCTAAGACCAAATAGGTGAATAGATGCTGGCTGGTGAAGACTGAAGGGAAAGCACCTTCCATCCAGAGAGAAGAGCATGTAAGGAGCCTGAAGTAAGAAAGAACTGGACATTTTCAAATAACTTACTGAAGAAGAAAAAAAGGCCAGTGTGGCTAGAATGCTGACAAGGGAGTGACTCAGGAGGAGGTTGCAAGCCAACCAGGAGCTGTGCATTATGAGCACTGCAGACCTGGTATAGGACAGAAGGCTGGGTCTGAGAGCTTGGGGAACCACTTAAGTACTTTTCTTTTCCTGAGCAACAATAAATATTATCTCACACAGTGTCTGTGGGTCAGGAATTTGGGTGTGGTTCAGCTGGGCAGTTCAGGCTCAGGCACTCCCATGAGATTATCCTTAAGCCATATGCTTGGGCTGCAGTCATTTGAAGGCTTGACTGGGGCCGGATGATCCACTTCAGGTTGGCTCACTAAATAGTTGGCAAGTTGGTTGTTGGCCTCAGTTTCTCCCCACATGAATGCTCCATAGGGCTGCTTGAAGCTCTTCATGATAAGATGGCTGGCAATTTTTGCTCTTCCATCAGGTCTTTCCCCTTTTGTTTCCTCAACTGCTGTATCATCTTGTTTTTGCTTTTTTCCCCCCAATTTTTTAAAAGTTTTATTTATTTATTTTGAGAGAGACAGAGCATGAGTGGGAGAAGGGCAGAGAGAAAGGGACACAGAGAATCCCAAGCAGGATGGAGCCCAACGTGGGGACTGAACTCACGAAACCATGAAATCATGACCTAAGTCACAACCAAGAGTTGGACACTTAACCAACTGAACCACCCAGATGCCCCACCCCCAATTTTGTTGTTGTGGTAAAAGTCATTTAAGTAAAATTTACCAGGATGCCTGGGTGGGTCAGTCGGTTAAGCAATTGACTCTTGATTTTGGCCCAGGTCATGATTTCGTGAATTAGAGCCCCACAGCTGGCTCCGAGCTGACAGTGCAGAACCTCCTTGGGATTCTCTCTCTCCTTCTCTCTCTGCCTCTCTCTCTCAAAATAAATAAACTTTAAAAATATAAATGAATAAATAAATAAATTTACCATCTTAAACATTTTTAAGAGTATAGTTCAATTGATCTAAGTACATTCACATTGTAGTGCAACCATCACCATCATCCATCCATAAGACTCTTCATCTTATAAAACTAAAATTCCATATCTGTGAAACAATAACTCCCCATTTCCTACTTCCCCCAGCCCCTGGAACTCCCATGTTACTTTCTGTCACTATGAATTTGACCACTTAAATACGTCATACAAGTGAAACCATACTGTATGTATCCTTTAATTGGCTTATTTCACTTAGCATAATGTACTCAAGGTTCATTTCTGTGTGGCATATATTAGAATTTCCTTCCTTTTTAAGGCTTAATCATATTCTGTTGTATGCATAGACCACATTTTCTTATCCGTTCATCCATCAATGGACACTTGGGTTGCTTCCACCTTTTGGCTATTTTGAGTAATGCTGCTATGAATATGGGTATACAAATACCTACTTGAGACCATGTTTTCAATTCTTTGGGATATATACCCCAAAATAGAATTGCTGGATCATAAGGTAATTCTATTTTTAATTTTTTGAGGGGCTGCCAAACATTTCCACGGCAGCCGCACCATTTTACATTTCCTCCAACAGTGCATGAGGGTTCCAATTTCTCCACATTCCTGCCAACACTTGTTTTTGATATGGGTCACATCATTGTGGTTTTGATTTGCATTTCTTTAATGATTAATGATGTTGAGCATCTTTGCATGTACTTGGACATTTGCAGATCTTATTTTGAGAAATGCTTATTCAAGTTCTTTGCTTGTTTTTGAATCAGTTTGGTTTTTGTTGTTGTTGAGCTTGAGCTTTAGGAATACTCGATAAATTCTGGATATTAATCTCATCAGATATGTGATTTGCAAATATTTTCTTCATTAAGTGTGTTGCCTTTACTCTGTTGATACTGTCTTTTGATGCACAAGTTTTTAATTTTTGATGAAGTCCCATTTGCCTATTTTTTCTTTTGTTGCCTGTGCTTTGGTGACATATCCAAGAAGTCATTGCCAAATCCAATGTCATGCCTTGAATCTGTTGATACTCTTCTGATGCACAAGTTTTTAATCTTTGATGAAGTCCCAATTGCCTATTTTTTCCTTTGTTGCTTATGATTTTTGGTGACATGTTCAAGAAGTCATTGCCAAATCCAATGTCATGAATCTTTGACCTAGGTTTTCTTCCACAAGTTTTATTGTTTTAGCTTTTACATTTAGGTTTTTGATCCATTTTGGGTTAAATTTTGTACATGATGTTAGATGAGGGTCCAACTTCCTTCTTTTTCAGGTGAATATCCAGTTTTCCCAGCACCAGTTGTTGAATGCTGTGTCAAGTTTTCATGAGGATTATAATTGTCTTGTCTACATGAGGAGTCAGCCAGGCCACTCTTTCATCCATATCTCTGCGTTGACCAGGGACCACACAAACTCTCATGGTGCCCTCAATGAAATCTCTACCCCGTCCCACTTAAGTGTTTTAAGCAGGAGAGTTACATGGTTTTATTTACATATTTAGGATCATTCTGGATTTAACATAGAAAATGTGTTGGGTGGGTACAATGGCAGGTAGGAGGAATCCTGTTAAAAGGTTATTGAAGTAATTCAGGGGAGAGACATCACCTGGGGCTAGAGCAGAGGCAGAGGAGAAATAAGAATTGGACATAGTAAAGCAATATTTAGCATTAAACATGATGTGCCTCAAGACAGATTAATCGTGGAAGAGGGCAGTGCAGGCAGCGAGATGTCAGCAATCTCCCCCCGTTCTCTGGCTTGCTACTGAGTTCAGGGACACTGGAAGAGGAAAGGTTGGAGGGAGTGGTTTTGAGTGTGGTTTTGGACATCATGAGCTGTAAAAGCCTTTGAGATATCCAAATGGAGGTGCCAAGTTGGGAATAGGAACTCTAGGGAGAGACATGGACCGAACCTAGAAACGACAAGTCAATTGCAAACACATGGGGACTGGCAGTATGGGCCTCAATACAGTTGCTGAAGGAGAGTAAAGAAGGAA
This sequence comes from Panthera uncia, assembly GCF_023721935.1. Taxonomy (NCBI): domain Eukaryota; kingdom Metazoa; phylum Chordata; class Mammalia; order Carnivora; family Felidae; genus Panthera; species Panthera uncia. Next base: position 122,483,612 of record NW_026057582.1, read on the forward strand.
GGAAGGGGCTGTGGATAGAGCCCCAAGGAGCCTCAACATTTATAGCCAGTGCTGAGAAGCAGTGGCCAGATAGGAAAACCAGAGTGTGCATTACCAGAGAAGCAGGAAGAGGCTTGAGGGGGAAGCAGGCAGCAGAGTCAGATGCGTTAAGAGCCCAGCATGAGACGGACTGGGAAATGCCCATGAGGTGGTACCAAAACACTCAGCCCCTGCCACAGCCAGAACCATGGACAGATGGGAAGAAGCAGCATGGAATACATGGAGCAGGGTGCGGGAAGGGAGGGATGGACACTGTGCATGCAGACAGTTCACCAGAAGAGTTTGGCCAGAGGACAGGGCAAGTCTGGCAAGATAGGACTTGGCAAGATAGTAACTGGAGGGGTCAACTTTGTCTCAACGTTGGTATCACTGTGTCTGCACCAGGGCCATATACCCCCAGGCTCTCCATGTGACTGGAAGACAGGCCCAGTAGCCAGGTCCCACTTCTGCACTGCCTCCTGTTCTCTGAGTGGAACACATTCTTCCCTCAATGCATTCAGTCTGTCGCCACATGGGTGCATTTCGGTAACACCCAGCAGGCCTTCTCAAGCCACCAATAAGCTCAGTCATGATTCTATCCAACAGGCATCCTCAGGTTTACAGGGTGTACTTTGTCTCTGACCCCTTCACGATCATTTTCTCCTTTCTGCATTAGCAACTATCAGCACCTCCCCTTTGGTGCCTCTCAGCATCCCTTCCTTTGGGCAAAAACACATCAATCAAAATATCAGCCATTTTAAGCACACAAGTAGCAGTGGTTCGTAGTATCAGGGCTTCCTCCAATAGGCAGTAGGCCTGCAATGATTGTGTGTGCATGTGTGTGTATGTGTGTGCATGTTTGTGCGTGGGTGTGCTTACATGTGCATGTACACACACGTGTGCACGCAGAGGTGAGGGGGATCCGTGCACCTGTCTTGGGACAAGGGACAGCTTTAACACTGTTCCCCAACTCTGTTTGCTGTGGACTGCAGCCCCTGGGAAGCCTGGCGCCCCCCACCGATAACAAAGTGACGGAGAAGGAAAAGAAGCCACCTACAGCAACCACCAAGGGGGGAAGAGGGAAAGGAAAAGGCAAGAAGAAGGGGAAAGTGAAAGAGGAGGTGGAGGAAGAAACTGACCCCCGGAAGATTGAGCTGCTGAACTGGGTATGTCTTCACCCCTCTTTCCCAAGATCACGAGTCGGTCACCCTCTTTCTCCAGGGGAAGGGGCAGTTGTCTTTGCTTCAGCCCCACCTGGGCCCTGAGTCCCGGGAGGCAGTGGCAGAGCATCCACAGGATAGTGCCAATATTTCAAAAGGCAACAGCAGGCTTCACAAACACCAGACATTCCGGCTTTGTGGGAGAATGAAGCTACTCAGAGAGGTTGCCCACCAGTGGCTCTTTCTGCCTGATGCACACATAGATGCTTCATGCCTGAAAATATGGGAAACAAACCAATTATCATGAAATAAACACAGTTCAGGGAACAGAAGAAGAAGCGTGTGGTTGAGATGTGCAGGTAACAGCACTTGTCTGGGCTGGGAGTCTGAGCCACACGCCGCACAGTATTCCTGGCCTTGCTGCTCTGAGGACACAGGTAAGGAGGGTGCTGAGCTTCTGCGGCGACATGTGACTGGCATTATCACAGCCACTAACCCTGGTGGCATGCTGTGAGTCCACAAGTTCCATCCAGCTACCACATGGTTATCCTCAGTCAAGAACACAAACTCTCCCCCACTGCTGTCTCCAGAAGTCTTCGCATTATACTGAGTGCTGAAGGACAGAGGCACAAACGATAGATAATAGCATATAAAATATTACAACCGACCGCCTCAAAACATTGTTTACCAAGTCCGGAGCTTGGAGATTCAAGTACTGATTATAGTACTTATAAGAAAGAATGCTACAGCTTATGTGGTGTTTCTTTCCCATCTTTATATTAAAAGAAAAGAGAATAGGGGCACCTAGGTGGCTCAGTGATTTAAGAGGCGGACTTCAGCTCAGGTCATGATCTCACAGTTCATGGGTTCAAGCCCCATGTCAGGCTCTGTGCTGACAGCTCAGAGCCTGGTGCCTGCTTCAGATTCTGTGTCTCCCTCTCTCTGCCTCTCCCCCACTTGCACTCTGTCTCTGTCTCTGTCTCTCTCTCTCAAGAATAAATTTAAAAAAAAATTTTTTTAAAGGAGAGAAGCATCTACTTTTCTCCTTTTATCAAGCTTTGATACTTTGACAGGACAGGTAGGGGCCAAATTGAGAAAAACGATGGGAGGTGGGGCATGTTTACTCAAGACAAAGAGCAAAGAGAACCAGGTTCAACTTGCTCGAGGGTCTGGGGGTGGGTCAGAATGCACTTTCCCAGATGCTTCCCGTCTGCCTCTTGCCTGGCACCCCTCTGAGAAGCCACTCACAGGGTCCCTGGTGTTGGTTTGCACAGGTGAATGCTCTGGAGCAAGCCATGCTGGATGCTTTAGTCTTAGATCGGGTCGACTTCGTGAAGCTCTTGATTGAAAACGGAGTGAACATGCAGCACTTTCTCACCATTCCGAGGCTGGAAGAGCTTTACAACACAGTAAGTGTTCTAGAAGGGGGGAGGGCAGAGGGGAGCTAGCTGTTTGAATATGTTTATTACCGGTGCATATTTTGCATAAATGCTCTTAGATGAACACGAGATCACTGGAACGCTGGTTTCAGCTGGGACATTAATTCTATGGAGTAGGGTAGGATTTAGCTCTGAGAGTTCAAGAGAAAAACATACTTAATATGACTGAATGCTTCTCTTTTCAGAGGCTGGGTCCACCAAACACGCTTCATTTGCTGGTGAGGGATGTAAAAAAGGTCAGTCTGCCATTTTATAATTCTTACCTATTGGCATCTTTCAATAAGACATTTTATAAAGCAATTTTTTAAATTTCTAAAGTGTGTTGTCATATTATTAGAGGCATAAGAAAGAATGAATTCCTTTCTCCATAAAAGAGTTTACTAGAGTGTATTATGCTAAGCGAAATAAATCAGAGAAAGACAAATATCATATGATTTCATGCATATGTGGAATTTCAGAAATACAACAGATGAACACAGGGGAAGGGAAGGAAAAATAAGATAAAAACTGAGAGGGAGGCAAACCATGAGAGACTCTTAAATACAGAGAACAAACTGAGGGCCGCTGCAGGGGAGGTGGGGGGATGGGCATTAAGGAGGGTACTTGTTGGGAAGAGCACCAGGTGTTGTATGGAAGTGATGAATAACTGGGCTCTGCTCCTGAAACAAATACTACACTGTATGCCAACTAACTTGAATTTAAATAAATAAAATTTTAAAAAAAGAGTTAAAACTAAAAAAAAAATTATCATTTTCACGTTCATCCCTACACATGCCAGGCTCATGTTGAATGACTGATTATGGCACCTTGGCACCATTACCAAGGCCCTGGGCAACAGCCAGGGAGGTGCCATCTTACCACTGGCCTGAGCCTCCATCTTCCAGTGGAACCCCATGTTCTGTATCTACTTTTAAGATCTGGGGCTCACTCCCTTCACTGAGCCAGTCTCCAGAAGGAACGTGCCTCATGTCATTGTATGCGTTCCGTGGACTATTCCCTCATTAGTGAGTGATAGATGTTTTCACCCCTTTCCACTGCTGCTGACTACTTACAGTCTGTGTTCTTGTAGGAGCTCGTTCGTTCATTGTTGTGTCACGTCGCCACAGGCTAGAGGATTAGATTGGGTTAATGTGCGAGTGATTCATTTTGCTAGGATGCAGTCCCTGGCTTGCCAAGTGTGGAACATGTATTCATACTCTGAGCAAGAAAAAATAACTCAAATGAGAGAAATAGAGTTTTCAGTCAGAGTCCCAGATAGTCTGGCCATCCTTTGCACAAATGTCTCCTAATAATATAGTAATTCAGCTTCTATAGACACTCATTGGATCAGCACAGGATCAATGTATCCAGGAACCAAGACGGACCAGCGCCCTTACTTCGCCCATAAGGAATCCGATTTCCTGGAATTCTTAGATTAGGATATAAACATTCAAAAGCCACAGCTACCCAAGTTCAGACCCAAACATTTCTCACCTAAATGGCTTCAACAGTCATCTTCCCACCTCTAGCCCCACGCCCCCTGATCATCCCAGTCACAGGACTCCCCGACTTAAAATCCTCCAAAGTCTCATGAAGTTTAAGGTCCTTCTAAGAAACTTATACTCCACTGGGCCTAGTTCCATCAACATCCCCTACTCTCTCCCCTCACATCCCCACCACAGGGTACACATGCCAGGCTCTCTTGCTCATGTCTGTTGTGCCCTTCCTCTTGTCCCCCAAAGTTTCTTCTCCACCTGCTCCTAGCTACCTGGGGTGTGCCTTCTGCAGGAAGACATTGCCTACCCTCCCACCCTCCCATCCAGGCAGAGTTCAAGAGTTCAGGGCCAAACTCACTGTCTGTACCTTTGCCACCTCCTCCAAAACATTGAGCTCCCCGAGGGCAGGGCTATATCTCTTTATCTCTGCATATGGAGTCCTGAATGAGGTGAAGGATCAGGATAGGGGCTGAACAAACTCATTAATGCCCGAGTGAAGTATTTGGTAAGTGTGGCTAGTTCTAATGTAAAGGGAGGACATTTGGGGGGCACTTGGGTGGCTCAGTCGGTTAAGCATCCAACTCTTGATTTCAGCTCAGGTCAGGATCTCACAGTTCATGTGATTGAGCCCCACATCAGTCTCCTCACTGGACATGGAGACTGCTTGGGATTCTCTCTCTCCCTCTCTTTCTGCCCCTCCTCCACTCACTCTCTGTTTCCAAATAAGTAAATAAATAAATAAATATTTTTTTTAAATAAATAAAGGGAGGACATTTGGAATGTGTAATTTCCATGCAATGAACCCAGGTTCCCACCATCACTTCAGTCATGTGAAATTAAACAAGCAGCATATGGTGCATAGCAAAAAAAAAAAAAAAAGTCCTTATAATTGACTGGTCATCTCTGCCTCCTAGATGAGTCAGCTGTCCAAGGATATGAATGACTGGCCAAGCTGGTCTCAACACACCCCGTTGTATTTTGTTGCAACAGTCTGCCCCTTCACCGACTCCCACACACACCAGATGCTTTTGTAGTGCTTATGTTCTTTTTTTTTTTTAAGTTTATTTATTTATTTTGAGAGAGAAAGGGAGTGAGCAGAAGAGGGGCAGAAAGAGAAGGAGAAAGAGTATCCCAAACAGGCTCCTCACTGTCAGCACAGAGCCCCAAGTGGGGCTTGAAGTCCCAGAACTGTGAGATCATGACCTGAGCCAAAATCAAGAGTTGGACATTTAACTAAGAGAGCCATCCAAGCACCGATGGGGCATGTGTTCTTACCGAAATGTGAGGAGTCCCCCAGAAAGTCACAAGGCACTGTGTGGAGCTTTCTCCAAGAAATTTCCAGCCCCAGGGATACTCTGTCTTTCTGCTGCCTCCCCACGAGGCCTCCTTCGGGTCACGTGGGCCACTTCCTCCTTCACCATGAAATCTGGATTCCAGGCCCCTGAAGCCAGCTGCTCCCCTGCAAGCAGCTATCAAAGTTCCTTCTCAACACAGCTCATCTGCTCTCACAAAGGAGGTCCCACACCAGCTGCACCGTATCTCCCCTACGTCTGCACGTGCACACTGCAGGCCATTTTGAACCAGCCCATGGACAAGCCTAGGGCTCTACCCTGCAGCCTCATGGCTTTCTAATTCTTCTCACTGGGAAAGCTTTATCCTTTTTCTCCCTCAGTCATATGGTAATAGACTGAATATTGTTTAATGCCCCATTCCTCACATCAACACCCAAGTTTGGGCCAGAGAAGGCCACTTAAACCAGGGGTGTGTGATGCAGACCACACATGGAGTGCATCCTTGCAGGGCCTGACACACAGCTTCTTTTCTTCCAGGGCAACCTGCCACCAGATTACCACATCAGCCTCATTGACATAGGTCTTGTGCTGGAGTACCTCATGGGCGGGGCTTACCGCTGCAACTACACTCGGAAGAGCTTTCGGACCCTTTACAACAACTTATTTGGACCTAAGAGGGTAGAACTAAGTGAACGTGTGGTGTTCTGTGGTTCCTAGAGTCACATGTGGTCCCTTGCTGTCCTTTGCAATAGAACAGCCTGTTCAAAGCTAAGTTCATTACTTCATCCCCAAGCACACCTGCCCCTCTTCCTTTAGCAATTCAGGTGTGTGTATGCACAGTCCCTAGAGACGCCCCAGTTTCACCTGGAGCCTTTACCCCCCTTAGCAAGGCAGGCCCTCGGCCCATCAATTACGTCTGCCCTCTGTCCTTTATCTACAATAGCCTTCTTCCCGGGACCCCTTGTCTCTGCCCTCTCCAATCCATCCTACCCTTATAGCAACCTTCATCTTCCAAAGCAAGGGGCGTGACCGTGCACTCCCTGCTCAAATATTTCCAGTGTTCCCCACCACCTGAGAAATCACCACCAAGCTCATTATCATAGCATCCAAGGCTCTCTGACCGTCTGAGAGCTGTCCCACGCTGTCATGGGGGTTGGCAGGGGGACCACAAACCTCCACCAAAATCAAATTGTACTACTGTACTGGCCATGTCTTTCCTCTAATCAAAATTCCACACATTCACAAGCCCAACTCAAATGTTAAATCTTCCATGAAGCCCTCCTCTCGCCTCGCCCTGCCGCCCCCCATGTAGAGCTTTTAAGCTCTATGTCTGCATTTCTATTAGTGAAATTCTCTGGTTCTACCTGGAATACGGGCCATGTATTGTCTGCACATCTTTCTCCTTAACTGACTTTGGCTGTCAGAAACAGTTTCCATACTAAAGGGTTTCTTTTCCTTGAGTATTATTCTTAATTGTTAATGATACAAAGTACTTTTTAACCTAGGATTATGTCCCCTTCTAACCACACTGCTAACGACTACTAACATTACTGCTACTAATATTAGTTATCTGATTAAATTTTCCTCTTCTATTATGCAGCCTAAAGCTCTTAAACTTCTAGGAATGGAAGTAAGTAAGATTTGTTTTCATCGATTTTATATCTTTCTCAAATATATGTAGGCTTCTTTGTGTTGCATTTGTTTAAAATAAAATTGAGGTGTTTTTTTTTTTCAATGGATCAATCCACCACCCTACACACCAACATTTATTTAGATGGTGTAGTCAAATCATAAAATAGGATAATAGACATTCCCCAAAAAAAGGTTAAAAACTACTTAATTCATTTTATAGAGTTATCAAAACCATAATTTCAAAAGGAAACAGAGTAAAGAAACAAAAGAGCCCCACACAATCATAAATAATAGCTCAAGAAATTCAGTGGCATATTTTAAAAATTCTAAACAAGTCATTAAAATCTTCTAAGAATGCAAGTATAATTTAATGTTAGTGAATTTTTTAGTATATTACGTCACATCAAGAAGTCAAAGAAGGAAAACAGTATAATAGCATTTTTATTTTTTTAATTTTTTTATTATTTTTTATTTTTAAAAAAACTTTGTGTTTTATTATTTATATTTGAGAGAGAGATAGACAGAGTGTGAGCACGGATGGGGCAGAGAAATGGAGACAGAATCTGCAACAGGCTCCAGGCTCCTAGCTGTCAGTACAGAGCCCAACATGGGGCTTGAACTCACATGCAGTGAGATCATGACCTAAGCTGAAGTCGGATGCCTAACCGTCTAAGCCACACAGGAACCCCTGATTTTTTTTTTTAATTTATATCTTCTTTCTTTTTTTCTTAACCAAACTGACCTACATGTTTGAATTTTTGCTTTATCAAGCAACTTTCTTTTTTCTGCTTTTGTTCTTATTAACATCTGCTTCATTTTTATTCATTCCTTCCATATACTTTCTATAGAGTACTGTTTTGTTCTATTAACTCCATTTGAAAGTGAAGTTCACTCATTTTCAATCTTCCCTTTATTCTAAAAAATGCATGAAAGGTATAAATTTTTCTCTGCACATTGTTTGCATGGTATCTCAAGGTTTGAGTAAATAGAAACTTGATTACCATTTATTTCTAATCATTTATAATTTCCTCTTTAATCCAACAGCATTTAAAATCCATAAGTATATTTAAATTTTTACAGATGCAGTCTTTGTTGTTGTTATCCTACTGTTGTTTATTTCTAGTTTTATTCCTTGATATGTAGACTACATGATTTCTGATACCTGAAATCTATTGAAATAGGAAATCTCAAAGGAATTGGGGAATAATGTCTGGTGGGGTTTTGTTAATGATCTATGAGTGCTGAAATAAACGTGTATTCTCAGTTTATTGGAAACACTTCTCATCGCTTCTCGGCCTTTTGGCTAAGATCAAGTGGAAACAGTTCTTAACATTTAGCTGTCAGATCAAACTTGGCAATTAGGTAATTTAATTTTAATTTTTAATTTAATTAATTTTCGTTTAAAAATTTTTTTAATGTTTATTTATTTATTTTAAGAGAGAGAGATCTAGGGAGGGGCAGAGAGAGAGGGAGAGAGAGAATCCCAAGCAGGCTCCTTGCTGTCAGCACAGAGCCTGATGTGGGCCTCAAACCCATGAACTGTGAGATCATGACCTGAGCTGAAATCAAGAGTCAGATGCTTAACCAACTAAGCCACCCTGGCACCACTGCACATCTTTTCAGAAGAATTAATATACTGAGTGACAACCACAAATGTACTTATGAAATCTCTTTATTACCACAGACAAAGGGGTTTTCCTTTTTCCAGTAATCTTGAAATCCATTGTTGCACACTTAAGGCAGAACCAGGAAAAATGTGCTTGTCTCCCCTCAGGATGATGAGCCTCCAGCCAAAGGGAAGAAAAAGAAAAAGAAGAAGAAGGAGGAAGAGATCGACATTGATGTGGATGACCCTGCTGTGAGTCGGTTCCAGTACCCCTTCCACGAGCTGATGGTGTGGGCCGTGCTGATGAAACGCCAGAAAATGGCGGTCTTCCTCTGGCAGCGAGGCGAGGAGAGCATGGCCAAGGCCCTGGTGGCCTGTAAACTCTACAAGTCCATGGCCCACGAGTCCTCTGAGAGCGAGCTGGTTGATGACATCTCCCAGGATTTGGACAACAATTCAAAGTTAGTGTCTCAAGGGAATTTAAGAACCAGGAAAAACTATTGTCCTGAGTACTTGTCCCTTTGGGAGGGTGGGCAAATGTATTTTTCACTTGGGTACAATTATCTTTTTTTTTTTCATTTTTTTTTAATGTTTATTTTTGAGAGAGAGAGATAGAGCACAAGTGGGGGAGGGACAAAGAGAGGGAGAGACACAGAATCCGAAGCAGTCTCCAGGCTCTGAGCTGCCAGCCAGAGCCTGACAAGGGGCTCAAACCCATGACCTGAGCTGACGTCAGACGCTTAACCAACCGAGCCACCCAGGCACCCCAAGTACAATTATCCTTAAAGCTTGTTCATAAATCATTTTGTCTATCATTTCATATTTTTTCTTCTCTCTGTGGTATTTCTAGACTGTCACTGTTTTGTTTTTTTATTTATACTTTCCAAGTGCTTCTCAGTTTTTCTCCAACTTAGATGGGACAGGACAGCCTGAGGGGCCTGAAGGTGGGCATCTCCCTTCCCACAGGCCATTAGGCTCTAATAATACCCCAATAGGGTAGGCTCTGGCTAACTTGTTTCTCCTTCAGGCAGGCCTAGTTAAGGAGACCAGAGTACGCCAACATATTTCAGAATGGTTCCTTTTCCCCTCCCTGTGCTGGCAGCATGAGGGGATTTCCCTCTCATCTCTGTGAGAACTTGGTGGAGCTCTTGGAGGTAAAACTCACAAAAATGTGAGCACACTTCCCTAAGACTGGGCCCCTCCCCTGGAGTTATTAAGTCTCAGACTTGTCCTCACAGAGCCTCCAACAATTTATCAGTTACAGTTTGAGTTTTCCTGCCCCAGCTCTGGTTCCAGAGGTTTCTGCTCTGGTATGTCATGAGTCTCTATATCTGCTGGTCTATCTCTACAGTTATGGGAGCAGCAGTTTGCCCTGTGACCTTACTTCTCTGATGAATTTAGAAGAGTTGTTGATTTTCAGTTTGTCTAACTTTGTGCTTCATGTTAGCACAGAATGGTGACTTCCAAGCCCCTACCATGCAGAACTAAAAACCAGAAGTCCCAGCACAACTTTATAGACTCATGAGCTTGGGGCATAAACAAGCAACTCTGCCAACATCCAGCATCTTTGTTTTCTGAAGCACACTGCTTTTATTTTGGACTCAATGATTTCTAAAGTCACTAGTTGACTTCTAAACATTGGGAACTCAAGCCTATCTAAAAAATGGGAGACGTTCCCATCTCAGTGGGTTGGTAAATACCATCCCTCTGCTTCTTGGAGGATTGTCATGGTAATGTGTCACCTCACAGCCTGTGGGACCTAAGGCCAGAGAGCATTCCTCTTCAGGGAACAGACAAGGCCATTCCTCCACACAGAATTCCTCCTATCTACATCCCTCAGCTCATAACTGGAATAAAATCTTACAGAAAATAAAGAAACAAAAACAGAGAGGGGCGATCACTCTGGGACTTCATCTTAACCACATTCCATGAAAAATGTTGAAGGTACAGGGAATGTTTACAACAGTCATTGAATGTTTGAATGAGGGCCATGTAGAAAATGGAATGAAGTTTATGTTTATAATTCAACTTGCCATCCTCTCCTCCTCTCCCCCAACTTGGCTCCCATTACTTCCCCCTCCTCCACCTCCAACCACTAGGCCCTCACTGCTCTAGGCCCCCATGACAACTAGAACTTGTCTCTATCATAGCCCTAGGAACGTTGAATTTTCTTGTGACCATTGTGTTATTGAAGTATTGCACACAGGCAGGGAAAGGCACACGTACAAATGTATGGCTTGATGACTGTTCACAAACAGAACACACCAGGATGACCAGCACCTAGATGAAGAAACGGGACCTTACCCAGACCTGCCAGTATTCCTGGTGTCCCCTTTCCTGTACCCTCCACAAAGGGTAGTCCTTATTCTGACCTCTATTGCCATAGAGCTTTGCTGTCCTTTCTGTCTGCATCCCTGTTCTGTGAAGACTTGAGGGAAGAGAACTTTGTCTTCTCGTCTCTGAGTGCCTGAGGCCTGAGAGGCACATTTGGGGTCAATCTAAACTCCATTTGCAGCAAGAGCAGTCAGCCCCCCAACACAACTGAGCACAGAGCCCCGGCCCCAGCCATTCCCACCTGGCAACATACCCTGGGAGCTTCTGGGGTATGCAGAGGATTGGAAATCAAGATTCTGTGTCCTGGGCTCCATGATGTGTCTGTGGATATGTCTCTCTCACAGTGTGTGTAGCCACTGCAGCGTCAGCTCTGACTGTGCTCCCTTCTCTTCAGAGACTTCGGCCAGCTTGCCGTGGAGTTGTTAGACCAGTCCTATAAGCACGATGAGCAGATCGCCATGAAACTGCTGACCTATGAGCTGAAGAACTGGAGCAACTCCACCTGCCTCAAGCTGGCAGTGGCGGCCAAACACCGGGACTTCATCGCTCACACCTGCAGCCAGATGCTGCTGACAGACATGTGGATGGGAAGGCTGCGAATGAGGAAAAACCCCGGCCTAAAAGTACGTATGGCTTATTGTCATAATGGTAACAAGTGACACCTGTGTGAGCTCTTACTCTGCACCTTGCAGAGCCAGGCATTCCTGTGGATTATTTCATTTATTCCTCTGAGCAGCCCCATGAGGGAGATGCTTGCCTTACAGATGAAAAACCTGAAGCTTCAAGGTTGACTTGCCTAGGATCTGAGCTGGTAAGGTGTGGGTCCAGGCCCTGAACCCAGGTGGCCTAATGCCAGACCTAACTGGTGTGCCTGGCTCACAGAGATTGGAGTTCACCCTAACTAACCACATCCCAGGACAGGCCATCTTCCTGCCATTAAATCAGGCACCTGAACTCTGTTTCTATAGATCCTGTTACAACTCTGAAACTGTGTGATTATATATATTTTTAATGTTTATTTTTATTTTTGAGAGAGACAGAACATTAGAAGGGGAGGGGCAGAGAGAGAAGGAAACACAGAATCTTAAGCAGGCTCCAGGCTCTGAGCTATCAGCACAGAGCCCGACGTGGGGCTCAAACTCACGAACCGTGAGATCATGACCTGAGCCGAAATCGGACACTTAACCAACTAAGCCACCCAGGCGCCCCTGAAATTATGTGATATTATTTTAATTGGCAACATTTCATTATATGGGGTTTATAAGAGAATATGAAGTTATAGTAGGGTTTGAAAGGCTGTAGTCGGTACAAATTGTATTGTGATCAAGTCTTAGCTCTGCTGTTTAGTACTGTTAACTAGTAGGTAAGAGAAGATTCTAATCTTCAAATAATCCAGCTCCCTCACAGCAATATTATGCCAATCTCATGGGATTGCCATGAGAGTAAAGAAAAGACATCTTATGTTATATTGTGTAGTGTGGTTCTGGCAAATAGAAGGCATTTCATTTCTTAATAATATGAATGTTATACCTTGCCCTCATATGAAAACTGAGCAGTGGGATTAAAAGTCTGTCAGGTTAAATGAGTATAAGGAGTCAGTGAGATCCAAGAAGGAAGGAATCAAGAAGAACAGAAATGAGTCCAATAAATAGATGGAATGACCAAGAGGCTACAAGTGTCAGGGATAAAGGTCAAGGAAACAAGAACAGTTTCTTAACAAGAAAATCTTTAACGAGAACATAGAAGGGGGATCAGATTTCAAGTAAAACAAAAATGCACACAAAAGTTAAGGCTCGGTTACGATTCAAATTAAAACTCAGAATGATTTTGAGCAACTGGTAGTGTGTAAAAAAAAGACCATTTGACCTCTGATATCAAGAACATGATCCTTTAGTGGTACCAGAATTCTGCATTAAAATTGCCATATGGCCACACAATAAACAATATTTATATAGTAATAAAAATGGAAATGCTTTTTATTGGTTTTTCAGTTTTTGGAATAGTCCCATAGACAAAGCACTGAAGACTCGAATATGATTCCTTAAACAGAATACAAATGCCACCAAGTATAAAATACAAAAAGCAGACACCTACCTAGGTGGCTCAGTCAGTTGAGCATCTAACTCTTGGTTTCAGTTCAGGTCATGATCTCGTGGTTTGTGGGATCAAGCCCAGTATCAGGCTCTGGGCTGACAGTGCAAAGCCTGCTTGGGATTCTCTCTCTTGCCCTCTCTTTGCCCCTTCCCCACTTGCTCTCTCTTGGAATAAATAAATAAACATTTTTTAAAAAAAGAAAATACAGGGGCACCTGGGTGGTTCGGTCAGTTAGGCATCTGACTTCGGTTCAGGTCATGATCTCGCAGTCTATGACCCCACATGGGGCTCTGTGCTGACAGCTTGGAGCCTGGAGCCTGCTTCAGATTCTGTGTCTCCCCTCTCTCTCTACCCCTCCCCCACTTGTGCTGTGTCTCGCTCTCTCAAAAATAAATGTTAAAAATTTTTTTTTAAAAAAGAAAATACAAGGGGCGCCTGGGTGGCGCAGTCGGTTAAGCGTCCGACTTCAGCCAGGTCACGATCTCGCGGTCCGTGAGTTCGAGCCCCGCGTCAGGCTCTGGGCTGATGGCTCGGAGCCTGGAGCCTGTTTCCGATTCTGTGTCTCCCTCTCTCTCTGCCCCTCCCCCGTTCATGCTCTGTCTCTCTCTGTCCCAAAAATAAATAAAAAACGTTGAAAAAAAATTTTTTTTAAAAAGAAAATACAAGAATCAAAGGCAAAGCTGGGAAAAACTGGGTGGTAGAAGGAGGAAGGGAGGGTGGTGAGAAGGATAATATCCCATATTATAATGTGGGGAATCGAGACTATCAAAAGCTGTTGAAACAAGAGAAAAAGATTTCAGTTCATGATATAAAGTTACAAAGATAACCTTGTAGGAACTGAAAACATTCATGTGGCTATTAAAAATGGGAGCAGAGGAATAGATGAAACGAGATCAAGTCTTGTCTAAAATAATAGGATGTCAGGGCACCTACGTGGCTCAGTCAGTTAAGCATCCAACTTGGGCTCAAGTTACGATCTTGCAGTTCCCAAGTTCAAGTCCCGCATTGGGGTTTCTGCTGTCAGTGCGGAACCCACTTCAGATCTTCTGTCCCCCTCTCTTTCTGCCCCTCCCCTGCTTGTGCACTCTCTCTCTCTCTCAGAAATAAATAAACATTAAAAAAATAGGATGTTAATAGGTAGTACTTAAACTAACAAAGAAATAGCAATATAAAACGTCACTCATGTTGTTAAAAATATGAAGTTATTAAAAAAACTAAAATCAGAAATAGTTAAAAGTGATTATCCCAAAATATGATTCAAAAATACTTCTTGAAGACAAATGATATGAAATTACATATTGAAAAAAAAACACTTTCTAGACACATATATCAACCCAGAACAACCAACATCAACACACATTTTTAAATTACTGGATCTTAATGAAAAAGAAAAAACTCCCTGGGCATCCAGGCAAACACAACAACAACCAAAGTGAAAGTTACTTATAAGGGAAAGAAAATTAGATTATAATCAGACTTCCAGCAGCAACCACTTGTGTCAGAGAAAAAATTGTAGTGTGTCATATAAAGATACTCCCAGAAGGAAAATGACAGACCAGGATTTTATATCCAACAAAAGTGACTGTTAAATATAAAATGTATACACAAACCATTACCAACAGGCAAGGACCCCAGGAAATATTGTTCTTATGAGCCCTTTCTAAAGACTCTATTAGGTAATGAGCTTCCAAGAACCACAGTAACCAAAGAGGCATCAGTATAAGGACTAATGGTAAGCCTCAGATATATATTTACATATAGTGCTGAGACTAGGGGAGGGTTAAGAGGGAGAGAGTATAGTATGCAATGGCTATGTGTTCTGATAATATAGATATAATACAACCTTTTTAATTTTTTTTTAACGTTTATTTATTTTTGAGACAGAAAGAGACAGAGCATGAACGGGGGAGGGTCAGAGAGAGAAGGAGACACAGAATCGGAAACAGGCTCCAGGCTCTGAGCCATCAGCCCAGAGCCTGACGCGGGGCTCGAACTCACGGACCGCGAGATCGTGACCTGAGCCGAAGTCGGACGCTTAACCGACTGAGCCACCCAGGTGCCCTAATACAACCTTTTTAAAAAAGAGGAGAGAATTGAAACACCTATGCAAAAAAAAAAAAAAAAAGTAACTCTTCAGTAATCATAATCAATAGCAGTAGTATTAACATTGTTATTCTGAAACTATAAAGCAACTGAATAAGGAGGGGTATTTTAATTCTATCATGTCTGTCCTTTAGAACTAGGATTCAGTGTGTAGCAAAAGGAAACACAGCTATGGTCTAGAAAGGGGTAAATGAAAAGCCTATAGTGTTTAAATGGAAGCATCAGTACAAACTCATTCCATCTCTGAGCAATGAAAAGCCTGGACACAATGACCTACTGAAAAGCAGTGAACATCTCCAATGCCCAGATTGTGGTCTTGCAATACCATTTCCCACTAACTGGGGCCAGAACTTCTTGGAGAAATGATTCGTTCCAGATCTGGAGCAAGAAAATTCCAAGATAAGCCTAGAACATCTTGACATACCAGATGGCAAAGAAGCTATCAAAGATCAGTAGGGTAAGAACGGGGGACAGAGGAGCCCACTCAAAGAGGCTTCCACTGGCCAAAAGAGACGTTCTATTCTATTTCTTTGGTCTATTCATGCACCTACACCCTACTATCTTAATTACTGATTATTTGTAATATAACTTTTAATGTACGGTAGAAGTAGCCCTTTTGTGGTATCCTTAACAATGTATCACTGAGGGGGCACCTGGGTGGCTCAGTTGGTTAAGTGTTCGACTTCAGCTGAGGTCATGATCTCGTGGTTAATGAGTTTGAGACCCACATTGGGCTCTGTGCTGACAGGCTCAGAGCCTGGAGCCTGCTTCAGATCCTGTGTCTCCCTCTCTCTCTCACTCTCTGTCTCTGTCTCTCTCTCTCTAAAATAAACATTTTTTAAAATTAAAAAATGTATTATTCAATATAACATATTAATATTCATATATAAATATATACTTAATAAATATATAATATATAAATATAAATAATAGTTATTGTTTAATATTAAAATATTATAATAGTTAATTGTTTAATGATATACTATAATATTTTATTATTTAATAATATAATAGTTTATTATTTAATAATATAATGATAATATACTATTATAATAATTTTTATTATTAAAAAATAATATTGGAGATACACATCAGTTATTTCTACATAAAATATTTTTTATCTACTTCACTATCAGTATTACTATATTTTGTTTATTTGTTCTCATTTATTATATTTTAATTTAAAGATTTACCCGCTTTGAAACTCAATATAAGCTCCTTGCTTTTAAGACACAATTCCACACAATACTGCTTGCTGTCTATCTAAAATAATGTGATGAAAGTACTTACAGTTTTCAGTTGCAGCTCTACCAACTCTTATTCAGTGTATCAAACAGAATAAGCCACAGAACATCAGAGCTTATCTCTATAAACCTGTTTTAGGACAAATCAATTTGTTGAGTGGTGCTGAAGGTCATAATTTAAAATTTTTATATATACTAGGAAAATTTTCTAGAATTACCATAGCTTAGAAATCTAAAAATTAAAAAAAAAATCTTTTTTATCATCCTATATAGGTTATAATGGGGATTCTTCTTCCCCCTACCATCTTGTTTTTGGAATTTCGCACATATGATGACTTCTCATATCAGACATCCAAGGAAAATGAAGATGGCAAAGAAAAAGAAGAGGAAAATGTGGTCAGTGATACCCTTGGCCATAACAGTATCAATTGACTTTCATTCTCAAAATTGTTGAGATTTCTCTTACCATGAATTTAGAAACCATAGTAATTGGGGAAATTTGTATAATTCTTTATTTTTTAAAAAAATATCTGTTAAATACTGTGCATTTCCCATTTACCAACCTGCTTGCTGTGTGCTGTTCTCTGTTTTCCAGGATGCCAATGCAGATGCTGGTTCAAGAAAGGGCGATGAGGAGAATGAGCACAAAAAGCAAAGAAGCATTCCCATTGGCACAAAGATCTGTGAATTCTATAACGCTCCCATTGTCAAGTTCTGGTTTTACACAGTAAGGCTTCCTCCTTCGCATTGGCCATCTAACATGTTTTGAATATGCAGGATTGTTAGAATCAAGAAACATGTCAAAGGCTTTTAAAAATGTTTTAAAATTCACCAAATTAAAATGAATTATGAAAACAAAACTGGGACTAATTCAGATCTTCACCTAAAATTGTATCTGGATATCTTGATCTATATTTTACATGCATGTAGGAATGTGGCCATCCTAGCCCCAAATACACCATTTCATAAAGCAAAATAGTCTTATTTGCTTAAGATGAAGGATTTTTTTTAATGCTCTCAGTAATACAAACTTAGGGAACTATAGCTTTATTTTTAAACGGACACAGATGACTGGTGATTTAAAGAGCAGACTCACAGTTAACCATTTTTTTCATAAAACTAGAGGGGCCACTAAAGAAATGTGGTTGAACCCAGGTCATAAACTCCTAGACCAGGGGAACAAATTAAGGCCTCTACACTCTGAAATGCACACCAAATTGACCACAGTCTGGCTTCACACTCTCCTCCAGCTGCCTTAGGTGGCCACTGTCTTGGCATCTCCAATAGTGTGGCCATCTATAACCAGAGAAGACTCAGTCTCACACATTCATGCTGGGACATCCACAGATGGGCAGATGGGAAGGCTCCCAGCTGCGGGAGGTCCCAGGAGGCACACAAAGGCTCCCACAACCTTGCAGTCTGGGGAGGTTGGGACAAGACTACTCATGAAACCCCAAGCACCAAGCTTCAGCCTCTGCCAGGCAGGCCCTGGCACTGTGGCTCCATTTGAGACTAGGCAGGGACAGGCGATGGGAGGTGAGGAGCTGGGTCCAAAGCTATGAATGAGGCAATCGGCAGGGGGGTAAGCAGTGGGCAAGAGGAAGGCTGCATGTGGATCCAGATCAACTATGCACCTGGACACCCAACCTTTTGGTAGTCACACCTGGTGTGGTGGCAGAGCCACTGCTGCCCATCTGCTCTGGTAAGGACCAGCTGAGCACTGGCCTGGACTTCAGGAGAGCTCAGCATAGGGTGGGGCCACACCCTATGTAGAAGACCCCCAGTGTCACCCTGCCCCTCGGACTGCTAGCTCTGGCCCAGTGGGAGGGTGTGACATGTTTCATAGCTTCCCAGGGGATTCCGACATGGCCCAGTTTGGAGAATTCTGATTCCTCTGCAAGGAATAAATCATGGATTCAAGGGATTTTACTGTATTACTGGTAAAGCTTATGCAATTGGGAGGGGTGGGGGTGAATCTTAAAAAATAAGAACTGCCGAATCACAGATGCACAGTTGCTAGAACACTCCCCCCTTACCCCCATAACTCCTGAAGAGGCCTGTGCCAGTGAGGCTCCAGAGGTGAAGATTCATCAGCTCCACAGTGAATCAACCTCAGACCACCTCCTTCCCACCTGATACCTCACTCTCATATACCTCCAAACTCGGCATCTTTTCTTGCCACAAAGATAGGAAGCTTGCCGTGGCCACACAGCAAACCACAGATATGTGAGCCCTAATTGTGGGGACTCGAGGCAGCTCTGTGCATCAGGGCAGACAGCTCTCACCCCCTCCCTTCTAACCTCCCACATCCACTAACAGTGAAAAGATTCAAGAGGGAAATTTGCAAGGCAGGGAGAGAAAGTAACATTTTCCAATTTCCAGGAATGTAGAAGTCACATGAGTGAAATATTAAAATTTTCTTGTTTCTCATAATTTTGAGCAGCTCCGTAATTCCCCCATGAGGGTGATAGTAGCCACAAATACATCTTCATTTAGAAGATGAAATGCCAGTGCCCATACGATCCTAAAGTATAAAATGCCTCCCGACCTGCCTCAAAGTTTATCTGCACTGGTGATGTGAACAGAAAGTTCCTCTAGGTGAGTCAGTCCAGCTGGAAACGAAAATTTGTTCTTGAAGACCTGTCAACCTGAAAACAGGATTTCAAAGTGTGTTTCCAGCATGTGTTATCTCCCCAAACACAGCTAACTTTTGTTCTGCCCTTCAGATATCGTACTTGGGTTACCTCCTGCTATTCAACTATGTCATCCTGGTGCGGATGGACCGCTGGCCTTGTCTCCAGGAGTGGATTGTCATCTCCTACATCGTGAGCCTGGCATTAGAGAAAATACGAGAGGTGATTACCCCAAAGGCCCGTCCCAGCCCCACTAACCACTGACTTTAATTCAGATATAGCTTCTTATTGCAAAAGCACTTCATGAAAATCACAAGTGCCATGGGACCTTTTTCCTCTCTTGAGGTATCACAATCCCAAATGTATTTTATTCTTTTGCTTAAGATTTCTATGTCTTCTGCTTCCAACTGAATCTGAATTTGCAAATCAAAACACAAGGCAAAATAAATCTTTAGTAGCAAAAAACATAGTCTCAGTGCCTATAAAAGCAACAGTAAATGCTGCCAGATACCTGAGATAAACCAATTTCCACAACTGATGTTTTCTGGGAACTGAACCTAGAAACAGAGAGAGACACAAGATGACATTTTTCCTACAATTTAGGACTCAGAATCATGCCCGGGCTCCCTCTACCACCTCCAATGGGGATTCTTCCTTCTTATTAAGGAAGGGCTCTCAGCAGGGGAAATAGGGCCAGGTAATTTTCTAACATCATCCACAAGTTTTAATTCACTACATTAGGTTGTAAAGGGAAAGCTGATATCCAAGAAATATGAATTTGAACTGAAAAAGCACAAAGAAGGATTCACATTCTTTTCCACCTGACATAAAACCAGGACTGTTGTTTTGCAATTATTACTAACCCTTCCTCACTGAAAAAAATATTACTGGCAACTTCACCCCACAGAGAGAGTTTGATGCTGTCAGTCTAACAAGAGCCTGAGAAAGAAAAAAAGTGCCAAATCCAACATTTTACAGCCCATCTCCTTTGCTACTGCGCTTTCTTTTCTAGTTGGGCTCCATCAAACTCTGAAGATGTTACAAGTGGGATTTCCCAAGTGGCCTGCGATATCATCCCTAGTGCCACCATGATCTTGCTGAGTATCAGCCATGTGCTAAGATTTCCTCCAGTTACAGAAAGAGGGTAGCCCTCAGCCAGTATGGATGAGCTTTTAAATTAGTGAATCCCTTCTGTGTTGGCCAAAAAATAGCCACCACCCCATCCCACTCACGGGGTCCCCAGGACCTACCCAGTCTCCATAACTAAAGGGGTACCACATGGCACAGCACCCCGCCTCCCACTGCAGGGTCCATGGGGCTCACTGTGTGTGTACCTGTGCATGCTGGTTTTTCAATATTTTCCGTTTTACTCTGAGGAAATAGTGATTTTTTAATCAGTGGTGATTTTTAAAGGGTAATATCTTAAGCAGGAAAATCATTTAATTTCCTCCCGACTTCTCCTATCTACATTGCAAAGGAATTGTGGCAAACATCTCCTAGCCCGATTCTGCCATCTCCACCAGGTGGATTACCCTTTTGTGAGTCCACACGGGTGTGTCTCCCCTCTAGACTTTTCCTCCTGGACTAACTCAGGAACATGGGCTGATGGGCACATATCCAGAGTATTAAAAAGAAATCAAGAGGCAGCTGTTTTAATTACACCAAGAGGAACATAATTTAGAAGGCATTTCCTGAGAGTTTGTGAAACACTGCATCTAGGAATATAGAGGATTCCATGGAATTTCCCTTTCGAGATATCTTTCAATGCCTGAGAAGATTAGTGTGTAGAGGTCTTCACCAGGAAATGGGACCAGATGCCCTGGAATGTTCCACCAGTCCTATCTTTCCAAGATTCTGAGATGCGGCTTCCAACACAGCATTCCTTGTTCATTGTTCTTTGTTTTCAGATCCTCATGTCAGAACCAGGAAAACTCAGCCAGAAAATAAAAGTTTGGCTTCAAGAGTACTGGAACATCACGGATCTTGTGGCCATTTCCATGTTCATGATTGGAGCAATCCTTCGCCTACAAAAGCAGCCATACATGGGCTATGGTCGAGTGATCTACTGTGTGGATATCATCTTCTGGTACATCCGTGTCCTGGACATCTTTGGTGTCAACAAGTATCTGGGGCCTTATGTGATGATGATTGGAAAGATGGTTAGTACTGACATCCCGTTAGTAACTAGAGATGCTGTGGTTGTGGTTAGAACCTGAGACCAAGCCTTGGGTGTGGCTTTGTCAGATTTCATTTGGTCTTTCCTTTGCAATTAGTTTCTTACAGGAAATGTTTTTTGCTTTAAGATACATAGTTTTCCTACACATTAATATGGTATATATATACAGTACATACTGCTTTATACAGAGGTATATATATATATATATATATATACTGTATCTATGTATATACTAATACTGCATGTGTGTGTGTATATATATATGTTTATATATATAGCAATAATCTGGTTTATAACATGTGGTAAAAGCCAGAGACAAATAGGGCCCACGGTCACTCCACAACCTGTATTCCAATATTCAGCCCATGTACTCTGGCCTGAGGGTAATTCATGTGATTAGGCCAAGTCCATGGCAACATTTCTTCCAGAATAGGCCATACTATATGGAAAAAAAATGAGTCAGCATATCATCCTTACATCACCTAAAACAGCTTCAGTGTTAGGACCGGACCCAGAAGAAAGGAAGTATCTTAAATTTACAAATAACACTTCATAGCGCACGTGGCTTTGAGTAAAAGGATATATGATTTAGCTTATCCTGGCAAGGGCCCTCATCTTCAGAGATGTCCAAAATTAGGAATTATACCAGTTCAGTATCCACAGTAAATAGAGCACTGCTCACTGTAACCACTCAGCATTTGTGTAATGAATGAATAAATATCATTCTGTATTCTCAATTCATTATCTTGTTTTCTTAGATATCTCCTCCTCTGACTCCTTAGTTTCCCTTACAAATTCCCATGTTTCCCCCATAATTCTTCCCTTTCTTCATTTGCACTCGTAGTTATGAGAGGACTATTTGTTTATGGGCAACAGTAGAGGAGAAGAAAGAATGAGAACAAATGAGGGAGTCAATGTTCTAGAATAAGATGTATGTATTGCATGGTGTATAAAAACTAGGAGCCCATGGCTAAGATGGAGAGAAGAGAAAGAGACTCTCTTCTTCCTAATTAAGCACTCATGAAGTCTTTGGGGAGAGCATTACAATGAACCAGGTGAACCTCGCCCATGAGTCAAGACACATGTTTTCTCTACTCAGATGATTGACATGCTGTATTTTGTGGTCATCATGCTGGTTGTGCTGATGAGTTTTGGAGTAGCCCGTCAAGCCATTTTGCACCCAGATGAGGAGCCTTCTTGGAGACTGGCCCGAAACATCTTCTACATGCCCTACTGGATGATCTATGGAGAGGTGTTTGCAGACCAGATAGACCGTAAGAATAGAATTCATAGTAAGATTCTCTTCCCTGCTTCTGAGGCAGATGATCAGTTCCAAATTAATGGAAGAGCATGTGTTAATTTGGAAATAAATTACTTTTTATTCTGCCATGAGCATCAAATCATTTTATGAAGGAGTAAGTGCAGAATATGAAATGTAGATTTTTGAGACATCAGTCATTTCTTCTCTTCTAAAAACCATTAACCAGAATTTTGAGTCTGATCACTTTAGCTGGACCTGGTGAATATCTTATCACATGAATGCAGCATCAGCGCCAATATCCTAATATTTCTTCAACGTAAATTTCTTTCTACTCCAAGGCAGAGCTAGTAGTGTTGTTCCAAGAGAATGAGATAGCGAGCATGGCAAGGTGACTGGTGTCTTGTGTCATCCTCTTCTTCAAGCCTCTTCTCCAAAGGCCATTTTCCATGTGGCTATCAATTTCCTCTTCACTTATGCAGTTCAAATTTTGTTGTTAATTGTTATTGTTATTATTATGATTAAAAATAATCAGGATGTTAGCAGAGGAAATAAGCCATAATCCTGTATGGATTTCTGGGTGGTGCAGGCCCCAGCCCCTCCCCAGGCTGAGTTGGTAGATCATGGTGTCTCTTGTGTGGTAGGTTCTTCAGATCTGTTCTTGTGTCTGCCCCCATATTTTCATTTGCATGTTGTACTCTGTCACAAAGCATCAGAATGTTATTTCCAGTGTTCTGCTTCTTGGGGATAGGTTTTGAATATCCTCCACTTGTATGAAACACACAGTTGTCAAAACATCGTCTGCCACTGGGTTAGACTGATAACTAGTTCATACAATGCCTTCTACCTAGTTTTCAGAACATAACTCCAAACACATTATCATGACAAGTATCTCAAAGTCAATGCAAGATATTGAATGTGTCTGTAGCTTGGTAAACCAGAATGTAAAAATCTAATTTGGTTTCCAAAGAATATTTACTTAGGTAAACATATGATCCAGACATAAATTGTAATATTTTTAATTTTTTATTATTAAATTTGCTAATGAGAAGATAAAGAGGCAAATGAGTATATTTTCATTAAATGTAGGTTTTTGATTCTTTATCTGATTATTGCATAATAATTTTGCATTTCTTTGTGCTTATAAGGTATGTGAATTGGGATATAGAGAATGCCTGATTGGTTAACCAGTTGATTAAAATGATCATCTGCCAGTAGCCTCATATCTTTTTCACAGTATTTTTTTTTTCAACATTTTTTATTTTATTTTTGGGACAGAGAGAGACAGAGCATGAACGGGGGAGGGGCAGAGAGAGAGGGAGACACAGAATCGGAAACAGGCTCCAGGCTCTGAGCCATCAGCCCAGAGCCTGACGCGGGGCTCGAACTCACGGACCACAAGATCGTGACCTGGCTGAAGTCGGACGCTTAACCGACTGCGCCACCCAGGCGCCCCTTCACAGTATTTTTTAACTAGTGAGCTTCTTATTGCTTTATAACATATGGTAAAATCAATATTCATGAAATATATGTATATATTTCCTAGTATTAATAATGTCTATAATTTCCTCTACATAGACCACTGTTTCCAAGCATGAATCTATAATTCCCAAGCTTGAATACTTTGCATTTGTTGACACCAAAACCGTTCTTAAGTTGCTAATCATGTGTTTTACTTTTCTCTCAATTGTCATCTCATTTTCTTTCCTCCCTTCCTGTCATAACTAAAAAATAAAATCCTGCTTCCAATCGCTATATAGTCTACGCCATGGAAATTAATCGTAAGTTTACACAGAATTGATGACTCTAGTTCATGAAATGTGTGTATTCATCAGTCTCTTCCTAAGCTAATTACTGATAGCCTTACGCTGGTCTTAAATATTCCTCTTGTTTTCTGATGTTAATACTCTTTTAAACTGTAAGTAAAAAGTAGGTAGACGATAAATTTATGGCAATTACTTCACTGATCACTTTTGCAATCATTCTATTTTTTAGTTCAGGACATAGGTCCCATAGGATCAAAGTGGCATTTTGAATGAGCAGAGAAAGGATGATTTTCCAAAATGATCCCAGAACTGTTGATTAACAAATTTGAGGGTAGAGGGCATCGTACCTCCTTCCTCATAACAAAATTATTTCCAAAGTTCACGTACAAGTGAAATTAAGGAGACAACATAAGCTGATCTCAAGTAATCAGAAGACACAATAACTTTCTAATGGATAACAGTACAGAAAAAAACAAAGATCTATCTGCTTAGAAATTAAGAACTTCTGTATATGAAAAACACAAAGAAAGAAACAGGAAAACGTTTACAAATACAAGTCAAGAATGACTATCTCTGAGTGCAGAAATGAGCTTCTTATTTTCTTTGTAGGAGATATTTTCACATGAAAAATTATTGCTTATGAAATCAGGGGAAAATCGTGTTAAAAAAGAAATAGATCGTTTAACGGCATAAGTAAGTTATTTATTCCATTCATTCTATGTAAAAAGCAAGTACAACAAGACAAATTTTGTTGCAGCTCCTTGTGGTGACAACCAGTATGATGAGGAAGGCAAGCGGCTCCCTCCCTGTATCCCAGGCGCCTGGCTCACACCGGCCATCATGGCGTGCTACCTACTGGTAGCCAACATCCTGCTGGTGAACTTGCTCATTGCAGTTTTCAAGTATGTGTCATGGCTGGGTGCCTATTAGTAATTACAGTACAAATTTCCAATCTGGGGCCACGGATTTACACAGAATTTCAGGAGGGCTTTTAAAGGTGTAAAATCTTTACAACCTCTTTTGTTCAAATGTAAGCAGCCTTAGTGTATTCATGAGTCAAAATTTGACACTTACACACACTAAATTTTTCTCAATGGTTCAATATTTTTTGTTGTTGAAATACAATTAATATACAGTGTTGTATCAGTTTCAGGTGTACAATATAATGATTCAACAATTCTAAACATTACTTAGTGCTCATCATGATACATGTACTCTTAATCCCCTTCACCAATTTCACCCATCCCCCCCCCACCTCCCCTCTGGCAACCACTAGTTCTTTGCATTTAAGAGTCTGTTTCTTGTTTTGTCTCATTTTTCTTCACTTGTTTTGTTTCTTAAATTCCACAAATGAATGAAATTATATGGTATTTGTCTTCCTCTTAAATACATTTTAATTTAATTTTGTTTAGTATTTTAACACTTTGACATGTATTTTAATCTAATGAAATATTTCCTTAGATAAAAGTCTCCGGAGGTAGAGAAGATCTGATCATTATCAGAGGCACAGAAGGCAATGTCAATTTCATAAGCTATGACAATTACTGCAATATTATATAAAATACTTTCCTTATCATTTACAGAATAGAAGACAAAATGGCCTAGGAAAGAAATGGCTTACAGTATCAAATTTCTTATAAAACTTACCCATTTTGGCAAATGGGCAAATGTGTTGTGTGTGTGACCATACTTAACACATGTTGAAAAAAATATTTTCTAGCTTCTAAGATGAAAAATATGAGGGAAAAAAATCCTTCACGGAAATATAGAATCTTAGAACTGACCAGGGCTTTGGAAAGAATCTGGTTCAAACTCTTTTTCAACTGTATTAAAGGTTTAAATACTTCAAAATGCTTAGTTGAATAGCTCCTACCTTTAAAAATATGAAATAAAAATTTCCTGAGTGTATGAGTCAATAGACTACAGTGTGATGTTTTAAGAGGGCAGTAGGTAGCAGTTACAATACAATTGATTCTTAATTATTTATATGAGAAAAATGTCCTTGAGTGTAGATAATCCACATTGATAGTTAAACCAAAAAACAGGGTAGTCTAGGAGTCAGTACTAGCAGGAATTAAAAGGTCATTTCAATGTTTATTTTCATTTCAATGTGAGCAACTGATTGCCCTGGGAAATCAAAACGAAAAGGAAAATACTAATTAAACATTTACTCTTTTTAAAGCAATACCTTCTTTGAGGTAAAGTCAATATCCAACCAGGTGTGGAAATTCCAACGATATCAGCTGATAATGACATTTCATGACCGACCAGTCCTACCTCCACCAATGATCATTTTAAGCCACATCTATATAATCATTATGCGTCTTAGCGGTCGCTGTAGGAAGAAAAGAGAAGGGGACCAAGATGAACAGGATCGTGGATTGAGTATGTACAGGACTCTCTCATTTCTATCTTGGGCTAATTTCAAGGGTGTTCCAACTGGACACTACATACTACTTTAAATTGTGTGAAAACAGAACACCCTAGTCCAACTGTTGTTCTTTGTAGAATGCTTCCCATTTTATGTTGGTTTTATTCCAGTTCTGTTAGTTTATGAGTAATTAGTGTTACCAAAAGCCTGCTCATGAAAGAGATCAGAAATTGACAGAGTTCTTGAAAATGACTCTTCTATGTGGATGCAGAGTTCCTTTCAGAATGTTGTAATTTGTGGCATCTAAAGAGGATGGGAAAATTATGCTGTCCACCTGACTTTATCCATAAAACACACAAAAAAGTTTCTCCAGAAAATAATACTTGGTTTCACTCTGCGAATAGCTTTAATAGTGGTGTTTTGTGTTTAAAAAGTGAGCCATTTTGCCCCAGGGGAAGAATGATTGCTGCATATGACAACCTGTTTGTGTAACAAACAGGTTGTCGTAGTCAGAGAACTGCCTACAAGTGAAGGACAAGGGCGCTTAATTCAGATTGGGCTGGGAAATTCCTAATGACGCAACGAAATTGATTCTTCATGCACCGGGTTCGTTTCTCACTCAGCAAACATTTCTTTCCCACAGAACTATTTCTCAATGACGAGGAGCTGAAGAGGCTGCATGAGTTCGAGGAACAGTGTGTTCAGGAGCACTTTCAGGAGAAGGAAGACGAGCAGCAGTCGTCCAGCGACGAGCGCATCCGTGTCACATGCGAGAGGTGTGCCCAGCGCGGGGCCAGCAATGGGTCCTCGGGCCAAGGGTTTGTGGGCTCCTCCACCCTATTTTAAGGGCAATGGAGACGTTCATTTAAACCTTCACTCGGAGTTCTCTTGTTTGTTCAGACTGGCTTTTTTACGTGTTCGCCTCCAAAATAGTGTGAAAATCTCTAGTTGTGAAATGGTGATTGTAAATTCTTTATAGAAGTGAATGATGACAGGGGCGCCTAGGTGGCTCAGTAGGTTGAGCTTCTGACTTCAGTTCAGGTCATGATTTCATGGTTTGTGTGTTCAAGCCAGCGTGGGGCTCTGTGCTGACAGCTCATAGCCTGGAGCCTGCTTGGGATTCTGTGTCTCCCTCTCTCTGCCCCTCCACCACTCGTGTTCTCTCTCAAAAACAAATAAACATTAAAAAAATGTTTTTAAAGAAGTGAATGATGACAGGTATTGCAAATATTCCAGGCCCAAACTAAACCAAACCGAACAAAAAAGCCCTGACAGTTCTTGCCCACTCCCAAAGTGGGAGCTTTTACTCTGATACCCTGCATCAATGGAGAGAACAGGTGCAGAGCTGTGTAAATGCTAGGGAGGCCATTGTTCTCCCTGCCCTTGACTTGTCCTTGACTTTATCAAGGATGGTATTCCCTAGGAACTGACCTCCTCATCCTGCCTTAATGCTTTGGTTGCTCCTTGCCCAACCTGGCAGAGCAGAGGTAGACTCCCTCCTCTGTTCTCTGAGACTGGGAACTAAGGGAGGGGCAGCAGTGTCTGTCCCCCACAAAGGTGGAAGTGTCTAAACTAGGGCAGGATGTGTTTCACACCTGGGTCCCAACAATATCAGCATCATCCATATGGTAGTGCTTAATAAATGCAGAATGAATGAATGCGTGTGTGCACGAATCAATGAATGAGCAAATGAAGTCAGGTCAGGGAGAGCCAGAAAGAATGACATTTTCCAAATTTTACAGTATTGCTTTTCCTGAAGCTGGAAAGAGTAACCAGCAAAGGGTAGACAGGAACCATAAAACTTCACTACCTATATTTTTTTAATCGTATAATTTTAAGAACATTTATCACTTAATAAAAGAAATTTAAGATTTTTTATTATTATTTAAAGATTGTGATAATTGACAAAACATTGGTGCAAAGTGTTTAACCAACAATGAAGGTAGAAGGATGATGCCTAGGGTGATTCTAGCTTATCATTCTGTCCTTCAATACTCAGAATTAAAGTTCCCTGGTACAGTTACGTGTGTATATCAGCAGACCATCCAGTGGAAGGCCTCAACAATTAGGACAGAATTCATAATACACTTTGAAGTCTTGCTGGTGCACATTCAAGGCCAGTGACTCTGCCTCAGCCCACAGAAAAGACAATGCCCCTGGCAGCCGCAGGTCTCTGACCGCTCTCCCCTCATAGACCTAGTCACCTTGTAATCCAACCTGCCAAATTCAAGGGTTATCTGCACCAACTTTTGGCCTTAATAAGGTACATTTTCAATACAACTTTTAAATACTCCTTTGCTGTTTTAATAGTAATGACTAAGTATTCAAAATATAACAATTATTTCTTCCTGAGAAAGATAAATTACCCCAATCTTAATAATCTAAAATTTCCACTTTCTAGTTAGACATTAACTTGGATTTAATCACAGCCTGTAATTTACAATGGAAATTGTGTTTTGTTTCACTCCGTTTCTTCCTCTTCTCCCCTCCCCCAACATTGTTTGGATTTTTACCATTCTTGGAGCAACCTTCCAAGAATGTGGTTATCAGGTCACTACCAAACTGCATTTTCCTCTTGGGGCTCTGTGCACACGTAATAGGAATGAAAGTGTGCTGGGCAGTAAAAACATCTACTTCCCGTTTCCCTTGGCTGAGATCTGCAAGGGTGATGGGAGTGCATTCCTGCCCCTCCGGTTCCCTTATTGACCCTTTCTAAGCTGAACCACAGGTGAATATCAGAGACAAAAGGAGGAGGAGGTTTGGGGAGAAGATACCTTTCCTTCACTCTTAACCAGGACAGCTGAGGAGCAATTTGAGCAATTTGACACCAGTGATTACTTTTAAAATCACATTTTTGAGCACTCAGATGTCTCTGCCATTTTAAAAAATCTTCTTCACATATCAGATTGTTTTTATTTTCTGCATCACTGTTTGCCATTTGATGATTCTCCAGGTCTTCTCTCAGCTGTCATCCCCCAGCTCCATTCACTCTGCAAGGTCCAGTTAGGAGTGAGCCTCTGTGGAAGGTGCTGTTGGCATCAGTCCCTTCCGGACCTCCCTGTTGTCTGGTATCTTTCACAACCTGGGCCAGCAATTTGCATGACTCAGTCTTACAAACGTGTTCACACAGGAAGTTTAGACACTTGTGCTCCTCCTTCCATGCAGGGTGTTTTGAGGGCTCATGTGCAAGAACCAAATGCATGGCGTTCCCTTACTGTTTGGAAAGTTATATATAAAGTTCTAGCAAGTTCATCATTTTGTAAGATACAACATTTAGTCCCTCAATCAGAGATTTACGATATGATTCAGTTTTTAGTTAGGACAACACTGCCGCAGGATATTTAACCCAAAGCCCCATCCAGCATGTCCACTTTGCTGACTTAGGGCACTGTGCTCATGGTTTTTCTCCCAAACTTGGACATCCTCTTCTGTGCTCTGGGTTCTGACAGTGGCACCACTAGCCATCTCATTCAGCAAGACAGACACTATCAAATCATCCAATTGTGTTTTCTTCCCCTTCTGAACAAATCATGCCCCCCTCCTACTTCTTTCCTTCTCTGCCACTAGCAGTCTAGTACAAGCTACCATCATCTTTTTTTCACTTGAATTTCTGCACTCTGAAAGCATTGGAGCTCTGAGAGCATCTGAGCTCTCTATAATCATTTCTCCTCTTCCAATTCACTCTGCACTCACTACACTCTAATCTGGTTGCACCCCTCCCCATCAGCTCTTTAAAAGCCTTTCAGTGGTTTCTATTGCTCCCAGGTCCAGCCTCACCCTGGACTGTCTGCCCTTCATGCTTGGTATTCCAGTCTTGCTGGCCTTCCTTCATCTCCTCAAAGCCACCACTCCCTTCCTGCCACAGGGGCTTTGCACATGTTGTTCCCTCTGCCTACTCACCTTTTAGATCTCTGCTCAAATGCCAATTACTTATGGAAAACTTCCCTGACCACCTCATACCTTAGACTAGGTCAAGAAGCCTGCATGTCTCTGCATAGCAGGAGCTTGATATTTTTTAATGAATCGATGACTAAAAATTTTGTCTCCTTACTTGAATGCAAGTTTCCATCCTATTCTCAATGAATGTCAAACAGGGTATCAACTGTTCTCCCTCTATGTTCAAAACTTTGATTTTACTATTGACAACTAGGAAGTCTAAATACACAAATGTTTCTGCTACCCATGATTGTCAGGAAGGATCTCAATTATCAGTAACACCAAAACTGTCGATGCTATCAGGTGTTGTTTCTTTGCTTGAAGGTATGGATAATGTCAGATAACCAAGAGGGCTGCTGGAAGAATATTTTATAAATAACTTCTATCAGTACAACCACGGTGGAACTTGTCAACCAAAATGTACTATCTCATCATACTGGGTTAATACCAAGTAACATGTATCTTTATCAACTGGAACTTGAAGGCCATCTCTGTGTCTCTTGGAAATCCGCTGTTGAACACATCATTCCTTTTGTGGTTTGGCATCCCTTGGTGGACAGGTTCCAGAGCAATTGAGTAGGAAAGCATCTTTCCTGAAAAAACTTTGTCAGAGATTCAGCTTCCTTTTCTCGAACAATGAGAATTATGTAAGCCAGTATCTCTCCCTTTTTCCCATAGCTTCAGGGAAACTTAGCACCAAACTTAATATTTAATTATAACAAGTATATTATTATAGGTTTGGGAATACGTGGTGTCCAATGCCTCCTTATTATCTCTTCTTTACTCTTTCATATCTTCTATTTATATAAATTTTATTTTGCATGTCTGATATGTTCAAATATGCAGGCTGTAATTCACAAATTATACATTTTAATAGTTACTGGTCTTGTACTTAAGCATCTATGGGTCTTAAACTAGACAAACCTTGTACTTAAGCATCTATGGGTCTTAAACTAGACAAACCTATAATAGAAGGTTTGGATTCCCCCAAAATCTCTGGGTCAAGTGGGTTTCTTGTCATATTTGTGGATCTGGGTTAAGGTGTTGGGTTTCCTCTAAGCTTCATTAGGAAAGCAGCAGTTTGTGGACTTGAGATTTTATTTAGCATTCTCTTCCCAAGTGATCAGAAAGAGAAAATGCTGATAACAGAGACCCTAACAAGAAAGACAAGAAGGAGAGAAATGAGATCGTAAGTAGAAGATGGCATGAAAGAGAGAGGAGTCTTAGAAGGGAGATGGGTGATTCTTCTGACATAGACAAGATCATAGAAAAACAAATATGTAGTTATGGGGGAGAAGTTTGGGGAAGATTTGATCCAAATGTCTTAATCTTATAAATTAATAGGAGTCAAAGTTGCTTGGATTATGGGGAAAAGGTGGGATTAAATGTTGGAGTTTTAATGTGTCTAGTAAATGACAATTTTGTTCCTTACCTGACTTTGAGAGCCAGTTCAGGGAGACATGGAGATAAAGATAAAAATAGTATCAGCTTTATCAGTAATACAAGTTGTGCTAGAGGATGTGGTTCGGTTCTTGCCAAATACACAGAATTAGTCAGAATTAGCCACACCCACTCAGTCACAGGTGCCTGCAAGCTTCCCTTCTCACAAGCAGAATCAGCTTTCCCCACTAAGCTTAACATATTAACAAAAACAAACAAACAAACAAAAAGCAAAGAAAAAAGTGAGAACCAATGCTTTTTGCAAGCAGGTGGCTCCCAAAGAGAGAGAAAAAAAAGCAAGCTGGTGTCCTGATCCCCTAACACCAATCAGAAAATCAGTCCTCCTCGAGAATAAATAGAAGACTGGAGAGAGGCCAAGAGTTTTACACTAATGGCAAGTTCAGATGCATAGGAAGGAATGATAGGAATGGGGAAAGAGTATCCCCTAGCCACATTACAGACTTGAAGCCACTAGGGAGGACTCGAGTTCACCTTTAGGGGAAATATGATAGGAAAGGAGCTAGCCAAGCAATTTCTCAGCAGGAGTATTGAGGACCTAAATGAAACTAGCCAATATGACTTCATTGGGCCACATCCAAGGTGAGTCCCATGACCTTCATCAGTGACTCTCTACAGCCCAAAGACAAGGATGCAGTTAGTGAATGAAGCATGGGGCATAGCGAAAGGGAGGCTAAAAGGGACCTAGAACTAGTCAGTGGGGACACCACAATGATGTTAGTGTTTGCAAATGGTAGCATAAATGTGCTACAATGCCTCCATTTCTCTCTGCCCAGCTGTGGAGTCCTAGTGGCAATAGAGGAAGGGTTAGAGCTGACACTACTATGTTGGAAGTAAGGGAGAGATAACCTAGGATATTAGTAAGAGCTTCAGTGAGTGACCAGAGTCTTGCTTCAACAGAAAGTGGAATATAGACAGAAAAGGCTAATGATTTAGATGGCTTGAATTCTAGAAATTGAGGAGGTCTGAAGTGTGCCCATGTTGGTATATATAAATGATGTGACCTAGAACTAAAATCCTAGAGAGCTTTTGGTCTTTTGGTAAGTCTTCACTATTTTGCTTATTAAAAAATAATGAGAAATCCAGAAGACTTAAGACTTAAGTCTTGTTCTTTGTTTAGTCTTTCACATAAAATAAAAACTCTGTAAGTAAAGCGTAACCAACCAGGTTCTACCCTGGGTGTTCTCACTATAATTACGAAACTTAAAAGACAGCCTCATATGAAGAAGTAGATGGAAATTAAAATAGCTGGATATAAATTTTGGACTGGATTAGACAAGTTTATGATCTGTAGACTGGGAATAAAATTACAGGGTAAGAATCATCTTAGAACTCAATATAGAATACCATGGAACCTTGAAACACGGGTTTCTTCAAGTATAAACTGGACCTTGTTGTTCCACTAACATTATGTTTTTAGGTTAACATTGAACTCTATCATTAAGTAAATGTTTCCGTATAATTTATAAGCTGCCTTGCAGGTGAAGGTTGCACACGCAAAAAAGATGAATGCACATAAAACAAGTTCTAGTAACTAGCTTCCTACAGAATTCCAAATGTCTAAGTTCTTTCCTTAGGAAACACACACAACTGTTACTATGAGAACATAAGTTTGGACCTTATATTTATTATGTAAGAGTCAATGACACTCCAAGAAAGTTATGCCATCTATGGGTATTCTCTCAGAGGTTCCTACAAAAGTGCCACAAATTCATGTATTGTTGTACCTATTATTTGAATGAAATTGAAAACATTACTTACAAGACCTTAACAACAACCAAAAAAATGTGTTTTAATTAAGCTGCTTTCAGGTTTAGTAGTATAATGTCCAAACCAAATATCCTAAATAATAGATATAGTAAGACACAGATGAAAGCATCTGGAGATTTATAATCATACCTACTTCACATAGTCACATTATTTTACACTTGCATAGCATTTATAGCTCACAGAGTACTTTCATCTACACAATTTCTCTTAATTCTCACAACATTATCATGCTACCACTGTTGTTCTTATTGCTGTTCTTGTTGATGTTGTTTATTGTCACTGGTGACGGATGCATAATAAAGACAGAGCTGATGGAGCCCTTCATCCCTAACATAAATATGGGCACATCTCAAGGAGAATACTGAAGTTGACAAAATGTTAATCATAAAGAGCCTTTTTTTTTTCTTGAAAACAAACAAACTAAAACAAGAAGAGCCATGATATGCAATGCCAGTTGCTAATCTGGTAACATTATCTCTCATTTTATTAATTTACAGAACAAGTAGAATTATATTTTTATATATAAATAAATATAAATATAAATATAAATATATAAATATATATAAATAATATAAAATATACATATATATATATATATATATATATATATATATATATATATATAAACAAATAGAATTGGAGACTGATTAGGGCATTAGGATGTGGCCTTTTAACAGACAACCCTGTAGAACAATCTATACTAATCTCTGAAATGTGAGAGGGACAAACACAGCTATAATTAACTAGGACTGATAAAACAAATTAGGTTCTGAACTCCCAGCAATTTTAGTAGGAGATACACATAAAGTAGTAAAAGGAAGGGCATATATTGTCATAAATCAAGTACAGCTTAAATTCTATTCAAAGACAGGAGAATGATTACTTTGGGCCCAGCCAGTTTATAGGTTTCACTTGGTTCTAGTTTCCTCTGATATAAAAGGCTAGCCCTCAGGAATTATTCTTCTGGCCCACCAGTTGAAACTCATATTAGAAAAATGGTCTCAGTGCTCTTTTCAAAAGCGTCCTAAATTGGAAGAATTTTTGC
Organism: Panthera uncia; assembly: GCF_023721935.1. Taxonomy (NCBI): domain Eukaryota; kingdom Metazoa; phylum Chordata; class Mammalia; order Carnivora; family Felidae; genus Panthera; species Panthera uncia. The sequence continues at coordinate 122,518,422 of NW_026057582.1, forward strand.
TCTGAAGTAAATACTACCACAATGTGTGAAATAAAAACCTAGTTAAGCCACTTACGTGATCTGTAAGTAAATCCAAACACAGAAATAATTACAGAAGCCATGAATTCAAATTGGTGAAAATGGTTAGAAGTAGAGCTAAGAAATCAGTATTTCAGTCTAAGTGCATTTGTATCACAAAAGTACTTATCATCCAAAGAAATAATCCCTTTGAGCCAAATACTAGGTATACTAGAATAACAGTCATAAGTGGTTTGACCCAATGATTTGAAATACTTGAAAGAGAATATTGACATATTTTATAAAGTGAATATTGTTTTGAAAAATAATAAACAGTGCAGCCATATTAATCTAATTAAATAATATTCAAATCCAGGGTAGCAACATATTGGTATATACAATGGCTGGGGCTCCTGGCATCAACAAAGCAGCTTTCATTCATCTGGTTCTACAAATATCCATGGTAGAAAGTTTCTAGAACAAACTTTCTCAAACTGAGGTCATCAGATGCTCTGGCACTTAAGGGTTTGTCAAGTTCTAGGAGATTTTATTTTTTCCATTTTGATGATGGAATGATTATGAAGTAAATTTGAGGTTGAAGAAGAAGATGAGGCAGGAAGGGAAGATGGGGGCCAGATTCTGAAAAGGTTTGAATGTATATAAGTAATAGAAATCCTTGAGGAGGAGGTTAAGGGCTGCTGTTGAATTAGAAGGGAAAACCTGAAGCTGCATTTACGTGGCTCTTTACATAATACTGAGAAAGCACCAACTGTTTGTATCATAGAAACATTACCAATGGAGATTATAAGGTTTCCTTTTAACACACTCCTTGGTACCTAACATTGCAATAAACTTTGGCTTTTAAGTGTTATGAGAAGCTAGTACCATTTTTAAGCAAGGAGTGACATGATTGTGTACTGTGTTATTGTCTTATTGTTTTGGATTGGAGGGAGAAGACATTGGAGGCAAAGAGGGTATTCCCAACAACTAACACTTTTTGCTTTTTCAGCGTGGGGTATAAAATGAGGTCGTATATCTTTCAGTATTAAAGGAAATTATTCTGAGACCTTATCCTGCTTATTCCAAGAGTGCCTTCTTTCCCTTCCTATTGTTCCCCTCAGTCATTCGTAGGAGATCCAGTGGTCCAGTGAAATCCCTACCTATTGCATCAAGAACCAAGAAGGTGGGGCCAATTATTGCATTTTGCTCTCTCTGTCTCCTCCTGCCACTTGGCCCTGGAAGTAGGTATAGTTGTGAAAGTGCAGGGCAGAGTGGATTAATTAAACCCCAGGATTCTGATTGGAGGTTGGAAAGGGGGAGCTTCAGAGTACTGGAAACACCAAGGAGACTGTAGAGAGGGATGGACTTGGGAAAGTAATCCCATGAAGTTGCTAATGAACTTTGGAGCTCGCTACCAAACTGTGTGTATTTGTATGTGTGTGTATGTGTGTCTGTGTGTCTGTGTGTGGTTCTGCGCCTTGTTAGCATACGAAAAGTATTGACGGAGACAAAGTTCACCAAAAAAAAGGTAGAGTAAGGAACTCTGGGAATCCATCTCTCCATAAAAGTAACAACAAAACTGGCAAAACTTTCAGAATCAACCTTTTTAGAAAGATGGAAATGAACCAATGGCTTGCAACAATTTGTGGAGTGCTTATTCAAGAGACATTACTGAATCCTTTTTTTTTTTTTTAAGTGAGCTTTGTGGCATTTCAATTACCTAGTTCCATCCCCCACTCCTCAGTTCAGTGGCAGTCATGAAAATAACAGCCTGAATTCCTGGTACCAGTGGAAGCAGAAAGGACCTCATCCACAAAGAATTGTAATTACCTGTTTTAACCTGTCTGGTGGCTTCCTGAAAGACTGACTCAAAAGACTTGTCTTAATTTCCCCTGACTTGGAACTACCTCAGGGCTAAAACTAGTAGCCAGGGGTGAGGATGGGGAGAGGGCATTTGTCAAAAATATTTACAGACAAGTATTTTAGTCCCTATTCCCCAAGGCGATAAATAACAGAATTGAGGCAAATGAGCCTAACCAAAAATCTCCAGAGAAAAGGCTGAGAAATGAGATGTCCATAGGGCTTTCAAAAGCTCTGACATATTCCTGGGAATCTAGAAAGCCATATGCATGCACAGGGCTATGCACATGCTCAGAGAATACCTGACAAGGGAGAAAGATTCCAATTCTAGCTGACCTAAAGGCTCTGTGAGAACCAGAAGCTAAGAGAAAGATGTAAATTCTGGCTGGGTGTTGAAGATGTGCATGCATAGAGCCCCTAAGCAAAGACTAGGAGGTCTTTTTAGCCCAGAATCTAGGGAGATCTCTGTTCAGTCATTAGCTGACCACTGAGCTAACAGGGGAGGATTTCAGTGGCCACAAACAACAAAGAATATAGGCTTTGCTGAATCATTTCAGAAAAATCACTAAATAAGCAACAACTACTACAATACGAAGCAACAATAACAAACTCTGTGGAGAAGAGAATCTGACTTCCAGAGCTGCTACACTATATTACTCAAAATTCTCAGTTTTAAATAGACATGCAACGAAACAAGAAAGCATGGTCCACCTAGGTCCACCTTGGGAAAAGACAATCAAAGAAACTGGCCTCAAGGAATCCCAGATGTTGGACTTTCTAACAAAGACTTTAAATCAGTCATTGTAAACACATTCAAAGAGCTGAAGAAAAACATTTCTAAAGATCTACAGGAAATTATGAGAATGCTGTCTCACCATATACAGAATAGGAATAAAGTGATAGAAATTATATTTAAAAAGAAGAAGAAAAACCAAACAGAAATTCTGGACTTATAAAGTACAACTGAAATGAAAATTTTACTTTAGGGGCTCAAAATCAGATTTGAACAGGCAGAAGAAAGAATCAGTAAACTTGAAGATAAGTCAATTGAGACTATCCATTCCAAGGAACAGAAATATATAAGAAGGAACAGTCTTGGAGATCTGTGAAAGGCCATCAGCACAACAGCATACACACAATGAGAGCTGCAGGAGACAAAAGGGAAAGTAGCAGAAAATATCTGAGGAAATAAAGGCCAAAAACTTCCCAAATTTAATGAAAAATCTGAATCTACACCTCCATGAAGTTCAATGAACTCCAAGTAAAATAAACTCAAAAACATTTACATTTATTCAAATCATAGTTAAATTGTCATAAGCCAAAGGAAAAAAATCCTGAAATCAGCAAGAGAGAAGCAACTCATCATGCACAAAGCATGCTCAATAAAATAAAAGTCTGACCTCTCATCAGAAATCAGGGAGCCAGTAGGCAGTGGGGTGACATATTTAAAATGCTGAAAGAAAAAGACTATCAACTGAGAATACTGTATCCAACACAACAGTCTTTCAAAAACTGAAGGAGAAATTAAGATATTCCAAGATAGCAAAAACTGAAAGAATCTGTTACTACTAGACTTGCCCTGAGAGAGATACTAAAGAAGTCCTTTGGGTAGAAATGAAAGGACAACAGACAGTAACTAAAATCTACATGAAGAAATAAAGAGCACCAGTAAAGGTAACTACATACATGAGTATAAAAGACATTATAAATGAATTTTTTGTTTGTAACTACTTTTTGTTTTCTTTATAATTTAAAAGATAGCTGCATAAAGCAATAGTTATAAGTCCTTGTTGATGGGCACACAACATATAAAGATATAAATCTGTGACAACAGCATAAAGTAGAGGAGGAAGGAATGAACTTTGAAAGAGCAAATTTTTATATACTATTGAAATTAAATTGATCTTCATCTGAATTAGATTGACATGTAATCTCTAGGACAACCACTAAGAAAACTGAAAAATATATAATAAAAGAAATGACAAGGGAATTGAAATGGTACACTAGAAAAGTCTATTTAATACAGACGAAGATAGTAATGGAGGAATTGAGGAACAAAAAAAAGACAAAAGACATGTAGAAAACAAATAGTAAAATGGTAGAGGTAAATTCTTCCTTATCAATAACCATATTAAATATAAATGGATTAAACTCTACAATTAAAACACAAAGGCTGTCAGACTGTATATTTCCAAAAATATAATCTAACCACATTCTCTCTACAGAGATTCACTCCAGATTCAAAGACACAAAGAGTTTGGAAATAAAAAGATGGGAAAAGATACTTCACATGAACAGTAATCAAAAGAGAACTGTGGTTGCTATACTAATATCAGAGAAAATAGATTTTAGGACAAAAATTATTAGAGGAGTGTCTGGGTGGCTCAGTCGGTTAAGCATCCAACTCTTGATTTTGGCTCAGGTCAGGATCCCAGGGTTGTGGATCTCAGGTCAGGATCCCATGCCGGGCTCTGTGCTGAGAGCATGGAGCCTGCTTGTGATTCTCTCTTTCCCTCTCTCTCTCTCTGCTCCTCCCCTATTTACACTCTCTCTCAAAATAAACAAACATTTTTAAAAATTGTTATTAGAGAAAAAGAAGGACATTGTAGTATGATAAAATAGTCCATCTATCAAGATATAATTATAAACATTTATGCATGTAATAGCACAGCCTCATAATATATGAAGCAAAAACTTACAGAATTGAAGGGAGAAATAAGCAGTTCTACAATAATAGTTGGGGACTCTAATATCTCACTTACATTAATAATAGAACAAGTAGATAGAAGGTATCAAAAAATACAACTCAACCCAGCAGAACACTTAACTCAACAATAGCAGGATACACATTCTTCTCAAGAGCACATGGAACATTATGCAGGAGAGACCATATGTTAGGCCATATAACAAATCTCAACAAATCTTTAAAAAATTGAAATTATACAAAGTGTGTACTCTGACCACAATGAAATAAAATGATAAATTAATGACAAAAGGAAATTTTGAAATATGTGAAATTTGTGAAAATTAAACAATACACTCTTAAATAACTGGTAAGTCAGAGAAGAAATTACGAGAGAAATTAGAAAGTACTTTGAGGATGCACAACAGTCTGAGTGTACTAAATGCCACTGAACTATACACCTAAAAATCATTAAGATGGTAAATTTTACATTATGTATTTTACCACAATTCGAAAATGTTTTTTTTTAATGTTTATTTATTTTTGAGACAGAGAGAGACAGAACGTGAGTAGGGGAAGAACAGAGAGGGAGAGGGAGACACAGAATCCCAAGCAGGCTCCAGGCTCCAAGCTGTCAGCACACAGCCCGATAAGGGGCTTGAACTCATGAACCATGAGATCATGATCCAAGCCGAAGTCGGACACCTAACGACTGAGCCACCCAGGTGCCCCCAAAAATGTTTTAAAGAGAAAGAAAATACTTCAAAGTGAATTAAAATGAAAGCACAACATAACCAAAACATATAGGATGCAGCAAAAGTGGTGCTCAGAACAGTGAATAACAGCGAATGCCTATATTAAAAAAGAAGAAAGATCTCAAAGGCATTGAGTACTGAACTAATAATGAATAGACCACTACAAAGGTCCCAAACTGATCACTGGGCTGCACACACACAGTACAGATGCCAAAAGCACTGCAAAAGCTTTGCAAATCAAACTGAAATTGGAATCACAGTCCACAAAAATCATGTTGGAACTTGCAGCTTAAGCCTAATGAGGTCAGTCATTTACTAAAAGAAAAATATCAACACTCTCCATGGGATTTAAATAAGCCTGTCACATGATGTAGTATTCAAAATGTCCACTGGGGGTGCCTGGGTGGCTCAGTTGGTTAAGCGTCCGACCTCAGCTCAGGTCATGATCTCACCGTTTAGTTTGAGCCCCACGTCTGGCTCTCTGCTATCAGTGCAGAGCCCTCTTCAGATCCTCTGTCTCTCATTCTCTCTGCCCCTCCCACCCCTCAAAAAATATACTAAAATTTAAAAATGTTCACAATATCAACTAAAATAATTTAGAGTATGAAGAAATATGAGGGAAAAATCAGTAAATGTCAGGACATTTGACATACTTTAAAGCAACTATTATAAAAATGCTTGAACAAAATTGCAAAGAAAGTTGAAACTAATGGAAAAATAGAAAATCTTAGAAAATAGAAGATATAAAGAAAAACCAATGAAAGATTTAGAACTGAAAACTATAATAAATGATATTAAAATTTCACTGGATAGGCTCAATAGCATAACAGAGATACAGAGGAAGGAATCTGTAAACGTGAAGATATATATAGGTAGTAATTACCTAATTTGAGCAACAGCTCAAAAGTGTAACACTGTGCCATCAGAACCTGAGTAGGAGAAGAGAAAAAATGTAATGCAGAAAACAATATTTAAAGAAATATTAACTGAAAAATTCCCAAATGGAGCAAAAGACATAAACCTACAGATTAAAGAAATTTAGCAAACACCAAACAGGAATAACTCAAAGAAATCCACACCCAGGTACATATTTTGAAGACAAAAGACAAAAAAAAAATTTATAGCAGTCAGAGAAAAACAACACATTACTTATAGGGGAACAGCTATTTAAATAACAGCAGATTTCTCACAAGAAACCAAGAAGGCCAGGAGAAAGTAGTATCGTGTTTTTAAAGCTGACAAGAAGAATAGTCAACCTCCAAATTCTATATCCAACAAAAATTCTTCAGGAATGAATATGTAACAAAGACCTTCTTAGAAAATTCATTGTTAGCAGTTGGGGTCTAAAAAAATTACTGCAAGAAACTCTTCAGAGGGGTGCCTGGGTGACTCAGTCAGTTAAGTGTCCAACTTCGGCCTAGGTCATGATCTCGCAGTTCATGAGTCCAAGCCCCATGTCGGGTTCTCTGCTGACAGCCTGTTTCAGATTCCGTGTCTCCCTCTCTCTCTGCCCCTCTCCCACTCACACTCTGCCTCTCTCTCTCAAAAATAACTAAACATTTAAAAAATTTAATAAAAAAATAAAATAATAACAATTTTTAAAGAACCCCTTCAGACAGAAGAACATATACCAGCAGTAAACTTGGAACATCAGGAATGAAGGAATGTTGGGGTTTTCAATATATGTCTGTGTAATATCTAAGACAACCAAAGCATAAAAGGGTAGGCAGAAAATGGACCTGTATTGTGGTAATGTTTTTAAGTCCAATTGAAGTGGTAAAATATTGATGCTAAGTAGACTGTGAAATGTTACTATCTACTTTGTAGTCCCTAGAACAACCAATATAACATCTATAGTAAATGATATAGTCATTTCCCAACTTATTTCTGAGGCCAGCATGACCCTGATACAAAAATCAAAGACAGAACCAAAGAAGAAAACTATAGGTCAATAACCCTTATGATTATAGATACAAAACTTCACAACAAATATTAGCAAGTTGAGTCTAGTCACAACCAAGTAGAGTTTGTCCTAGGAATGAAAGGCTGTTCAACACTTGGAAATCCATGTAATCCACTGTACTAACAGTTTAAAGAAAACCTATGATAATATCAACTGGTGAAGAAAAAAACATTTCCACAAATTTCAACATCCATTCATGATTTTAAAATAAAATAAAGAAAAAAAGAATAAAATAAAAGTTTAAAAAATGAAAACCTCTCAGCAAACTAGGAACAGAGAGGAACTTCCTCAATCTAATAAATGGCATTTACCAAAAAAAAAAAAACCCACAGCTGACATGGTGGAAGACTGAATGGTTTCTCCTTAAAATTGAGAACAAAGGATGTCCACTCTACCACTGTTATTGAACAACATACTTAGAAGTCTTAAACTTCTGGAACTTCAACTTCTATAACTCTTCTAAACTTCAAAACTCAGTAATATGGGAGAAAGCAACCCAATTATTAAAATGGGCAAAATATGAGAATAGGTATACCAGAGAGGACTTAAGTTTGGCAAATAAGTGCATAAAAAGATGCTCAATATTATTATCTATTAGTGAAATGCAAATTAAATGAGGAGTGATGGTGATGAGGGGTGCCTGGGTGGCTCAGTTGAGCATACGACTCCTGATTTCGGCTCAGGTCATGATCCCAGGGTCATGGGATCAAGCCCCAAGTTGGGCTTTGCACAGAGAGGGGAGCCTGTTTAAGATTCTCTCTCTCTCTCTGCCTCTCTCCCCAACTCTCTCTCTCTCCCTCTCAAATAAAAAAAATTTTTTTTTAATTTTTAAAAAAACATGATGAGATAATTGTACACACATATTACAATAGTTAAAACAGAAACATACTGACAATACCAAGTGCTAGCAAAGACACTGAGCTTCTGGAACTCTCCTACACGGCTGCTGGGATTATAAAATGGTGCAGCCACTCTAAACAATGGTTTGGCAGCTTCTTATAAAGTTAAACATGCATTCACTGTATGAACCAGCAATTCCACTCCTATTTATCCTAGAGAGATGAAAACTTATTGGTATAGCCACTATGAAATACAATATGCAGGCTCCTCAAAAATTTAAAAATAAAACAACCAGATGGTCCGGGAATTCTATTCCTGGATATATATCTGAAAGAAATGAAAACAGAATATCCAAGAGATATATGCACTTCCGTGTTTATTGCAGCATGATTTGAAATGCCCAAGATATGAAAACAACCCAAGTGTCTACCAACAGATGAATGGATAAAGAAGACATGGTTTACACACACAATGGAATATTATGTAACCATGAGAAAGAAGGAAACCCTGACACTTGTGACAACATGGATGGACCTTGAGGGCATTATGCCTAAGTGCAATAAGTCAGACAGAGAAAGAGAAATCCTGTATGATCGCATATATGTGGGATCTGAAAAAGCCAAACTCATAAAAACAGAAAGTAGGAAAGTGGCTACCAGGGGTTACCACGGGAATTGAGGACGTGTTGTTTAAGGGCACAAACATGCAACCAGTAAGTCCCAGAGATCTAAAGTACCACACAGTGGTTATAGTCAACGATACTGTATTATAAACTTAAGCATTGCAAAAACAACTAGATCTTGATTGTTCCCACCACAAGAAATAAATGATAATTATGTGACATTAGAAAGGTGTCAGATAACACTACAGTGGCAATCACGTTGTCATATGTAAATGTATCAAATCAACACATTTTACATCCTAAAGTCACACAACGGGTGATTCATACAACTGAATACCAGAAGAAAAAAATAGTTTACTGCCTGAAAATTTCTAAAAGAAAAAAATTTTTAGATATTAAATTAGAAATATGTCAGGTGAGAAATATGTCTTTAAGAGCAAATCATGGGTGCCTGGGTGGCTTAAATGGTTTGGTTTCATGTATGGTTTGGTTTCATGTCAGGTCAAGATCTTAGAGTTTCATTAAGTTCGAGCCCCACATCGGGCTCTGCATTGGAAGCACCAAGCCTGCTTAGGAGTCTTTCTCTCTCTCTCTCTCTCTCTCTCTCTCGCTCACTCACTCCTCCTCTACCTCTCCCCCACTCACACTGTCTCTGTCTCTCTCAAAATAAATAAACTTTAAAAAAAAAGATCAGAGACATACAAATATCATATGACTTCACTCATATGAGGACTTAAGATACAAAACAAATGAACATTAAGGGAAGCAAAAATAATGTAAAAACAGGGAAGGGGACAAAACATAAGAGACTCTGAAATATGGAGAACAAACTGAGGGTTACTGGAGGGGTTGTGGGAGGGGAGATGGGCTAAATGGGTAAGGGGCATTAAGGAATCTACTCCTGAAATCATTATTGCACTATATGCTAACTAACTTGGATATAAATTAAAAAAATAAATTAAAAAAAAAAGCAAATCACTTAGCCTCAGAATACCTTTGTATTCTGTGCTGTGCTGAAACATATTTCGCTCTGCGCAGAAAGGAAAGCAAAATTAAGACTTAAGAGAGTAAGAAAGTTCATATCTTGCTACGAGCTCTATCAGAAATGACAGACTTCTCTCGTTTGTTTTTCTGCTACTCAGCGTGTCAACAGATATGGGACTCTTGTCAAAGTGTTTCCTAGCTAGCCTATCTTTCCCCATCTGAAATGGAAATCACTCTTTATAGGGATGCTAAGGTCTGGAAAAGTCTTAAGTAACTGTGGGAAGTCACAAAGTATAGCTAACACAGGAGATAGTTTATTATCCACCCTTTTTGTTTATCATTTCAGATACAAGTGAACTTAAACTCATTTCTTTTCTTTCTCCTTTTCAGACATACTATAAAAACTCAATACAGCACACTTTGATTTGGTATAGCCGCCCCTTGATGTGGGATAGCTGTTTAAACTGTTGTCTCCAAAACGCTGCAGTTGTTTACAAGCTTGAAATAAGTATCTGTTAATTTTTCCTTAATCAGAGCCACATCGTGAAACGTTGTTTCTTCCACAGTTTGAACTAAGGGAGTGGCAGTACGGATGCCAGGATATTTAAAGACACCTACAGGGGAGTCCTACCCCAGAGCTTGGTAATTTATTCAGTGCAGGGGGCAAGGGGTTAGAGAAGTAGGAACGCAGAGTTACTGTAAGGGAGACTAAATACTCAGAGGCCTCCTTTTATTTTTTTGTTGAAGTGTAGTTGACACACAATGTTACATTAGTGTTAGGTGCACAATGGTGATTTGACAACTCTGTAGCTTACCACAGTGTAGTTACCATCTGTCATTACACAACACTAGTATACTACCACTGACTGTATTCCTATGCGGTACCTTTCATCTCCTTGACTTATTCACTCTTTACCTCCTCCTGTCCTTCACCCATTTTGCCCATCCTCCTTCCTCCTCCCCTCTGGTAACACCACAGTTTGTTCTCTCTATGTAGGGGTCTGTTTCTGCTTTATTGTTTGTTCACATGTTTTGTTTTTAGATTCTATATATAAGTGAAATCATATGATATTTATCTTTCTCCGTCCCACTTACTTCATTTAGCATAACACCCTCTAGGTCCATCCATGTTGTCTCAAACAGCAAGTTTCCCTTTTATGTATGAGTGGCTGGCAATGGTGTTGTCTGAGTTAGGTAATACAAGCAAAACATAGGCAGAGAATTATAAAAGATTTGAGAGGAAAGATACGTGTCTATATTTTGCCAGTGCGTATTTTTCAAAGTTTGCGCAGCTGTATTAGCTCTTAATGTAGTATTTGTTAAAGGATCTCAAGTTTGACTTTACAGAGGAGATTGTGGATTTTAACACAAAAGGATTCATCAATGGTAACAGATTTGAAGTGAGCAAGGAGACACATTTAACAGAGAAAACCGAGTCTTACTTGAAGTTACGTAAATAGCAAAATTCTGTCAGTGGCCAAAATGCAAGAGGAGTGAGAACCTCTAGAACCTGCAGTGTCTGTGGTACGAGAGTCAGGACTTCTCATACACAGTGAATTTGGTCCTCCTAGTGGCAAATTTCCAGGAAGCCAGACCCTTCCTGCTCAAATGATGTGGTTTCCTAGGGGACATATAAATAATCTTTTCCCCACAAAAAGAAGTCCAGAATAGCCAAGGACCCTCCCACACATCAGAGCGCAGCTGTCAAAGTGGCCAACGGAAGCACAGCATTAACAAAAGCAGTTCTGGAAGAATGTAGGGAGGGTAACTGCAGAGGTAGCTGGGAGTGAGGAAAGCACAGGAGATGTAGTCAGAGAGCAGAAACTCAGTGCAGAGAAGAGCAGCAGGAGCTCAACAAGTGGGTAAGAGCAAAGTAAGGAGAACAGTGAGAGGATTTATGAGGATATGTACAGAAGGTAGCAAGGACCTGCTAGAAACAGACTCAGTGCAAACTCAGTGACCCTGGAGACTGCCTGTGTGTTTCTAAGAAAAGATCAGAGGGTGGGAAAAAACCAAAGCATGACAGAATCAGACCAAAGTGTTGATCTCCACCCAGGGATGAACTTGCTGGAACAGATCACCATATTGCTGGTTCAGAGGGCCCAGAGGCTTCCAATTGGGAGCCACAATCCCTACTGCCCACCCTCACCATGTCCTGTGGGCAAATTCAACTTTTAGAAGACAGTGCTAGGTCCTGGGCATGACCCACTGCCCTTAGAATTAATTTCATGAACCAGTTGAAAAAATTCATACTGTACATATTATTTTTTTAGGTTTTTATTTTAAGAGAGAGAGAGCAAGCACACAAGTGGGGGGGGCAGAGAGAGAAGGAGAGAGAATCTCAAGCAGGCTCCAACCTGTCAGCACAGAGCCTAATGTGGGGCTCGAACTCACGAACTGTCAGATCATGACCTGAGCCGAAATCAAAAGTCATACACTTAACTGACTGAGCCACCCAGGCACCCCCATACTGTACATATTCTTGAAATATAAAACATAGTCTATACCAGCAGGTTTTATGATTTCATAAGTTGTTGCCTGATCTTCTACGAGTTAAAAATCTGGCAGCAGGTATTTGTAATCTACCACAATCTTTTTTAAAAAACCCATTAAGGGAACACTAACTGTTAAATATAATAAGCAATTTAAAGTTAGTGGTATTCTTCAGGTAATTAAATGACCTCTTGTCCCTTGAGTAAACTATCTGATAATCTGTACCTAATTATGAACAATTCATCTTCTGAATCCCCTGAACTTCAAATAAGGATTTCAATTAATTTTGTCAACATAACCATTAATTGCTGACAGCTATAATCAAACCTCAAAAACCTAAGTGCTAGTATCTTCTTTTATTCTCGGAGGCAATGTGATATGCCCACTAAGAGACCAAAGCTGAAGCAAATGCTAGAGATACACCGTGTGCAGCTCCACAGCTCACCTTGGACAAATTATTTACACTATGACTCGATTTCCTCATTTGTACAATGGGGATGCTGATAATAGTGCCTATCTCACGCTGTTGTGAGGATTAAACCAGCCTAGAATAGTACCTCAGTAAGCACTCACTAATGAATACGTGAGACACAACCATGAATGGTAAGTAGTATATACACTACGTGTTAACTGTATTTCTATTACTTTCTGAGGCTCTCGCAGTCATTTTTATTTTTATTCTTTTTAATATAATTTATTGTCAAATTGGCTTCCATATAACACCCAGCGCTCATCCCAACAAGCGCCCTCCTCAATGCCCATCACCCATTTGTCCCTCTCCCCCACCCACATCAACCCTCAGTTTGTTCTCTGTATTTAAGAGTCTCTTATGGTTTACCTCCCTCCCTCTGTGTAACTTTTTTCCCCCATTCTTTCCCCCATGGTCTTCTGTTAAGTTTCTCAAGATCCATATATGAGCTCACAGTCATTTTCAGTAGTTTGAAGTATGAAACAGTATGAAGTTTGAAAATATGCCCAGTGAGCTCCATGATTCTCAAAAGCCTGGAAAATCATATAACACTAATCACATTGTATTTTTCTTTTTAATTTTTAGTTAATTTCAGCTTAACTTTTATGTTCCTTTATGTTCACCAGAGTTGAAAATATGTCAATGAGATTGGAAGAAATCAACGAAAGAGAAAATTTTATGAAAACTTCCCTACAGACTGTGGACCTTCGCCTTTCTCAACTGGAAGAACTGTCGAACAGGATGGTGAATGCTCTTGAAAATCTCGCAGGAATTGACAAGTCCGACCTGATCCAGACGCGGTCCCGAGCTTCTTCTGAATGTGATGCAACTTACCTTCTAAGACAAAGCAGTATCAATAGCGCCGATGGTTATAGCTTGTATAGATATCATTTTAACGGAGAGGAGTTGCTGTACGAGGATCTCTCAATGTCACCAGGGACAGGATTCAGGAGGAAAGCCTGCTCCTTCCGGATGAAGGAAGACAAGGAGTCAAAAATGCATCTAGTACCAGAGCGTCAAGATAGCCTTCACCTTTTATCCAGCACAAGCCCACCAGCAACACCTGACTGCAGTCAACTTGCAGTAGACGACATAAAGAACTCTTCAGAGCTGAAACTAGGTCCAGATATTGGGATCTCAGCCGAAGATGATGGAAAGCAGGCAGACTCTAAAAGGGAAGAAACCATTCCCCCAAGTGTAAATCAAACAGATGTTATGCATGGACAGAACAAATCAGATTTTCAGAACCGTCAGCTAACAGTGGAGACAACACAGATAGAGGGCACAATTTCCTATCCCCTACAAGAAGCAAAACTGACACGCTATCACCCTGATGAAACGTTCAGTGCTTATAAAACAATGAAGTCCAGAAGCTTTGTATATTCCCGTGGACGAAAACTGGTCAGCGGGGTTAACAACAGGCGTACAGAATACAGTTCAATCATGGACCCAGCAGGACCCTCTACAGTTCAACACTGGACGACAGAATGGAAATATCAAGTTCAAAAGATCACACGTTCTCGAAGTACAGATATCCCTTACATTGTGTCAGAAGCTGCAATGCAAGCCGAGCATAAAGAGCAAATTACAGACACTGAAGATGAAAACTGTGTTTCTGAAATAGTCCCTCAAATCTCTCATTTATCTCTAAATGTAACTGACAGAACTGAAAAGGAAAATTTACTGTCTGTGAAGCCAGACCAAACTATGGGATTTCCATCCTTAAGGTCAAAAAGTTTACATGGCCATCCTAGGAAAGCTAAAGCCATTCAGGGCACACTAGACAGATCTGGACACGCCAGCAGTGTAAGTAACTTAGTGGTTGTGTCTGGAATTACAACAGAAGAGCAGAAGGCTAACCAAGAGAAAACTTCCACAGAAACTCAATGCTAACATGTTTTGTTCCTTTGATTTTTAAATCAAAACCATTGATGAATACCACCTTGGTCATCTAACATCATCAATTTCTGAAAACATTTTCATCATAAATGTTTGGCAGTTTGGACTTAAGATTTAAAATTTAATTCAGTAAACGTAAAGTATTATTTTGCTAGCATATGTTAGTAAACTTAAGTTGTTTTTAGTTGGAGTAGCATCAGATGAAAGTGACAATATTCCAGTCAAGGTAAATTGCTTAATCAGTAAAAGTTTCTCCAATCTCTTTTATTTCTGAGGGTCACCAAGTAGCCTAAGAAATGCCTTTGGGTGCCACCAATAGGTTACTAAAGCAGTGAGCCACTATGTAAGAAAGAAAAATGAAAAGACAAAGCAAATATGAAAAAAGAAAAAAAGGAGTGGGAGAGAAGAAAAAATTGTGAGGTACAAGAACTGGAAATGAGTCATTAGCATCATTTTTTTATGGGTTTTTGTTTTCTGTTTTAACGTTTTATGTTTTACAATAATAACACAGTGAAGACAAAAAGTACACAATTATATCAAAGATAACATTGTAATAGTTTAGGGTGACCAAGAGTTTTGTTAATGTGTAAAAATAAAGTATCCAATGTGCATTTTCCTGTTGTCATGGAGTCCTTGAAAGCAAAAACAAATAAACTGTGCCTCTGTCTATTCAATGGTTTGTGCAAAGCTATGTCTAAAATCTGAAAGATACATTATCAAGGTGGGAATTGTTGAGAACCCAGAGACCATTCATGGCTGAGAATATAAGGTGCTGTGCTTCAACTTGTTAAGTTCAAAGACCTACCATACTCCTGGGCTCCCCATGGTGTCAGGTCAGGGGCCACTCTCTAGGAACCCTCAAGGCTACCCTATCACCACCACTTTTTTTTCTTTTCTTTTTTTTGTTTTTATTTTATTTTATTTTATTTTTGATTTAACTTTATTTTTTATTTTTTAAAATTTACATCCAAATTAGTTAGTATCTAGTGAAGCAATGATTTCAGTAGATTCCTTAATGCCCCTTACACATTTAGCCCATCCCCCCTCCCACAACCTCTCCAGCAACCCTCAGTTTGTTCTCCATATTTATGAGTCTCCTTTGTTTTGTCCCCCTCCCTGTTTTTATATTATTTTTGTTTCCCTTCCCTTATGTTCAACTGTTTTGTCTCTTAAAGTCCTCATATGAGTGAAGTCGTATGATTTTTGTCTTTCTCTGACCGACTAATTTCACTTAGCATAATACCCTCCAGTTCCATCCATGTAGTTGCAAATGGCAAGATTTCATTCTTTTTGATTGCTGAGTAATACTCCATTGTATATATATACCACATTTTCTTTATCCACTCATCCATCAATGGACATTTGGGCTCTTTCCATACTTTGGCTATTGTTTATCACCACCACTCTTGATTAAACAAACAGGGGCAGAGAGAAACAGAAAAGGATCTTCTCTGGCTAGTGCAGAGGCCAGTAACATTCACAGAAGTTAAGAGTTGGATCCTGGGCCCTCACCATCTTGCAACGGCATCTCTTGGGAGGTCTCAGGGAGTCCCTGGAGCACACAGATCAGGCCAGCCTCATGCCTGGAGTTACATGCCTACTGTTACTTTAGTGAAGTGCCTCATGGGAGTAGGCGGATCAGACAGAAATGGGGATAATCACAAAATTACCACTATACCCATTCTCATATGAGACTCAGACTGTCACATGGTCATAAACCAGCAAGGGAAGAGAGAAAGAGAGAGAGAGACTCACTGTAGTTATGCAAAGGTAGGGATCAGAGATAATTAACACCTAAATGAGACTGAAATTGTAATCATCAGATCAGAATCCCTGAACTGGGCTGAATTTGTCAAAAAAGTACTGGTGTACCATTGCATGGGTGATGGGGCTTTGAAATCTAAGAAATGATAACAATTATTTAATAAATAAAGCCACTGCTACATCAAGACTATTTAATCCATCCTACTGCATGTGTTACTTAACCCAGTGCTTAACCCATTACAATTTACTTCATTTCTTAACCATGTGTGTGTGTGTGTGTGTGTGTGTGTGTGTGTGTCTATGCCAAGAAAACTTTCAGCCCTTTGCCACATTCTAGAAAAAAAAAGTCTTCTCCCAGTAAGCTGGAGAACCTATGACAGCTCAACAGAGTGGGTCTGAAGAAGGCAAAGCTTATGTTTGGAATTCTCCACCTCTCCATTCATTACAAATCCCCCACCCCTGCCTTTTCTGAGGTCTCTCCTACCTTGCCTCAGGTATGGGGCCAAGTCCAGGCCCATAAGTCTCATGAGATTTGTGACTCTGACTCCTGTAGAGGTGTTGGCTGAAAGGGATGTGATATTTGTCTTTAAATATTTGTCTTACAGACACAAGGAAGTACATTCTTCTTTTTTATTATTAACATTTATTTATTTTTTGAGAGACAGAGAAGGACAGAGCACGAGCAGGGGAGGTGCAGAATCGGAAGCAGGCTCCAGGCTCTGAGCTGTCAGCACAGAGCCCGATGTAGGGCTCAAAGCCACGAACCATGAGATCGTGACCCAAGCTGAACTCGGTTGCTTAATTGACCGAGCCACCGAGGCACCCCCAAGGAAGTACATTTTAATGGTGAAATCTCACTACCTGTGGCAGGCACCTTTCTCAAACACCTGAAATCAAACCATATTGCTATTTACATGTTCTACCAACTCAGTACAGCTCAAATATTGAGGGCCCCTTATGTAGGGCACTGTGCAAGCCTATTTATTGTATTATTATTACACAGTCATTCTAATTTTGCTAAATACAGGGAACTGAATGTTAGGAACTAATTTCCAATCTGATCAAATCTAGCAATATCTGTGGGTGATGGGCATTGAGGACGGCACCTGTTGGGATGAGCACTGGGTATTGTATGGAAACCAATTTGACAATAAATTATATTTAATAAAAAATCTAGCAATATCTAAGGTAATTAAAATAGGAACATGTGTATGTTCAAAACATTTAGTATAAAACTGTCTTAGTAAATAAATTAGGAGTGTATTTCTGCTCTATGTAAAACACAGTAAAAAACGTACTAAGAAGGCTTTATTTCTATATCCTGTAAATTCTGGCACACTCATAAAAGTTATATTTGTATAAGCTTAAAGTAAGCTCATTTTTTACTTTGATAAAGAGGAGTAAAGAATTGAACTCATATAAGGGGTTCTCTCCTTTGAGACTGTACAATTGCTTATTTTCTGAATATATATATTTATTACCAGGAGGCTCCTATAGGTTTACACAATTTAGATTTCAAAATTTTTAAATTTAACTCTTAGCATTGTCTTAGAGTTATTCCATATCAAAAATGCATTTTGGGGTTGCCTGGCTGGCTCAGTCAATAGAGCATGTAACTCTTGACCCCAGGATCATGAATTCAAGCCCCATTTTGGACATAGAGCTTACACACACACACACACACACACACACACACACACAGAGCTAGAAAAATGCATTTTGCTGAATATATATTGGAAATAAAGACAAATGAAGTCATCACCCTATCTCCAACATAAAAAGGACTATTTTATAGAAATTTTTATTATAAAATAAAAGACACATGAAATCACACATAACAAATATATGACTTAATTATTTTAAGATGAGCATCTTTATTTTTTTAATTTTTTAATGTTTATTTATTTTTGAGAGAGACAGAGTGTGAGCGGGGTGGGGCAGAGAGAGAGAGAGGGAAACACAGAATCTGAAGCAGGATCCAGGCTCCAAGCTGCCAGCACAGAGCCCGACGCAGGTCTTGAACTCATGAGCTGCAAGATCATGACCTGAGCCAAAGTCGGAAGCTTAACCAACTGAGCCACCTAAGCGCCCCAAGATGAGCATTTTTATAATCACCACCCATATTAATAGAATTTCCAGCTGCTCCAAAGTTTCACAAGTTGCAATCTCAACCACCTTCTTCCCCACAAAAGTGACCACTGTATTTATAGTAGCCAATTCCTTGTAAAAAAAAAAAAAAAAAAAAAAAAAGATGATTCTGAAACTAGGTGGCTTAAAACACCTGTTTTATTATGCTCACAGATGTTGTAGGTCAGGAATTCAGATAAGACACAGATGAATACCCCAATTTGTAGTATTTGCTCACTTCTGTGGGGCAAATACTCCTACCATGACTAATTTCAAGCTACCCATGTGACATCACTGAATGTGGAGTTGGGAAAAGATACTAACAATTGGCTCTGCAAACCAGTGCAAACGGGCTACAGCATTCCAGTTTCTATTTCACAGTGTTTGAGCTGGGAAGACTCAGTGCCTGGAGGTGATTCAACCTCTTAAGGCTGATGTCATCTAGAAGCATCTTCCCTCATGTGTCTGGGGATGGATCCTGTTTGTCAGCTGGGATCCGAAGCTCATCTTGAACTGTCCACCAGAGGACCTATGTATGGCCTCTCCATGTGGCCTGGGCTTTCTCACAGCATGGCAACCTCATAAAAATCATGTTTCTTACAAAGTAGTTCAGGGCTCCCAAAGTGAGTGTCCCCATGAGCAAGGAGGAAATGTCATTGTTTTTTATAACCTAGTCTCAGAGGTCATGCAGAGTCACTTCCACTGCCTTCTTTTTTTTTTTTTTTTTTTTTTTTTGGTTACAGGTGAGTCACTAAGGCCAGTCCAGATTCAAAGGGAGGGCTCCCAAATGGGAGGAGTGTTTGACATTTTGTAGGCATGCTTTAAAATCACCACACTTGCATTTCATTATAGCTTCATCACCTGAATGTCCTTTAGCGCTATAGTTGAGTCTTGCTCTCTCTTTTTTTTTTTTCACTTGCCAAATCTCCCCCATCCCTTTCTCTTCTTTACAATCTACCTGTTGAAGAACATGGGCCATTTGTCTTGCAAAGTTTCCTGCAATCTGAATTTTACTGGTTGAATATTCATATGCAGTTTGACACGTTTCATTGCTTCTGCAAGTTGGCAGAATTCAGAGGCTTACTCAGGCTCAGGTTCAATTCTTTTAGCAAGGCTATTGGGTGGTGTCATTTCCTTCCTCATGAGGCACATATGTCTATTTGCCTCTCTTTTGGGGATGTCTGTGGCTGTTGATGCTGCCTAGATCCCTAATTCATAGCAAGCTGAAAATCATAATAATCTACCCTATATCTTTTTCTTTTATTAGTTAGAATACTTCATGAAGAAATGATTCCTTTCACCTGCTATTTGGTTTCACAGTAGTATGGTCCATACCATACAGCAAGGACAATGATTGATTTTTCCCATTTATTTGTCAGTTATTAGGATATTGAATTGATTCCCTCTCATCCTCTAATGGTGACTAGTAGATTGAAATATGTGTGTATATATATATATGTGTGTGTGCATAACCACATCATTACCTCATGGATTTTAACATATCTATGTGTTTCAATCCCTTGCAATTATCATATTCTCACATTTTCTTTCCTTGAGTACATTAAATACGTTGCTCCATTTTCTTCTGGAATAAAGCATTGCTGCCAAGAAGTCTAAGGATTATCTAATTCTTCTTCATTTAAAAATCACTTGCTCTTTTTGTCCAGATACCCAAGGAAATTTGCATTATTTTTCCTTTAAAGTCCACTAGTTTTACAAGAACGTGTCTTAGTTTTGATAATTCTAAGTCAATTTTCTCAGGTGCAGTGTGTTCTCTCAGTGCAAAGTTTCAAATACATATATTTTTTTAATTTCAAGGAGGTTTTCTTAAAGCCTAGTTTGTAGTATTTGTTCTGTTTCCTAATCCCTGCCTCCTTCCCCCTCCCCACCCCCCCAGGTACTCCTATTACCTGTATGCTGGATCTCCTTTGCTTATCTTCAATGTTTGCCACCTTATCTCTGATCTTTTTAAATTCCATCTTCATTGATTTTTAAAATCTTCCTCCTGGGGCGCCTGGGTGGCTCAGTCGGTTAAGCGTCCAACTCTTGATTTTGACTCAGGTCATGATCTCACAGTTCATGAGATCAGGCCATCACATGGGGCTCTGTGCTGACAGTGCAGAGCCTGCTTGGGATTCTCTCTCTCCCACTCTCTCTGCCCCTCCCCTGCTCACATGCATACATGCTATCATTGTCTCTTTCTCTCAAAATAAACACTTAAAAAACAAAATAAAATGTTCCTCCATTTCATCTTCCACTTCTCTTAATGTACTTACTCTATTGTACTTACTCTCTTAATGTACTTACTGTAATCAAATGTACTTACTTTTTATTTTTTTAATTTTTTTTCAATATATGAAATTTATTGTCAAATTGGTTTCCATACAACACCAAGTGCTCATCCCAAAAGGTGCCCTCCTCAATACCCATCACCCACCCTCCCCTCCCTCCCACCCCCCATTAACCCTCAGTTTGTTCTCAGTTTTTACTTACTAACTCTTGAGTGTATTTTAGTTTAGTCTTCATTTCCAAAGTAATTTTTTTATTTCTAATTCATTCTGAGTTTGTTCATTTCATTTTGATTGTTTCTAACTCCAATTTATATGGTTCGTTCATGTCTCATATCATTTTCTTAGCATCTTTTAAGGGGGGTGCTTAAAAGTTGATCTTTCCTGTGGGTATATCTTTCTGGTCTGCTTTTATTGTGTATAGAAGTGCTATTCTGTTCTTATTCTCTTTTTCACTACAGTAGTCTTCTATAGGATTTGACTTCCTTACTTTCCTATTGCTTGTTTTTACGTGAAATGGGTTTTCTTGAACTTTTTGAACAAAGCAGTTTCCAGGATAGCTTGTCTTGCTTCACAGAGAATCTTTTCTGTTTTCACAGTGTGGTCTTAAAATTTTTAAAGTCAGCTTACTTTTGGAGACTTTCTGGTCCTCCATTTTTTTCGGACCTTCTCTTCTCTTTGTCTCTATCTGGTTCACTTTTGTTTCCATGCCCAGCAGTTTGTCCTCAGTGTGGGTCCTTTCCTAAGGAAGTGCTGGTAGGTCAGTTTCAAGAGTTCCTACAGCTATATTGTTCCAATCTCTTCAGACCTTACCATGAGACCCCTGCACTCTCATGATGTTGGAGAGAACAAACACCCCTTCATTCTCAACTTGACTGGCTGGGCTTTCCAGTGAATACCTTTTAGCTATTTTGGAATTCTCCAGATGCCTCACTGATTCCCTTTGCTGATACCATAAAGATCTTGTGACTGCTATTGCTTTGTTCCCACTTACCTGCATACTGGAGATCATGAGAATATTGTTTCATTTAGATTGGTTGTAGATGTCATCCATGAGTTTGTTTTTGTTTTAGAGTTTCTTTGTCTTTTTTTATGTGGAGACCAAGCAATAATGTTGCTATCATTTCCCCCAGAATCTCCCCTCAAGAAACAGATTGTTTAAACCACTTAATAGTCATCTTAAAGGCCCACATACCCAGGCAATGGGAGAGTTTTGTAGACATTATGCATAACCATGTCTTCCCTTTTTCCACTGCTACCACCATCACCTTCTTTCATCTGAACTATTCTAATAGTTGCCAACTAGTCTCTCAGTTTCTACCATGCTGTACTCCCACAGCAATGGGAGTGATTATTTTTAAAATGTCAGCCAGAATTATGTCATTCTTAGCTTAAAATATTGCAAAAGGTTTTCTCAGCTTTCAGGCCCTATGAGATCTGGCCTGTTCTTTCTCTCTGACTTTCCTCTCCCAGTGGAGTAGGGCTGCATCAGCTGCACTGGCCTCAAACATACCAGGCACCCTCTCACCTCAGGACATTTGCGCTGCTCTCCCCTCTGTCCCCAAGCTCTTCCTCCTGATTTCTACCTGGCTTACTCCTTCACTTCTTTGGTCACTCTCTGCTCAAGTGTCATCTTGTCCATGACCACACCTCACCTACCATCACAAACTAGAATTCTCATCCTCTTCCCTTGTTTTATGGCTCTTATTACCCCCAAACATACTATATATCCATTTTTGTATCTATCTTTCTACTCATAATGCCATGAAAGTAGGAACTTTGTCTTCTTGGTGACCTGAATAGTTGTTTTGTTTTGTTTTAGCACAAAGGTAGCACTCATACAAATTTGGTAACTGAATAAATATATAAAATTCCTAGCACCTAATAGGTATTCAAGAAATGTTAGCTTTTTTTTTTTTCTCTTCATAGGGGAAAGGAAATGATCTGTAGGGAATACCACTATCTCCCATGATAGGACCCATCATGGAAACAGAGTCATAAAAATAGGACAAAAGAGTGGCATTAGAGTCAAAAGAAGGTTGTAGTCAAAGTATCAAGGAGGTCACGGCTGAATAGAAGCCTTAAGACTAGTGCTATGGACTGCACTGTATCCTCCCCAAATTCATATGTTGAAGCCCTGACCCCTAAATGTGACTACATTTGGAGATAGAGCCTGTAGGAAGTAATTAAGCTTAATGAGATCATAAAGGGTGGAATTCTGATCCAACAGGATTAGTGCCCTTAAAAGAAGAGACACCAGAGTGCACATCCTCTCTCTCTTTCTTTCTTTTCCCCACCTTGGGCATATGAAAACACAACCACTGTTGGCAAACAAGTCAAAGAACTCTTAGGAGAAACCTATCTTGTCTATGCCTTGATCTTGGACTTCCCACCGTCTAGAACCGTGAGAAATAAATTTCTGTTGTTTCAGCATACAGTCTGTAATATTTTATTATGGTGGCGCAAGCAGAACAATATAATTAGGTATCTGAAAATGTCATAAAATTTAGGGTTAGGTCAATAAAAAAATCTGGAAACCAAAAGTTTTTCTATTTTTCTATTGTAGGGTCACATATTAGAGTTGTAGTTTCCAAGAAAACCAATATGGCAAAACCCAAATCACAGAGTAAGTCACTGAACTTTAAAGAAAAACTCACATATTACTTGGAGAATATTCATTGGAAAAAAAAAAATCCACTCCCCCCCCCCCCGTTTTTCCTTCCAAGATTTTGTTTAAAATTTAAGTTAGTTAACATATAGCATAGTATTGGTTTCAGGGGCAGAATTTAGTGATTCATCACTTACATATAACACCTGGTGCTTATCACAAGTGCTCTCCTTAATACCCATCAATTATTTAGCTCATTTCTCTACCCACCTCCCCTCCAGCAACCCTGTTTGTTCTCTATATTTAAGAGTCTCTTATGGTTTGCCTCCCTCTCTGCTTTTATCTTATTTTGTTTTCCCTTTCCTTCCCCTAAGTTCATCGTTTGTTTCTTAAATTCCACATGAGTGAAATCATATGATATTTGTCTTTCTCTTACTGATTTATTTCGCTTAGCATAATACACTTTAGTTCCATCCACATCATGGCAAATAGCAAGATTTCATTCTTTTGATGGCTGAGTAATATTCCGTATTTTCATAATTTGGTTATTGTTGATAGTGCTGCTATAAAATTGAGGTGCATGTGCCCCCTTTGAATCAGTAATCTTGTATCTTTTGGATGAATGCCTAGTAGTACAATTGCTGGGTCACAGGGCAGTGATATTTTCAACTTTTTGAGGAACCTCCATACTGTTTTCCAGAATGGCTGTACCAGTTTGCTCTGGTTTTGAGATATAACTGACCTACGAGTTTAAAGCATATAGCATAATGTTTGACTTACATATATTGTGAAGTGATTACTGCATTAAGTTTAGGAGCATTTCATCATCTCATACAGACACAGTAAAGAGAAAGCAAAGAAAAAATTTTTTTCTTGTGATGAGAACTCATAGAATTTACTGTCTTAACAGCTTTCTTATATATCATACAGTTGTATTAACTATAGGCATCATGCTATCCTTAGTACTTATTTATCTTGTAACTGGAAGTGTGCACTTTTTGACCACCTTTCTTCAATTCCCCTCTCCTATCCCTTGCCTCTGGTAACCCCAAATCTGATCTTTATTGCATGAGTTTGTTGTTGTTGTTGTTTTTTTAAATCCATTTACGGTAGAAAAATCAGACTATTCATAAAATTTTTTTATTTTTTATTTTTAACGTTTATTTATTTTTGAGACAGAGGGAGACAGAGCATGAACGGGGGAGGGTCAGAGAGAGGGAGACACAGAATCTGAAACAGGCTCCAGGCTCTGAGCGGTCAGCACAGAGCAGGACGCGGGGCTTGAACTCACTGACCGTGAGATCATGACCTGAGCCAAAGTCGGCTGCTTAACCGACTGAGCCACCCAGGCGCCCCTCATAAAAATTTTTAAATGTGTATGCACAGTGTTAACACCCATAATAACCCAAAGAACTTAACATTTTAAAGTACAATTGTGGTTCCTGAGCAAATGAAATCATGTGTTACCCAAACTAACAAGAAAAATCAGTAGTGTTCTAAATCCAGGATAAATTATTTTCAGAGAAAAAGCAAACTTTTGAATCTCAAATTTTTTTAATGTTTCAATTAGCAACACTTGTCAGTATGATTATGATTCATATGGTCATACTGGAGCTTCCTTGTGACATTAGTTATAAAATGCTGGATTAGGGGTTTATTCAGAGCAAAAGAAGGATCAACTCTCAACTAACAGATTCACCAAAGTGGTACATCACTAGCCCCCCTCCACCAAAGGCTGCTTCAGTTCGGAAATATGTTTCGAGTTAGGAAATGCCCTGTGCTCCATATGCTTAAATTCATCTAATTGTTAACTGCAAAATTAACAGGCGGACTTTTTGTTCCTTTGCCTAATGAAGGCCCCACACTGCTAGTGCCTCACTCTTGCTGGGTTTTTGATCATTTATCTGCTCACTAGGTATCTTTACCTGTGAGGATGGGTGAGAAAAGAAAGGACGTTAACTTGTTTAATATCTTTTATCCACATTAAATTTTAATAAGGAGGGTCAAAGTTATAATAAACTAAGTTGAGGAGTCTGAGTTGCCTGCCAATGTCATGTCAGTCCCTAGGCCCACGCTGGTCTCAACATCCCATGGAAATCAGCAGTCAGCTCAGCTTGGTAGGATATCCCAGTCTCAAAGCTTTGCGCAAAGACAACAGACGGGATGATGGAAGACAATCTTCCCAAACTGTAGGACCTTTAAGGGAGCTTTATCCAGACTGCGCTAGACGTTTAATCCTGGTCGCTGCTGGCAGCACTGGTCCACTTTCCCAGTGAGGTTCCTTCACATGCTGGACGCACAGTGTGACTGGCTGAGTCCGGGGCACCAGAATCCCTTTCCCCATGCCTGGGCTCCTCCCGACGACTTAAAACCACAATGCTCGCGCGAGCTGGGTGTCTAATGAGCCGCCGTCAAGGGAGCTGTGCCAGGAAAAGAGAGCTCTGAGCCAAGGTCGCCGGCCCCTCCGGCTACAGCCATGACCCCCGCGGGCCGCCGTAGGTCCCTGTGGGCCTCAGTGAGCCCTGCGGGCCGCCGTAGGAGCGCCCTCCCCAGCTGTCCTCTCAAGATGGCTGCCGAGCCTCGCTCCCCCCGGCGCGCTCCCTGAAGATCCCGGCAGCAGGCGGGCGGCGCGAGTCTTGCGTTCCGGGACCAGCGCGGCCTAGAGGCCAGGAGCGGCCGGCCGCCGACCCCGCGCGCACCGTCTCTCGGGGCGGGGCGCCGGGCCCCTTCCGGGGATGGGCCCAGGCGCCCGAGTCGACCCAACTCTGCCCCGGCTCCTCCCCGCTCGGGCGGGCGCTCCGCCGTGTCCCCGCCCGTCAGTCCGCCCGGGCCGGCTGGCCGCAGACGGGGCCTGGGCGGCCGCACGGGGATCTCTGAGCCCGCGGGCGTCGGGAGGCGTCGGCGCTACCGCTGGCCCGCGGCGGGTCCCGGGTTGCGACCCGGCGGGGGCGAAAAGGCGGCGGCACCATGTTCTCCCTCAAGCCGCCCAGACCCACCTTCAGGTCCTACCTCCTGCCGCCGCCCCAGGTAAACAACCCCCTCCTCGAGAGCGCTCCTCTCCTTGGCGCTTCCGGGGAGCCGCCGGGGCCGACCCCCTCGGGAAGCTCCCCGGGTCTCCCTATCCCCAGCCGTGCGATTGCCAGAGCCCCGGCGCAGGGAAACGCACCTTCTCCGGAGCCCCCATGGATCGGTGGAAACTTGTAAAACTTCGCCACAGCCTTTCTCTGCCCGGAGACCTGTGATCCGTAGTTTTGCCGTGTGTGGGGAGTGTTTGGAATCGGACTTATTTAGCTCTTCGCCTGGCGATTGTCCGCGCGGTGGCCGCCAGCATGAGTGCATCGTTTGTGGGCACCTGGTGAAGAGGTTACCTGTCATAAATGTGAACACCTGGAAACGGCATCGGCCGTTTTCATATTTTTGTCAGGCTCCCCAATCGATAATGAACAGATCTTGAAAAGATCTGGTAGAACATGTGAAAGATTTTAAGGGGGCGGGAGCAATATGTGTCTGTTGCATGTGTCATCACTTAGAAAACAAAATTTGCTTTGGTATCTCACGGGGGAGGAAAAGTTTTGATCTTGATTTATTTTGCTAATGTATTTCAGACTGACGATAAGATTAATTCGGAACCGAAGATTAAAAAACTGGAACCAGTCCTTTTGCCAGGTAAACATCAGAGTTTCAGCGGACACTTTAGTAATGTGTTTTGGTCCAGGATTATTCTACCAACTAGTACCATGTGGTTAACTTGTTTCTTCTATTTCATTTTAAACTTTATCCTGTTAAAAATCTAACGACTGAGGGCAGAAAAACTTGATGTTTGTCTTTGAAAATATAAGCACCCTAGGAAACTGTCAAGAATATCACTGTCTTTCTTTCTTTCTTTCTTTGTCTCCTGAAATGGTCATTTTTTAAGCAATCATTAATTGCTTAGGTAGGGAAAGTACTCTTTGCCCTTCTTGCCTGCAACTTCATGCATTAATGATTAATAGATCATCATTTTAATGGTATGAAAAGCAACTTTTATTATGTCTGGGTCTCTATACCAATAACAAAGCTTAGTGAACTTTGAATTACTTACTTGGCAATTGTTTTTTTGAAGGTGTCAGCTGTGTTTGCAAATTTACTTGTTTCAGTTTAGAATGGGGTTTCCCAACAGAGGCACTGTTGACATTTTGGGCCTGAGTATTCTTTGTTATAGGGGCTGCCCTGTGCATTGTAGGATGTGTATAACAGCATCCCTGGCCTTTGCCCACCAGATGCCAGCAGCACCCCCGCTCCTCCACCTCCTAGTTACAACAACCAAAACGTCTCCAGACGTTGCCAAAACTTATTTTTTTTGTTTTTTGCCTCTGGGAGCAAAATTTCCTCCCAGTGAAGAAGCACTGGTTTAAAGCAAAATTTACCTTAGAAGACCCTAAGAGGTAGAGGTAGGAATTGTGGTAGATAGCTTAGTTTTAAAACATAAAATATTTAATTGGTATTTTGAATTGTATAACAAGGTATAATAATTAGGAAAGTCAGTTGTTTAATGTGACTATAGAGGGAAGTAGTCAGATACTTAGGGAAGCCTGTTTTAAGCCTGAAATCTAATCACGTACCAATTTGTGTAGCTACCGTCAGCATTTAAGAATCTTACTCGTTACTTAATGCTAAATCTAATAAAATGATTGGAACTTTATGGGTAGTAATTGAGCAAATATGGAAACTTTAAATTTTGTGCTTTAAAATTTTAAGTGTCAGGTAGGAACAAACACATTAAAAACGTCAACCTCTTAAAAATTATAGATGCAAACTCTTAAAAATTGTTTTTAGCTTTATTATGGGAGTTAGTTATAAATATTTTGCCTTTATTTTGTTAATGCTTTTTATCCTACCAGGGCGTGCTAAATAATCCTTTGTACTTTTCCTTAGTATTAACAATAGAATTAATAAGTAACCTTTGCTCCGTGTGCGTGCTCTGTTTTGGCCTTAGTCACTCCAGGCATTTCAAAGTCAGCTGTGGGAAACAGTACTCATCTTGAATGAGTGCCTGTGAGCTATTGAACTTTGGCTTCCTTTACTTTGTCTGAATAGGCCCTGTTCTTCGGCCTTGATGTCCCTCTTCCGACATTATGATTTGACTCTAATAAACAACAGGTCTTACATACAAATGATAGTGCTGGATTTTTTTAAGATTGAGTTTTATATTTAAAATAATGCTTATGAAAGTGTTACTAAGTATCAATGAGCTTGAAGGACTTCACACTGAAGGATTATGGTTCTGTAGAATTAGCTAAAACCTTACCTCTCTACTAAAAAGTCACAGTTTTCTGGGGAAGACATAAACTTATTTCCTGACTGTAAGTGGTTTACTTGTCCCAGAAAGGGCAGTTAAATCTGGATAGTCTGATTTGTGTTACATTTTCTTGCATTGGCTCTGGGTACACATATGTGATGGCTCTGGTACCCTGGGTTCTGTTTGCAGCTAACTTATTTCTTACAAAACACTTAGCCAATCCTAGATTAGTGCGTCTTTTGCCTGCCTTCCTCACCCCTTCTGTTCTTACTTTCTCCTCTTGGCCTTCCCACACACTTACAGTTTCTATCTGACCACCCTGTTGTGGTCTCTCTTTCTTGCTTTCCCTCTTGAGTGACATGTCTGACCACCACTAGAACCTCTGTTGCTCCTTCTTTGGCCTGCATCCTACTACTCCACCTGTGAAATCTGGGAAGGCAGTTGGAAAGTAACTGAGGCATTGGTGATCTAAAGACATGGGCTAGGTTAAGGCTTTTACTGTAAGGGCTTACTTAATAATATAGTTCTTGCCTTCATTACAGTCAGCAACCAAGAGAAAACTTGGCCACGTCACCTGTGGCTTTACATAGGCATGCAGAACAAGAAGGAATTGTTCAGATACAGTATTGCATGTTATGCTTGGGCATAGTGCCTTGGATTCAAGGATATCCTACTTTAGATGCCTGAAGTTTGAACTTTTATAAGCAGATGAAAATCAGACACAAAATCAGCTGTTTGTGTGCAGTTACTGTGTGCTCTGTTGGAACTTAAGGCTAAATTTAAAACGATCTTCATCTTTTGTTAAATGAAGAAAAGAGAAGACACTGGTCACTTAATTTAGATTGTGCTTTATGCTTTATGTTAGTAGTTTTCAGTTTGCCTGGTTCATGAACTTCCTTGAGATGGAGGTTGTACTTAATTCAACTTTGTGGCTGTGTTGTCTATTGTAGCGCATTGAGATGTTGATTGAGTGAATGACTAAATGAAAGAACCCCTCAGGGGCACCTGGGTGGCTCAGTTGGTTCAGTCTGTGACTCTTGAATTCAGCTAGGGTTATGGTCTCACGGTTCCTGAGATCAAGCCCTGCATCGGGCTCTGTGCTGACAATGAGGAGCCTGGTTGGGATTCTGTCTCTCTCCCTCTCTCTCTGCCCCTCTGCTGCTCACATGCCGCTCTCTCTCAAAATTAGTAAACTTTAGAAAAGAAAAAAAGAACCCCTTAGAACACCAGCTTGAATGGTTACCATAGACATGCACACATGCAGACAGACCAACTCTCAGATTCAGCAGTCAGAGGAAGACTTATTTTGTCATGTGTCTCTGCTGTCTCCCAGGGCCACGCTTCTTAAGAGAATTATTATCTAAGTCTGGAATTGAAATACAGTCCCTTATCAAAGCAGCTGGCTTTGTCTAGGCTTTCTCTTCATGTTCCCAGCATTATGGGAATCTTGGTCTTTTAACGATTGTATATGTATAAAATCACCGCAATCCTTTTGAAAATAGGGAGAGTTTGAATTTTTAAATGAATGTGTGTGTATCTGTGTTCCTGTATATATTTGTTAAGACCAAGTACTGTCAGACTATGCTCATATCTTTGGATAGCTGCTGGACTGGTGAGGCAGTTCACTGAGCATCTGAGTGTAGCTCAGTGCTAGATGGGGAAAGTGCTGGGAGTAGTGCGCCTGGATCACAGCAAGACCTGTGGACAAGGTGGAAGATTGTGACCTATATCACTGTCTTCCAGGGTCTGGCTGGCATCAGACCTGGATGAAGTTTTTACCAGCTCTTGGTCAAATTAAGAAAATGCAGCTTTTTTCCATAGAACTAAATTGATTTTTTTAAGTTTATTTTTGAGAGAGAGAGAACACAAGTTGGAGAGGGGCAGAGAGAGAGGAGACAGAGAATCCCAAGCAGGCTCTGCACTGCCACTGCAGAACCCAAAGCTGGACTCAAACTCACCAACCGTGAGATCATGACCTGAGCCAGTCAAGAGTTAGTCACTTAACCTACTGAGCCACCCAAGCGCCGCTGAGCTAAATTGATTTAAAGGATTGTCCTATGTTCTGGGATTTTGTCCTTCCAGCTTCTGGTGTAGATATATTCTGTTAAAGGATGGTGACAATAGCTGTGTTTTTAAAGGAGTTTTTAAATTAACAAAATAAAGAAGGTTAGGAATTCTGTGTTGGTTGCCTGAATTGTTTTTGCAGTATACCTAATTTGTGGAATCTGAATTTGATGAGGTTTTCATAATATCATAGGTGCAAATTAATAAGTACTTACACAGAGATCATCATTAATCTTGTCTGCCTGGGAGTCTTTTCACTGTCTTCTGAAAACTTCACCCTCTCTCTTTTGACACATTGGTCTTCCAAATCCCCACACAACCTCTAGTGTCCCCAGCAAGGATAACAACCCATCCCAGACTGCAAGAATGGGCACAGTTCTGCCTCTGGGTATTTTCAGATTGGTACTAAGCAAAGAGATACTTTTTGGTAATTCTTCCAGTGATCATAGTTCAGAAAACCTGCCCCGAAGAGTGTGAAATCACATGTTGGAGAGAGGCAGAGTCACACCACTGGGGGAGACTTCCAAAGGTGTTAAAGCTCCTCGGCTTCGTTTCTGACCCTTCAGCTAAGATCCTTAACTAATATATAGTTTCCAGGTTATTCCTCGTAAAGGCTGTTATCCAGGAAGCACCAGTTTATTATCTTCATGTGACAGATGAGAAAACTATAGTTGCACATGTTGTTACATATAAGTAACTTGCCCAGTATTGCACAGCTAGCAAGGGCAGAGCCAGAATTCTGAGCCCAACTCCCAGCCTGAGCCTTTAACCACTACGCAGCAGGGCCTGCCTGACCTCCCTGGTGACATTAGGGTAGATTTATGCTTTGGAACTGGAGGGAGGGCGGATTGGATGTCCACCTAGAAGTTATCTAGTAAGGTGAAAAGAGCTCTGTCCTTGGCTATGCCCTTTCCACAACAGTGACAGATTTTGACCTAACTTGAGCAACTTTGCGACTCAGCTGCCAGAAAATGGACCGTCTTGGGAGGCAGTGGACTTCCTGTCGCTGACTGTGCCAAAGCAGAGGCTGGTGGAATGCCAGCGGCTTTGTCATGAAGTTGTGAGATTTGTAATAAGTAGGCTTAATGGCCTTTTTTCTCTTCTAACTCTGCAACAGGATCTTTTTAAGGATCTGTGATGTGGGAGGGAGGATTTGAGGCTTGGAACACTATGGCTAAGAGTAAGGAGTTAATTGTTCAGCAGGTATTGGATGCATGTTCCACACTGTTTGGCAGAGGAGTAAAAAGCTAAAAAAAGTTGGGGTCCTGTCTTGAGACAGTTTCTGTTTATTGGGGGAAATGCTTCAGGAGAGCAGAGGTTAAGAGAGCTCAGAGGAGGGTCACCTAAGCGAGATTTTTGGGGAGAGGGTGTCAGGAAATGACTTCTGCTCTGCATCTTGAGTGCCTGCTAAGCCTCAGCCACTGTGCTAAGGCTGTGTCTGCTCAGCTCTTTCCCCTTCCCATCTATAATGCCAGCAGGGCTTTTCAGCATTGAGATTAACTGTTAGATCGATAATGAATGCACTCATTGTCTGAGTCTTTTGTAATCGGATCAGAAAAGCATACGACCATGGGCCATCTGGAAAATGAAAATAGCCATTGTTGAGTAGATGTCTTGTTTATATATTTTTTTTACGCATTCACTGTTTAGACCTGTTTTATCTACTGTTTTTGTTTTCTGCCTCACTGTAGTTCTTATGTCTTCACTTGCATTGTAAATCCCTTAATGGTCCCCTTTCTCTTTCAAGTGTTTTATGTTTTGTGTTGTTTTTTATTTTTATTTTTTAGTTTGTTTATTTTGAGAGAGAGAGAGAGAGCATGTGTATGAGCTAGCACAAGCTGGGGAGGGGTAGAGAGAGAGAGAGAGAGAGAGAGAGAGAGCGAGCGAGCATCCCAAGCAGGCTCCACACTGCCAGCGCAGAGCCCGACTTAGAGCTCAGTCCCACAAACAGATCATGACCTGAGCTGATATCAAGAGTCAGATGCTTATCCAGCTGAGCCACCCAGGTGCCCCTTTGTGTTGTTTTTTAATACCCTTTTGTAGATAAGCTTTAGAGATGATTGTAGGCTGATTTTCTGTAGTATTTTAATTCATACGTACGTTACTTTTGAAAGTCCCGAAGGACTTATAACTCCATCTGGTGCAGTGTACCGTGTAACCATTGTGTTTGTCCCTCACCTATAGAGCCTTCAGGGCTGTTGTCCTCAGGCTGCTGCTGCGGTGCCATAAGCCAGCATTTTGTTACTCGCTTCCTCCGTTCTGACCACCAGTCTCTTTGTACCTTAGCTCCTGCTCAGAAACTCTTTGTGAACCTGCACAGGTAAAATCCTGCTTACCCAGGATAAAAATCCAAATTCTGTAACCTCTATAATTTGCTAACACTCCACCTTGCTGACCTCTGCACCGTTTCCCAGTGTTGATACTTGCTTCAGTCAGGCTGCTTCCTTTCTCTCTTCCAAATGCCTGTTTGCTTGTGTAGGCCTTTGTAACTATTTT
Source organism: Panthera uncia (assembly GCF_023721935.1). Lineage (NCBI taxonomy): Eukaryota > Metazoa > Chordata > Mammalia > Carnivora > Felidae > Panthera > Panthera uncia. The sequence goes on from NW_026057582.1 coordinate 122,551,612, forward strand.
ATCACATGTTCTCTCTATCTCAGTCCTCTTCTGCCTGCAAGATTTCCTTCTGGTTTCTTCCCAGAGTCTGCACTTCTAACCGTCCTTCAGCCCACACTGTGGGTGGCACCTGCTGGAGGTGCTGCTTGATTACATGCTTTTTTGTATTGTGTGACCTGCAAAATTGGACTCTTTAGTATCCACGAGGGCATCAGAGTTGCACATGTTGTTACATATAAGTAACAATGTGTTTGTCTTCTGTATAGTTTCAACCTCCATTAGTAATTTTTAGGCCACTTAAATTCCTGAATTTATCTATAGCTAAGGTTAACAACTGGTCCCACTTTGCTCATGACTATCCTGTATTAGTGCTGAAAGTGCTGTATGCCGAGCCTCCCCTCAGTTCCAGACAGCCAGTCACCATATGTAAAGCCATATATTGAATTCTGCTTTGGGCCTAAATACATTCTATAGGTTAATTAGCCACTCTACACAGTAAAGTTTTGTCTTAAACTATTTTCCAAGATTAAAATGTATGAGAAAATTAAATTTTATTCATCAAAAATGGATTGATTTTCTAAATGTGTAAGGTATCATGAAAGATAATATGAAATTCTTTGGTTCTCCAGAAGTTAAAAACTTAGCTATACCATTTTTGGAGATTTATTAATTTTACTTCCTTTCTTATTTATTTTTACACATGGAAGGGTCTTAAGAAAGCAAATTTTGATTCCTTCCCAGGTGGTAGTAGAAACTCTTGACCTATCATCTTCTGATTTAGATAGCTTTTTCTGTGGTGCCTTCTGCTTACCCCACAGTGAAGCCAATTTCCTACTTTGTCTTCTATGAGGCCTCCCTGTGGCTTCCCTTCAGTGGTGTGCTGGAAAGTGCTTGGTGGTGAAAACCCTCCCACCAGGTCTGATTGCAGGCTGTCAACTTGGGAGCACAGAGCTAGGGGTGGAGGGTGTGGGGGGAGGAGGAACTCGATGGTTCTCATGAGCCAGTGCAAGCCTTCCAGCACAGCACTGCTCTGCCACCTGAGAAGCGCAGGCGCGGGGTCTCTGGGAAAACTTCATGGTCTCCTGGAGTTTTGAAGCTTTTGTTAGGTGTTTTTTTTCCTCAGGGGTCACTAATTCAAGACACACCAAGGACAGTCCAGAACTCTTCTATTTATGTATCTGTGCTCTCTAGGAAAAGGCCATTTTGTATCTTTTTCTTTCTTGTTTGTAAGCTAGTGTTGTGGCCCACAGGACTGCAGTACATAGTAGCTTTAACAACTCCTACCCAGTGTTACTTCTTTCTTACTAAGTATAAGCAGAAAATTATTGTGAGAGCAGACAGCCGTGTTACATGACCCAACCATTTTAAAGACTGATTCCATGTGAGTGAACATAATTTAGTGTCATCAAGTAAAACTCAAGCCAGGTTAACTTGACACTTAATTATACGTTTATAATAATAAGACCCAAATAGAGCATCTCCCCAGAAGTGCCCTCCTTTTCTTCCCCTGCCCCGTCCCGCCCTACTGCTCTTTCTCTCCCAAGGGCTTATTCCCGTTTTCTGCTCTCAGAGCTGTGTGACACTTAAGTTTCCTTAAAAGACCATAGCATAGAGTCCCCTGTTCCACTTTTGTTGTTGTTACTTTTCTATTTCTTGTCCAGTTTTTTCTCAGTTTTACTTTTAAATAAGCTGGAATTTATAAAAGAGTTGTATAAGAGTGCAGATAGTTAACATATACTGTTCACCTAACTTTCCCTAATGTTAACATCTTACATAACCTTGTTAAATTGAGCTAAATTAAAAAATTAGTATTGTTATTAACTAAATCGCAAGTTTTATTCACATTTCCATAGTCTTTCCACTGATGTCTGTTACTTGTTCCAAGATGACGTCTGGGATACTGTATTGCATTTAGCCATTATGTCTCCTTAGTGTCTTTAGTCTGACAGTTTCTCCATTTTTACTGATAGTTTGGTGAATTCTTTTGTGTTGGTGTATCGTTTTGAAATGTCTTCCCTCACCCCCTATTCTCCTTCCGTACTTTCTGGCATTCTGGAACTACCAAAGACTCCCAACTCCTCTTTTTGTTTTCTCTGCCCTGGCCCTGGAATTAGCTGTTTTTGCAAGGAGCTCTAGTTCCTTCTGTTGGAGAATGGTCTTAAATACCAAGATCTGTGTGCTGAATGTGCTTTTAGGCCTGGAGGGGACAGAGTAGAAAATATGCAAGTGTACTAGTAACCTAAGTATATACCCATTTCTTTATGTCTGCATCCATCTGTGTATATGTGAAAGTTCTCACTTAAGTAACCATGTCTAGCACAGGGGAAGGCAGACTTTCTGTAAAGTATCAGACAATAAATGTTTTCAACTTTGGAGGCCATAAATTCTCTTTTGCAAGCACCCAGCACTGCCTTTGTCCAATGAAAGGAGTCATAGATAATACACAAACAAATAAGCATGGATATGTTTCAGTAAAGTGTTACTTACAAAAACCAGGTCTGGACACATTAAATGTATTCTCTTTTTATCTTTGTCTCATTCTCAACTGCACTCATGGACTTGACATTTTACATTTGTGCCATCAGTAAGAGAATCATGTTGCTAGAGAAGAAGGGCTGTTCTAGAACGTGTGCATCATAAATACAATTGACTGATGGTACTAATGAAGTTGCCATGTCCTGTCCAACAAGACCTCCCATCTCTTTCTGTCCAATATTACATTCTCTTCCCTTCTCAGAAACCTAAAATCTTGTGGCATAGCTATTTTTTAAGTAAACTTTTGAATGTAACATTCATAAGAAGTATATATGAATCTTTAGCGTTACAAATGAATGAATTTTTGTAGCACTGTTTGAAGTCTTTGGGCAAGTGAGTTGGCTAGTTAAGAAGAGTGGCACAGGGGTGCCTGGGTGGCTCAGTTGGTTGAGTGTCTGACTTCGGCTCAAGTCATGACCTTGCAGTTCGTGAGTTCAAGCCCCGTGTCAGGCTCTGTGCCGACAGCTCAGAGCCTGGAGCCTGCTTCCGATTCTGTGTCTCCCTCTCTCACTACCCCTCTCCCACTCTCTCTGTCTCTTTCAAAAATAAATAAACATTAAAAAAAGAAAAAAAAAGAGTGGCGCAGCATGAAGTGATTGATGTAGGTTATACTTTGTGAGCCAGTAGTCTTACTTTGAAGAAGTCCGTGTTATAGGAGTAACATCTAACTCTGAGAACTGAGAACTGTGAATAATTAATGCAGGGTTGTTTTTTGTTTTGTTTTGTTTTGTTTTGTTTTGTTTTGTTTTTCAAGTTAAGGGTTCTCTGTAATTGGTAACGAAGATTTCTTGGTGGGAAGAAAGGTTGAGTATTCACTAGTTCACATTCTGTTATTGGAAAGCATTGGGTTCAAGGAGCTATGGAAGATTTAAATTTTATGTATTTGAACTATTTAATGAGTTTCAGTGTATATTTTTGTCTTTTCAAATTTTTTTCTCATTAGAATCCAGTTAAGAGTAGTACTTTGAATCTTTAGTTCTGTTTTTATGCTTCCTGTATTTAGATACAGTACATTTCATTTTATGTAAGCATAGAGAAATAAATACTGAAAATTTTCTTCTTACTAGTTTAAAAAAAATTTTTTTTTTAGAGAGAGCACAAGTGAGCAGCGAGAGGGACCCACACGCACACACAGAGGGAGAGAGAGAGAGAGAGAGAGAGAGAATGAGAATATCTTAAGCAGGCTCCATGCTCAATGCAGAGCCCAACACAGGGCTGGATCTCATGACTGAGATCATGCCTTGTCCTAGGCATTTGTCTAGGAACTGAAATTTCAGCATTGAAGAAAAATCAGCCCATCTTCTACCCTCATGAAGTATATGATCCTGAGGGTGGGACAGGCAGTGATTTTAATATATATATATATACACACACATATATATAAACAGTGGCTGTGTAAATGCTAGGAATTACAAGTGTATGATGCTAGGATTGAAGGATTTAATCTAGTCAGGGAGATTAAAACAAGACATGGTGGGGGGGCATTCCTGAGAAAGTGATTAGGCTAAAGGAGAAGAAAAGAATATTCCAGGAAATGGGAACAAGACGTGCAAAGACTCCATGTGATGGAAGAAGTAGGATCCCTAGAAGGATTAAAAGGGCACTGTCGCATGATAGTGAGGAGGACAGTGTTAGAGGGCGAGAGGCACAGGGCCTCACAGGCTATGTGAAGGAGGCTTGGTTTCAGGATGGACAGCTACTCAAATGGTATAAGCTGAGAACTTGACATGAGTAAATTTCAATTAAATCCTCAAGTGAATGTTAGGTTGCTGTTCTTATAATAGGCTTATGCATTTTTAAGTATAAAAGTTATTGCAATTCAAATTTACTATAACATTAGTTTTGTTGAGAGAAAGATCGTTTTGAGACGATAGTTGCATTCTTGAATTGGTAAGTATTTGGGGCCTGTCCGCAAACAGGTTCTACCACCACTGTTAAGGTTTTCATAATGATAGTGTAGATGAAGTAGATCAGTACCCTCACTTGTCCACCATTGACTCTGGAGGTGAATTGCTTAAAGGTGTCCTTGGGTCTATTTGAGTATTAGATCTTGAAATTAAGGTTTATTTTAATGATGACCACACTTTAAATTCCTGTCAAAGCACATTATAAATTTTGTTTTGACCTCTTATGTTTCTTTCTTTAATCTTCGCTTTTAACTCTAAAACTATATTTTAAAGTTTTATTGGCGGGTAAGTTCAAATTTGGGTGCAGAGAGACACTCACTTTAGCTTTGTGGAATATACCTTATTTAAAAAAAATTTTTTTTAATTCAATTTATTTAAAAAACGAAAAACTGTTCTCACCCATTTCTCCCATCCTCCACCTCTGGCAAACTAATTCTTCTCTGTACCTAAGACCTTGGGTTGTTCTTGTTTGTTTGTTTGTTTGTTTGTTTTTTAGATTCCATATATAAGACAGATTATGCAATATTTGTCTTTGATTTATTTCTCTTAGCATAATGCCCCCAAGGTGCAAGCATGTTGTTGCAAATGGCAAGATTTCATTTTCTTTTTCAACTGAATAATAATCCTGTGTGTGTGTGTGTCTGTGTGTGTGTATCACATCTTCTCTATCCATTCGTCCATTGATGGACACTTACATTGTTTCCGTATTTTGGCTATTGTAAATAATGCTGCAGCTACATGTGGGTGCAAATATCTTTTCAAGTTATGTTTTCATTTTCTCTGGATGAATACACAAAGGTGGAACTGCTGGGTCATAGGGTAGTTCTATTTTTAATTTTTGAGGAACCTTTATACTGTTTTCCACAGTATCTGCACCAGTTTACATTCTCACCAGTAGTGTACAAAGGATTACCTTTTCTCTACATCCTCGACAACACTTGTTATTTCTAATCTCTTTGATAATAGCCATTTCAACAGGTGCAAGGTGATACCTCATTGTTCTTTTGATTTGCACTTCCCTGATGATTAATGATGTAGAGCATCTTTTCATTTTCCTGTTGGCTATCTGTATGCCTTTGGAGAAATATTTATTCAGATCTTCTGCCCATTTTTTAAATCAGGTTTGGTTTTGTTTTGCTCTTGAATTATATGAGTTCTTTATATATTTTGGGTGTTAGCCTCATATATATAATTTGAAGGTATTTTCTTTCATTCATTAGGCTGCCTTTTATTCTGTTGATAGTTTCTTTTGCTGTGCAGAAGCTTTTTAGTTTGATGTAGTCCTACTTGTTTGTTTTTGCTTTTTGTTGCCCTTTTGGTGTCAGATTAAAAAAATTATCACCAAGGCCTATGTTAAAGAGATTATAGCCTATGTTTTCTTCTAGGAGTTTTATGGTTTCAGGTCTTATATTCAAGTCTTTTTTTTTTTTTTTTTTTAATTTATTGTCAAATTGGCTTCCATGCAACGTCCAGTGCTCATCCCAACAAGTGCCCTCCTCAATGCCCATCACCCACTTTTCCCTCTCCCCCACCTCCCATCAACCCTCAGTTTGTTCTCTGTATTTAAGAGTCTCTTACAGTTTGCCTCCCTCCCTCCCTCTGTGTAACTTTTTATTCCCCTCCCTTCCCCCATGGTTTTCTGTTAAGTTTCTCAAGATCCACATATGAGTGAAAACATATGGTATCTGTCTTTCTCTGTCAAGTCTTTAATCCCTTTTAGGTTAATTTTTGTGTATGATGTAAGATAGTGGTTCAGTTTCATTCCCTTGCATGTCACTATCTAATTTTTTTTTTAATTTTTAATGTTTATTTATTTTTGAGAGACAGAGAGAGACAGCATGAGTGGGGGAGGGGCAGAGAGAGAAGGAGACAGAACATGAAGCAGGCTCCAGGCTCTGAGCTGTCCGCACAGAGCCCAACATGGGGCTCGAACTCACGAACTGTGAGATCATGACCTGAGCTGAAGTCGGACGCTTAACCAACTGAGCCACCCAGGCGCCCCTAATTTTTTCTTTTTAAAATTTTTTTGTTTTAGAACAGGTGAGTGTGGAAGAGGGGCAGAGGGAGTGAGTATCTTAAACAGGCTTCACACTCAGTGTGGAGCCCAATGTGGGGCTCAATCCCACCACCCTGGGATTGTGACCTGAGCCAAAATCAAGAGTCAGACACTTAACTGACTGAGCCATAGGTGACCTGGCTATCTAATTTTCTAAACACCATTTACGAAAGAGACTGTGCTTTCCCCAGTATATATTCTTGGCTCCTTTGTTATAAATTAATTGATCACGTATGTGTGGGTTTATTTCTGGGTTGTCTATTCTGTTCCATTGATTTATGTGTCTGTTTACCAGTGCTGTATTACTTTAATTACTATAGGTTTGTAATATAGGTTGACATCAGGGAGCATCACACCTTCAGCTTTGTGCTTTTACAGGATTGCTTTGGCTTTTTGGGGTCTTTAATGGCTCCATACAGATTTTAAGATTGCTTGTTCTGTTTCCGTGATAAATGCCACTGGAATTTTGATAGAGATTGCATTGAATTTGTATATTTCTTTGGGTAGACGGGACATTTAAAAATATTAATTCTTCCAATCATGGACATGAGATATATTTCCATTTATTTGTGTCATTTTCAGTTTTTTTTCATTAATATCTTCTAGTCTTCAGTATACAAATTTTTTACTTCTTTGGTTACATTTATTCCTGGGTTCTTTATTCTTTATGATGTAATTATAAATAAGATTGTTTCCTTAATTCCTCTTTCTGATAGTTCATTATTAATATATGGAAATATAACAGGTTTTTGTGTATTGATTTTGTATCCCACAACCTTACTGAATTCATTTATTACAGTTAGCAGTTTTCTGATGAAATCTTTAAGGTGTTCTTCTGTATATATGTATATATATCGTGTCATCTGCAAGTAGTGACACTTACTTCATTTTCAGTTTAGATGACTTTTTTTTTCTTACCTAGTTTCTGTGGCTTGGAGTTCCAGTACTACATTGAATAAAAATGGCAAGAGTGTGCATCCTTGTTCTGTTACTGATTTTAGAGGAAAAGCTTTCAGTTTTTCACTATTGAGTATGATGTTAGCTGTGGGCTTGTCATATATGGCCTTTATTATGTAAAGGTATGTTTGCCTCTGTATCTGCTTTGTTGAGAGTTTTTATTGTAAATGGATGTTGAACTTTGTCAGATTCTTTTCCTGCATCTATTGAGATAATTACACGATTTTTATCCTTCGGTTTGTTAATATGTATCACATTGACTGATTTGCAGGTGTTGAACCATCCTTGGATCCCTGGAATAAATCCCACTTGATCATGGTATATGGTTCTTTTAATGTATTATTGTTGAATTTTTCAGTTTGCAAGTATTTTGTTGAGGATTTTTACATATATGCTCATCAGGGATATTGACCTATAATTTTCTTTTCTTGTGGCATTCTCGTCTCATTTTGGTAATTGATCCAATTTATTGGCAATAATAGAGTCCCCAGCTATTACTATATTGCTGTCTTATTTTTCCTCTATAAGTCTGTTAATATTTTCTTTATATATTTCGGTGCTCCTATGTTGGATGCATAAGTATTTATAAATATTATATCTTCTGGTTGACCTTTTTATCATTGTGTAAAACTCTTATTTGTCTGTTATCACAGTCTGTTTTAAAGTCTATTTTGCCTGAGATAAGTAGAGCTACCCCACCTTTGGTTTACATTTGTATGGAAAATCCCTTGTTCCATCCTTCTTTTTCAGTCTGTGAGTCTATGATAGTTAGTGTATAGATGGTTCTTGTTTTTTTTTATCCATTCATCCACTCTATATCTTTTGATTGGAGCATTTAGCCCATTTACATTTAAAGTAATTACAGAGAGGTATATGTTTATTGCCATTTTGTTAAATTGTTTTCTGGCAGTTTTTGTAAGTTCCTCTCTGTTCCTTTCTTCTCTTGCTCTTTTCCTTTGTGGTTTGATTACTTTCTTTAATGGTAAGCTTATATTCCTTTCTCTGTATCTTTTGTGTATTTACTATAGGTTTTTGATTAGTGGTTACCATGAGGCTTGCATATAATAACTTCTGTCTATAAACAGTCTGTTTTAAGTTGATAACAACTTAAGTCTGATCCCATTGTAGAGCTCAACATTATTACTGTTCCCACCCACATTTTGTTTTCGAAGTCACGTTTTACATTTCTTTATCTTCTGTATCCCATAACTAAATATTGCAGTTTTAGTTCCTTTTATTACTTTTGTCTTTTAACCTTCTTAGTAGCTTTAGAAGTAATTAATCCACTACCAAAAAAGAAGTAACTAATCCCCTACCTTTACTGTGTGTTTATTTTTTCAGTGAGATGTATTCTTTCATATGTGTTCTTGTTATTAATTAGTGCCCTTTCTTTTCAGCTTAAAGAAGTCCCTTTAACATTTCTTGTAAAGCCAGTTTAGTGGTGATAAACTTCTTTAGCTTTTGTTTGTCTGGAAAATTTTTTATCCACTTCTAAACAGTAACTTTGCTGTGTAGAGTATTCAAAGTCAAAAGAATTTTCAGCACTTTGAATATATGGTGTCCTCTCTTCTGGCCTGTGCAGTTTCTGCTGAAAGGTATGATGGCCTTATGGGGTTTCCCTTGTAATAGCAAGTTGTTTTTCTCTTGTCAGAGAGAGAGAGTCAGAGACAGAGAGGGAGACAGAGGATGCAAAGCACGCTCCGCGCTGACAGCTTAGAGCCTGATGCAGGGCTTGAACTCAGGAACTGTGAGATCATGACCTGAGCCAAAGTCAGATGCTCAACCAACTGAGCCACCCCTTCCCTTGTTGCTTTTAATATTCTATACTTGTTTTTATCTTTTGACATTGTAATTGTAATGTGTCTTGGCATGGGTCTCTTTGGGTTTCTCTCTTTTTTTTTTTTTTTTTTAATATAATTTATTGTCAAACTGGCTAACATACAGTGTGTAAAGTGTGCTCTTGGTGTTAGGGGTAGATTTCCGTGGTTCATTGCTTACATACAACACCCAGTGCTCATTCCAACAAGTGCCCTCCTCGATGCCCATCTCCCATTTGCCCCTCTCCCCACCCCCCATCCACCCTCAGTTTGTTCTCTGTATTTGAGAGTCTCTTATGGTTTACCTCCCTCTCTCTCTGTTTGTAACTATTTTTTTCCCCTTCCCTTCCCCCATGGTCTTCTGTTAAGTTTCTCAAGATCTGCATATGAGTGAAAACGTATGATATCTCTCCTTCTCTGACTGACTTATTTCACTCAGCATAATGCCTTTCAGTTCCATCCACATTGCTGCAAATGGCATGATTTCATTCTTTCTCATTGCCAAGTAGTATTCCATCATATATATATAAACCACATCTTTCAGCACAGAGCCCTTTGCAGGGCTTGAACTCCTGAACTGTAAGAGCATGACCTGAGCCTAAGAGCCACTCAGGCACCTTATAAACCACATCTTCTTTATCCATTCATCAGTTCATGGGCATTTAGGCTCTTTCCATAATTTGGCTATTGTTGAAAGCACTGCTGTAAACATTGGGGTACATGTGCCCCTATGAATCAACACTCCTGTATCCCTTGGATAAATTACTGGTGCAATTGCTGGGTCGTAAGATAGTTTTATTTTTAATTTTTTGAGGAACCTCCACACTGTTTTCCAGAGTGGCTGCACCAGTTTGCATTCCCACCAACAGTGCACAAGGGTTCCCATTTCTCCACATCCTCTTCAGCATCTGCTGTTTCCTGAGTTGTTGATATTAGCCACTCTGACAGTGTGAGGTGGTATCTCAGTCTGTTTCCCTGATGATAAGTGACATTGAGCATCTTTTCATGTGTCTGTTGGCCATCTGGATGTCTTCTTTGGAAAAGTGTCTATTCATGTCTTCTGCCGGTTTCTTCACTAGATTGTTTGTTTTTCAGGTATTAAGTTTGGTAAGTTCCTTATAGATTTTGGATACTAACTCTTTATCTGAAATGTCATTTGCAAATATCTTTTCCCATTATGCCGGTTGCCTTTTGGTTTTGTTGATTGTTTCCTTTGCAGTGCAGAAGATTTTTATCTTGATGAGGTCCCAGTAGTTCATTTTTGCTTTTAATTATTTGGGTTCCTCTTATTGGGAACTTTCTGAGCTTCCTGGATGTGGATGTTCATTTTCTTTTCCGAGTTAGGGAAATTTTCAGCCATTATTTCTTCCAATAAAATTTCTGCCCCCTTTCTCTTCTTCTAGGAGCCCTGTGATGTAAATGCTAGCTATTTGATGTTATCCAGTAAGTCCTTTAAGCTGTCCTCACTTTTTCCATTCTTTTTTCTTTTTGCTATTCTGATTTGGGTGGGTTCTACTGCCTTGCCTTTGAGTTGACTGATTTGTTCTTCTTTTTTATCTAGTCTCTTGTTGAACCCCTGGGAGTATTTTTGGTTCAGTTATTGTGTTCAACAGTTCTATGACTTCTATTTGGTACTTATAACTTCCATCTTTTTGTTGAAGTTCTCATTGTGTTCGTGTGTTCTTCTCCCCAGTTTGGTGAGCTCTTTGAACTCTTTATCAGGTAAATTACTTACCTCTATTTAACTAAGTTTTTTCTCTGAGATTTTATCTTGTTCTTTCATTTGGAATATTCCCCTGTTTCTTCATTTTTCCTCGACTCTCTGTGTTGGTTTCTATACAGTAGATGAAACAACTACGTCTCGAAGGAGTCTTCGAAGACTTGAAGTCTTGAAGTCTTGAAGGAGGGTCCTTGTATAGGAGGTGAACCTTATTGTTCTCCCCTACCCCAGTTCTTTGTTGTCTCTCAAACTGCCATGCTTGTCCAAACGGCCTATTATATTTTTAATAGCTTCCAGTAGTTTAGGATGTGCCAAACCTGTCAGTGTTCCAAAGGGGGGTTCTCAGCACCTAGATTCCAGCTGACTGGAAGTCAACCCTCTGGCATCAACTTTTTAAGATACGCAAATGTATATAGTCTTGTGGGACCACAAGCGTAAGCCCTGCTGGCCACCAGAGTCGGAAGATCTTTAGATGTTCCCTGAGTAGCAGTAGCAAAAATCAGGGCTCTAGACAAGTGAATAAACACTTTTCTGGATGACACTGGCAGGCTGAAGAAAGGCAGAGGGAGAACATCAAGATGGCCCCCACAAGGCTGCTTTCTTCGAGGGCAGTTCTGTAGACCACTAACTGTATGCCAACCTGAAACCTGCCCTTCAGGCCAAGGCTCTAGCACAAGCAGAGAGGTCTCCTTCATAGAAAGACTGAGGGTTTGTGCCTGTCTCCTGGCTGCACAGCGTCCTAGGGCTGGTAGTGTGCCAAAAGTCATCTCCAATTGCCACAGTTTCATGGGACCCAGGAATGTAAGAGCCTCACCAGAGCCAGGTGATCAAGGGATGTCCTCGGGCAGCAGCTGCAAAACCTGGGGCTCCAGACATAAAAACCAGGGCACCAGAGACATGTAAAGCTCCCCACTAGGAGACACTGATGCTGTGGAGTGCTGCAGAGGATGACCACAAAGACAGCGCCCACCCTCCGCAGTCGCTGGAAAGAATTACAGTCAGACCGTGGATGTGTCTGTAATTAGAAACCTGCCTCTCAGGCCGTAGTTGTGATGATTAGCTAATGGTCCTCCTTCACAGAAAGACTGTGCTTCTGGGTCTGTTGCCTCTTGCTATGCTCTGAGGGTAGCAGCTGTTCAAGAACTCTTTCTCTGTTGGTTACAGTCCTGTGACTGTAAAAGACCCAAAAGTGTAAATCCCACTGGCTGCCAGAGCCACATGATGGAGACCTGTCCACTGGCAGCAGTCACAAAAATCAGGGCTCCAGGCAGGGGCATGTGCTCCTTTCTGGGTAACATTGATCATTATAGTCCTGTGGGACCAAGAATGCAAGCTCCCCTGGCCTCCAGAGCCAGGCAGTCAAGAGGCATTCCCTAGTTGGCAGCCACAAAAATTGCGGCACCAGATGCATGTAAAAGCTCCCTTCTGGGAGATACTGGTGATGTGGAGCACAGCAAAGGGAGTGTGCAAAAATGGTGCCCACCAGTCTCTGTTTTGGGAGAATGTTCCAGCAGGCTCCTAGATAAGCATGTTAGAGTAGATGCCTGCCCTTCGGGCCAACGCTTTAATATAAGCAGGTGATCCTCCTTTACTTTAAGTCTGGGTACCATTGGCTGCTTCTGACCTGGGCCCTCGGGTGGGTGAGTCTTAAGTGTCTGAGCCTTTTAAGGGCAGCTTCTCAGATCTCTATCATCTTATGGGTCTTATTGGGACACAAGCCTCATTGGTTTTCAGAGTTTCTTGTTTTGGGGTCTTGTCTCTTTAAAGATTGCCTTAAAACTTGGGATGCCTGATGTGTAACATTTGAACTCTTTACTCTTCAGGGAGAGCCTCTGGGTTTTGAGTTCCATCCTCATCATGGGTCACCATGCAGGGATGCCCCACCTTCTCTTACCTGCTTCTATATGGTTTCGTTCTCATTTGCCCAATGTATAGCCATCACTCAGCCTTCAGGTGTTGTTGGGTTTTTTAAAAAATATTTTGAAATGTTTATTAATTTTTGAGAGTGTGTGCATGTGAGCAGGGTTAGGGCAGAGAGAAAGGAAGACAGAGGATACCAAGCAGGCTCTGCGCTGACAGCAGAGAACCCATTGTGGGCTTGAACTCATGAACCATGAGATGGTGACCTGAGCCGAAGTTGGACGTTTAACCAGCTGAACCACCCAGGTGCCCTGCCTTTACTTTTTTGTTTTTTTTGTTTTTAACGGGAAATTATCTACATGTAGCTATAAACTCTGTTCGTGAGAGGAGGTGAGTTCAGGATCTTCCTACCTTGCCATCCTGAACCCTATTTACCAATAATAGATTACATTATTAATTTTTGGGTTAAACCCAAAGTCTGTTTCTCATCCCTTAGGAAAGGAGTCAAAGACATTGGTTTGGGATGTAAAATCACATGTTAATAAAACACAAATATTCCATCCAGTAATACTCTGAAGGAGTATAGTTTATTTCTTCTCCAGAATGCCTTTCAGTAAATGATAGTGGAAGGCAGTATCACATAGTATTAAAGAATGCAGGCTCAGTTTCAGCTTTTCTGGTTGAACCATCTCAGACCTCTAAGCTCTTTGTGCCTCAGTTTTTGTACTTATAAATGGGGGGCAGTCTCTTGCTGTTACTGGTACTGTTGTGAGGATGGAAACCCATGGTGCCTGGCTCCTGTAAGCATCCCTTCTTACCGTCATCATCTGGAAGTAGTCCTTGTAGGCCACACAATGACTAGACATTTTATGGTATAGTTGTAGCTCACACAATTTTTTTTTTTAAAGGAGAAATTGTCGTAAATGAAGTCAACTTTGTGAGAAAATGTATTGCAACAGACACAAGTCAGTACGATCTGTGGGGAAAGCTGATCTGCAGTAACTTCAAAATTTCCTTTATTACGGATGACCCAATGCCATTACAGGTGTGTTTCATTTGTGTGTTGTTTAATTGTATCAAGGATTTGACTGTAAGGAGTACATATAATTCCGTAAAAAACAGGTGTGGAAAACTATAATAAAATCATTAAGGGATTAACAGTGTTGGGAATTTATTATATTAAAATTCAAAATAAAGTTTAAGAAGAATGTTGGGACTTGAGGAACAGAATTAGTGAGATGTGAGTCACCTTGGTTTTTATCCCCTGTGATTATTGCTTATGTATCCCTTTCAATAAGGGAGTTCTTATTTTCTTTCTTCCACATCTTAAACTGCTTTTAAAAATAAGATGTCCATTTTTTACTAGTCATAAAGAGAAAAGTTTATTTAGCAAAAAATTTTGTAAGTGCAACACATTTTATAGATTTCATAGTATTTTTAACTAATTCCTTTTCTGAAACATCAAATTCTAGTTTGAAATTTCAAAATTTCTAGTACAGTTAGAATGAAGAAAAATACGAGTAAATTTTTTCCTTAATCACCCTCTTGCCATTTTATGGTCTCACTGGAAAACAGTAGTTCCATATAATTTCGGTTTTTAAAAGTTCAGATGTTCATTTGATTAACTTTAAAATTCTGGACTTTTCCTCAGCTTTTCTATTTTGATGTGTAAAGTGTTAAATACTTTTAACCCCTGGATTTTTATTTATAATAGTAATTATTCTCTACTCAAATATTTGGATATTAATTATAAACTTTTGACTGAAGTCTTACTCTAGGTAAGTATATTTCATACAGTCATTCATTAATTTACCAAAATATTTACTATATATTTGTGTGTTTATTGCAAGATTTTGTAGGTATATTTAGACTAAAGGCATTTACAGATACCTAGTATATAGATACACTTGCTTATTTGGCTGTAGACTAGGTTTTCCCCTTTGTTTTTAGCTTCATTTTTATCTCTGGCCCAGACTTCACTGTAAATGAGATGCATATACTTGAAATAGCATACATCTGATACCACTAATAGCCAAATAAGCCAGTGCTCTACTGACAGCAGGTTAATAGTGTCAACTATGTTCAGAATTTTAAAATGAGTATAAAACATTTGTTCACAAGTTTAAAAAAAAAAAAGTTATAATTTGCCTAAAGATTATTCCCAGTAGAATTACTGCTCTCAAAAGAGTTACTTTTTTTTTTTTAATATTTATTATTTTTGAGAGAGAGAGAGAGAGAGACAGAGTGTGAGCAGGGGAGGGGCAGAGAGAGAGAGGGAGAGCGGTCAGCACAGAGCCCAATGCGGGGCTTGAACTCACAAACCATGAGATCATGACCTGAGCTGAAGTTGGACACTTAGCTGATTGAGCCATCCAGGTACCCCAAAAAGAGTTACTTTCTAAAGAGTGATTTTCTGAAATCTCCTTTGTAAAATCAAAATCTGATGACTTAAGAGTCCCTTTTTCTTTAATATTTAATGACAGTTCAACCAGAACTAGACATGTAAATGGTTGCCTATGAAGTGATTGACAATATTATATATCTGAGGTATTATAATGATATTGTATTGTAGTGTACAGTTTAACCTCATATATAAAAGTTTGAAGAGAAAGGTGGAGAGAACATGAACACAGCATGCGTTTCTTTTTACGACTGAAGTGTGTTCTAAGATACTCTATCATTAGAATTGTCATAGCACTGCAAGCAAAAGCTTTTTATTCTTTTTAGGGATAGACATCACAGTTTCTCATCACATTTGAAAGTAAGGCTCTTATTACTATTTGAGGTTATTGGGAAAAGACTTAACATGAACATAATTTTTTATTTCAGAAATTCCATTACAGAAATCTTCTTCTTGGTGAGCATGATGTCCCTTTAACATGTATTGAGCAAATTGTCACAGGTATGTAGTCTTTACTCAGTCCATGAAAACTGATTCTTCTTAGGAAGTATTGCTTAAAGAATCAGATACTTGGGTTGGAATTTATTTCTATAGGTTTACTTCCCCCTCCCCTTTTTTTTCAGTCCTAAGAACATTAATGAAAGAGAGAGAAGTCAATAAATTATTATAATTTTTTTTAACATTTATTTATTTTTGAGAGAGCGCTAGCAGGGGAGGGGCAGAGAGAGAGAGAGGGAGACACAGTATCTGAAGCGGGCTCCAGTCTCTGAGCTGTCAGCACAGCTGACACACTCACAAACCGTGAGATCATGACCTGAGCCGAGGTCAGACACTTAACCCACTGAGCCACCCAGGCACCCCATATTTTTAAGTGGAAATATAGCATATATAGCTTTTTGTGTTTTCTGAATATTTGTCCTCTCTTTAATTAAAATTTTAAGCATTAAATGTGTCTTAAGTGGTTTGTGCAAAGATCATTTAAAATCTAGTCAAAAGCAAAGTTAACACCAATATCCCAAAGCTCTAGAAGTTGTAGACAGATAGGACAGATTCCAGAGAAGCCGTGCTCAAATGGTGGGTAACTTAATTATTTTCAGTAATAATTTGTTCAAGTGTATGAAAGGCTAGGTAACAAGAAAGAATTTTTACACATTTTTTCTTTATTTTTTCATTTTTAGTAAATGACCACAAGAGGAAGCAGAAAGTCCTAGGTCCCAACCAGAAACTGAAATTTAATCCAACAGAGTTAATTATTTACTGTAAAGATTTCAGAATTGTCAGATTTCGCTTTGATGAATCGGGTCCTGAAAGTGCCAAAAAGGTAATATTATTAAGCTTTATCAAGTTCTGTGTTTCACACTGTATTTACCAATATCAGTTCTGTATGGAAATTCTCCTTTCTCAGTTGCTCAGACTTTTTTTTAGGGGAAGTTATCAGATATCTCCTTAAGTAAAGTCAAAACCAAGAATGTTAATAGAACTATTTCCTTGGACTAATTTATGACTGTTTTAAAGTATTCTGTATAGTTGTGGGGTTTTTTTGTCATCAGCTCCTAATATACCAAAAACTGTGATGTGAAAATTAGTGTGTCTTTTGCATTAAGACCAGTACCAGCTGGTTTCTTTCTTGGTTAGAACTTTAGAAAATACCTCAGAACTTTATCAATGAACTAAAGGCTAGACTTAAGTTACCGAAGGGTTAAGTAAATATATAGTTATGGGAGAGACCCATAGTCTTCAGTGCTGTAAAGAAATCATAGTGAATTAATTTGAGTGCTATTCACAGGAACAGCTAGAAACTAGGGACTTTTTCATTGGCTTTGTTTTTCTCTTGCCTTCTGGGGAATGTTTTTTGCCTACTCATGGAATAAGGTTCATGACAGAAATTCCTACTTCCTTCATCCCACATTTGGCTTTGGCCAACAAGTGAAGCTGGTGGACCTAATGCCCTACCAGCCCATCTATATGGTGCAGCAAATGCAGAGAATAATAACAGAATTTTCAGGAGAAGCCTGCTCCTACACATTGGGAATAAAGGAACAGTTTTCTTAGTGAAGTGGAACCTTCTTGCAGAAATGAGACAGCTTTTACACCACCAAAAAGTGGGTGCATTTGTTTTCCATGGTTGGTAGACTTACCGCAGTGAATTTTCTGATGATTTCAAAATGAGGCTGTCAAAAAATTCTTAAGGCAGCTGTCTTCATACACTTTGGTGGTTTCTTCACAGGAAGGCAAGCATAATAAGATAAATGTCTGAAAGTGCTGGACCACTGGGACTAGATAATCGAGCAGGGTGATGGACTCTGTGGCTAAAAGTTTTCAGAGGGAGTCTGTGAAACCATCTTCCAGCATGCTGCATTTTTGAAAAGTCAACTAGATTGCCTTTTTTTTTTTTAAATGTTTGTTTTATTTTTGAGAGAGCGTGAGCAGGGGAAGGGCAGCGAGAGGGAGAGAGAGAATACTAAGCAGGCTCTGTGCTGACTGCGCAGAGCCTAATGCAAGGCCCAATCCCACAAACCATGAGATCATGACCTGTGCCGAAATCAAGGGTCGGATGCACAACTGACTGAGCCACCCAGGTGCCCCTAGATAGCTTTTTTTTTTTTTTTTAAATTTTTTTAATGTTTATTTCTGAGACAGAGACAGATCATGGATGGGGGAGGGGCAGAGAAAGAGGGAGACACAGAAAGAGAAGCAGGCTCTGAGCTGTCAGCACAGAGCCCGATGAGGGGCTCGAACTCACAAACCATGAGATCATGACCTGAGCCGAAGTCGGTCGCTCAACTGACTGAGCCACCCAGGTTCCCCATCCCCTAGATAGCTTTTAAAACCCCTTTCAGCTGTTCATTTCTGCAGGTTGTGATTTTGGCATTTTACTAATTTGAGATGCCCACTCATATATAGAAAGACTTCAGGCGTAATTAGGCAATAGACTGTATATAAAACATTTTAGCCGAGTTACTTTCTTGAGCTAAAATATATATGTGTAATTTAATCAAAGCATCAAGAATCTGCTTATGCAAACCTTAACTTCAGGATGTATAGCATTTCAAGAATAGGGACACCATAGAACTTAGGAGATTTAGTTAGGACAGGATTTTTTTTTTTTAGAAATTGATACAGTGGCCCAATATTCTTTCAGAAAGTTTCCTTTTCTCCCACTGTCAACTGTATTTTTCAGTTGACTCTATTTCAATAAGTGAAAATCATAATTATTTGGCTTTATTCTTGAGCCTTCTAGTATATACTTGCTGGTTATTTTTGATGTGTGAGGCAGAGTGCTTAGTTGAGAAGATAGAATGTGAACAGCTGAAAATTAAATAGTGGTAAAAAGTAGTGACATAAAAGATGTTTCCACATAAGTGAGTAGTTGCCAAATGAATGAAACAGATGAGTGTTCTGGAAATTCAGGATATCCCTTGTGCTGCTGGTAAGTGATGGAGGGGGCCGCATTGAACGGTCTACAAAAACAGCCTAGTCCAACTGTTTATGCCTTTTCCCAAGACCAAGTTTCTGGCAAAAATCCTTTTCCCCACTATCTTAAAATATTAAAAGGATGTAACCTCAGGCCTGAAGGAAATGCTCTTTTTGTCTTTTGTACAGTCATGTTGGGGGGAAGGGAGGCACAGGAAAAAAATTAGAGGCAGTAGGAATATAAATAAAGAATTTTTTCCCTAATTTACACATTTTCAAACACAGAGAGATTAAGGCATGTGCTGTTAAAGCTTACTGGCTTCATGAGTTAAAAATGAGAATTCTAGCATAATTCTTTTATTTGAAGTGAACAAGTTTTCATCTAAAATTAGGTAACAGTTGGAAAGTTACAGCTTGACTATATCTCCCAGAAACTTTGCTAAATTTTCTCTGGAAATGCTCTGATTTTTTAAGTTGTTTTAGGATGCACGTTTTAAAATGCAGTGTTTCAAGATGCATGTTCAGAGTTCTTTGGTGGGTAAACCACTGATTAGCTTTGAAATACTAAAAGCATTTATATTTCTGTTTGAAATACAAGATCTCAGAATGCTAAATTGGTTCACATTTTGTTAAATGTTGCTCTATAGCCTTCTGGTAGTCTAGTTACTGTTGCCTAAATTATGTTATGACAAAATTAGATGACATTGTGCTACTGCATCCATTAGCATTCTTCATTATCCTTGGTCTGTCATAGGTAAATAAGGATATTTGGGACAGATCTGTATAAAGAAAAAAGGAGGGGCGCCTGGGTGGCGCAGTCGGTTAAGCGTCCGACTTCAGCCAGGTCACGATCTCGCGGTCTGTGAGTTCAAGCCCTGCGTCAGGCTCTGGGCTGATGGCTCGGAGCCTGGAGCCTGCTTCCGATTCTGTGTCTCCCTCTCTCTCTGCCCCTCCCCCGTTCATGCTCTGTCTCTCTCTGTCCCAAAAATAAATAAAAAACGTTGAAAAAAAAAATTAAAAAAAAAAAAAAGGAATTTGATAATGCAGAATTTGGACACCTAGCCTCAAAGCAACTTGAAGTCACCATTTCCTTTTGTAGAACCTCTGCTCAAAACTGAGGGACAAAAAATATATATATTTTTCAATGATTTATCACTTATAAAATATATATATATATAAAGATGGCAAGTGAAATATTTGTCCTTTGTCTCCACTTTATTCTCAGAATACTTGGTGGTGAACTACTTGTTCAGGCATACTTTCTAGAAGTGAAAATTCAACCCATCTATAGATTTTAACAATAAGTTGGCCTTTCCTGAACTTTTCTTTTTCTTTCTTTTTTCTTTTTTTTTTTTTTTTTTTTGCCTTGAATATGAGACTTAACTCCTTGGTGGCTTTTTAGACCACAAAAATATAGGAAACCAGTTTTGTGTGCCAGTGTGCTAGAACTTGATAAGGTTTGAGCTTCCCTAGGGCTGCACCCCTGGCTGGTCTTAGAGGAGAAGCCAGCTGTGGGTACTTCTGGCTTCTGTCCACAAGAATCAGTCTTGGCCCAAAAATCACTTTAGAAGTAGTTTACTTTTTTCCTCCAATAAAATATTTACCGTAATTCACTGTCTTTAATACCAAGATACTCTCATTCTTTATAATAACCAGTGCAAATGAACTATTTTCAGGAGCAGTTTTTAAAGATGTAGAGATTTTCTAAAAATTTTTAATGCTTATGGAGTACATTACAAAATTAGAATAATTTTACATGAAAATGAGACCTACTTTTTTAAGTCTTTGAAACTCTCAGTGACAGAAGCTAGGAATGTGGACATAAGCTTTTTAAAGAGCGTGTATGAAAACGCTTGAGGGAGAGGAATGTTGGCTTTATTTCTCTTCTCAAAGTGTCCTACATAACAGCATGATGTAACCCAGATAACGCAAGTGGTATGTGCCTATATCTGGGTTCTCAAAGATGACCCTCACTTAGGTTACATAGAAATACATTTTGCATCTTTTAATGACACTGCTGAGCACAAGCTTTAGTTCAAGTTGTGCCCCCTCCCTGCCAAAATCCGGCATTGTGCAGGTGATTAAACAATATCAGTTTCACAAGATTGTTCATAGTCTTCTTTAAGTGAAGATGCTATTACACATACCCATTTGCTTTCCTAACCTTAAAAATGTGATGTTGTGTTATTCTTAAGGGCTTTTTAGAATTGGGCTATGTTGGGTTTTGCCTAGCAGATAGGCTTTGTTTGTTTTTGCTTTGTGGCCATAAACAGCATATTCCATAATCAGTGATCTGTGAATTTCTTTTGTGTAAACAAGGCCTGTGGCTGCTTTCTAAATGTCTTAGAGAACATGATATGATCCTTTCATTGGCTTAGAGCACTTTTCCTTACTATGTTGTAAGTAATTTTGTCCACTAGTATTTTTAGTGCAGCTGCTGTTATGCTCAAAGCAACCTCAGAAAGCTACTAAAGAGAGCAAAAATGCTTAGAAGTCTTTAAGTCTTCGCTCAGCTCTGTGCAGAGAGGTCTTTCCTGGTCTCCTCTAAATTATTAACCTATTTCCTTCTCGCCTCACCATAACATTTCATATCCCTTCCCTGCTGGACTTTTTTTTTTCCTTTAGCACTTAAAATTATCTCACTTACTATAGTTTTTGTTTATCTTGTTTCGTGTCTGTTTTCCCCCCTAGAATGTAAGCTTAGTGAGGCCAGGGATCTGTGTCTCTGTTGTTCGCTGCTGCTGCCCCAGGGCTTTGGACATGGTGGATGTGCAGGAAGTATCTGTTGAATGAATGAGAGACGCAGCATCTACCCTTGAGGAATGGAATTTAAAACAAAGAACGCCCATGCCCTTTTTATCTATACTTAAGTAAAACTGTTTCATGAATACTTTGTATTTTATCTATACTTAAAACTATTTCATGAATACTTTATACGAAAGCATAGCTAACTGAAGAGACACTTTATATCACAGTGGCTGTTATTCAGATAGAACAGAAGCGTTTCTGCAGTTAATACTGGGAAATCAGCTCTGTCATGGGAAGGCCTGTGAAGAGATTCGAGTTGAACAGAGATGGTAGTTTCAGAGACAGTGTGGTTGGCTGAGCTGTGGAGAAGGATTTCCCGAGCAGCGTGTGGCAGAGGAGGTGACTGTGAGTGAGGCAGACACAGTATTGTGCAGGCACGTCATTCTCCGACAGGAGACCACTGAAGGAATATTGGGATGGGAAGGGATGTCTGGTGGAGGAGAACCAGTTTGGGGAAGAGTCAAGAATGAGAAGATTGCATTTATTAGGCAGGTATCTGGGCACTGTGGCAGGTTATCCCGGGAGCAAAGTTGTTGGTCAGAATTTTATCTTCAGAAGAGAAATCTTAGGCATTGTGGATTTTTTTCAGAATGTGGGGAAGCCCACAGACATGCCGAAAGGTGAGTATGGCTTAAGAACATGGCTGTGATCGTGCAGAGAAATGGAACAAAAATGAAAGATAATCTTGAAAAAAGCGCTACAAAACTCATAAAGTCAATATGGTGCCTGGAGGAATAGGAAGTGGTGATTCGAGGTACGGATTGCAGTAGTCTTGCTGCTAGAAGAGGCTCTTTCAGGAAGACTGTTGTACAGATCAGGGATGGAAATGTAGCTTACTCTCTCTAATTGCATTAAATGGGACTGTCATAGAAAGCTCTCCTTGTAGCCATTGAGAAAATCGAGCTATTTTATAAAGGTTTCAGGAACCTTTGGTAATTGTTGTTTTTAGTCAGAACTAAAACTAATGATAAACTCTGTCCTCTTATTTGTATATATATTCTAATTTAGTAAGACAGGAAACATTTATTCTATAAAAGACTTTTAAAATGTATTTTAAATGAGAACTGGTTACAGTTAGAACCTGCATCAACACATCCCAAACACTGCTAATGGACATGGACTAACAACTGAACTTTTCCTGCTTGCTCACTGTTGGACATATGTCATGTGGCTTAACGCTTTTCCTTCTAAATGATATGTAATCTTTTCAAATAAGATCTCCTCTTCTCTCCTTGCATATGTCTTATAGTTCTTCTTTCCGCTCTGTTCATTTAAGAGTGTTTTCTTCTACAATCTAGTCTAGGGCCTTGCAAACATAGAGCACTGTCTGTCTTTCCTTCTATCCAGCAGCAGTTGGGAATAATACCAACCATATTTCCATGTATGGAGCTTCTCCAGAAGCCAGGCATGCATTAAGATTGTTAATCCTTATTTCAGCCATAGGTATTGTCTTCATTTCACAGATGCACAAACTGAAGCTCAGAGAGGTGAACTGATTTTGCATCACTTACATGGCAGGTGTTTGGTAGACCTACGATGTAAGCCCCGATCTGTTTGATTCCAAAGCCCACACTTTCTCTACCATAGGCATAGTCTCAAACCATTTCCTTAAACACACGTTTTTGTTTGTTTTTTTTTTTTTTTGATGTACCTCTTTGAGCCATCCTGTATGTTAGGGTTTCTTGCTAATTTTTATTTTTTTGTCACTGTAGCTTTTCTGTTAAGTTCAGGTTTTTTTTTTTTTAATCCATGGGGTATGAACATTAAAATTTCATACCTTACATTAAACCTTCCAGATTGCTGGTATTAAGTCATTATAGTCCACCAAAAATGAAACTATTTCAATCCTTTCCTTAGGACTGTATATATATGTCACTGCCTTTTTAGAGAATGCTTCTCTAGGTTTTGAGTTTCATTTATTTGAATAAAATTACTTTCCTGTTAAAATTCAACTCCGTAAACACTTACTGAATACTTAACCATGTACTCACTAAAGATTATAAACAGTGTCCTGGGGGCACAACAGTGAATGAGATACCTGGCCTTAAGGAGCTCTTTCACATTCTAGGTCAACAGAAAAAAACATGTAAATAAATATCTGTAATCACTGCCCCATCCAAGATGATGCTCCCAGTAATCAAGGCCTTATTGTACATTTTCATTTAAATAAGTGTGTTAAAATCAAATTCTAAATGTAGAATTTTTCCTAGGTATGCCTTGCAATAGCTCATTATTCCCAGCCAACAGACCTCCAGCTACTCTTTGCATTTGAATATGTTGGGAAAAAATACCACAATTCAGGTAAATATGAAAATATTAAATATTGTGACTAACTTTACTTTGTGTAAGTTTTATTCTTATGTTTGTCAGAGGCTTCCAAGTACATGGGCTTTAATGACTGTAGAATTATGAACTTCATAACTGTTAGAGAAGTGAGCGCTATATACTAAAAGAGACAATATTTGTTAGATTATTTCTTAAAAAGTGAACAGGGAGAATCTGCAAGCAGCTATAAACATAGGCTTATAAAAATCATGTCAGGTATTTTATCTACAGTCCCTGGCTTGTATTTTATGGTGAAGAAAGATCTCCCTCCTCCCCACTTTTAATTGGTAGCTTGAGTTAGAGTAATCTTATCTTTTAAGAAAACTGGCAGAAAAGTAAAAGATATTTGAAATGCATGATCTTTTCTGGCATGGTGTGGTTTCATGCAAAAACTAGAGTGGTTAGACTTTTCAGTGGACTTCATTAAGATCATCAAAATACTGACTTTATATTTCTGAGTAAGATTGATGAAAGGAAGAGGAGCATCTGTCCAAAGGACAAGTCTATTCTAGGCAGTTTCTGTACAAGTAAAATAGTACTCTTCATATGCTGAACTTGTAATTACATCACTCAGTGTGATGGCATTGCCAGGGAGAATTCCAGTTGACCATGTAATTCTGTACATTTTTAATATGCAAAGATAATTTTAATCAACCATTTTTTAAAAATCTCATAAAAGGATAGAGGAAGAACAAAGAGGTCACATCTCATATCAGCCCTTTGTAGATTAGTGACCTGCTGAGGCACATGCTCTCCTACCATTAAGGAAGAAAAAGAAATCAGTTACATATTTGTAATGAAAGATCAATTCACCCCAGCATGGTCTGGAGAGAGATCTTACAAATTAGTAGTTGTATTGGTCTTTCATTTTGTTACCTCAAAACATTGTAGTAATTTAAATCTACATAATAAAAGCATATTCAAGTATCACTAGACTGTAAATACATTAAGATCTAGGAACAGTACACAGTATCTGCAGATGCATATGGTATAACTGTATTTTCACTCTTTTAAAAGATACTTGTAAGCACCATAGAAATGGTAGCTTTTATCATATGGTGCTATATTTATAAAAATTGGATGAAAAACTATTTGTTGCTTAATTTTTCTTATCAAAATGTAACTAATCATAACTTAGGTTTTAGCAGTACAATTGACTTTTTAAGTGTCTCTCTTAACATAAACTATAAAATTCACTTACAACCTAAACGTAAAGTGTCGTAGACCCTGCACTACTTGTTAGGTGACTGTTTCTTTGGATCATCATCAAGCTACAGACCATCACCATCAAGGTTATTTTCAATAAGATCCTCACCCAAAGTTGCAAGAGAGTAACTGAAATGCAGGTTTCAAGAAGTCCAAGAGTTGTAGGAGAGAGCCTTTGATTCCCACTTAAATTTGTTTATGATACAGATCAATTCTTGATGCTATTTTTTTTCTAGTAGAAATGATTCAGTCCAGGGTTTAGATGCATGACTTCTGCAGTAAAATGTAATGACTTGAGCTCAGCAAATACAGTGAACTTCATTATGCGTTTGGGAACCTGATGCCTGCTTCAGTTACTTTTCAGTTTTCTTCATCCATTCCTTGTGGGCATCTCTGGGTTAATTATACTTTAAATAGTTACTCAACCCCTAGCTCTTCTTCTACTGGGTTTTCTTATTTACATCAATCAGATCTATAGGTCTTCTTACATATAGTCTGTTGATAAAATTTGATAATTCATACTTAAAATATTCAGGACCACTTTTCATATTACATCCTTCAGTCACCTCCTCCTTTGACAGGTACTTCATAAACATAACACTTGACCAGAGTTTTGTTAAGATTCCTCATAGGGTAACATCCTTTAATATCCTTCCGTGCTGTTGCAGAAGCATAAACTGCATCTTTAAGATCAAAAGAAGCCTGAAATTTCCACACACTGCAGTCAGAATTCATTAATTTGTGAGTGAAAGATGCCCACTAATCCACTCTTGAACTTCTGGATGCCACCTTGATTCATTGGCTGGATTAAAGAATAAAGAAGTCCTTTTTGCAGGCAGGTAGGTGACAAAGCTGTTTCCACAAATAAGATCTGAAGTTAGAGGATGTCCCCTGCAGTTACCTAAGGACAGAATCTTGTGGAGGAACTTAGGCACTCTGAGGTTTTCTTTCACATTGGGCATCACTTGCATAAAAAAAAAAAAAAAACAAAAAAAACACATCTCTGAAAAGCTTAGCAGTCACCCAAGTACTTCTGAGAGGATCCCAAAGGGATGATGCATAGCACCCACAGGCCTGGAACATTCCTGCACGATGACGCCACAGGATGCACTGGCACAAACAAAAACAGTGGCTCTATTTTTTTCTTTTTTAATTTGAAAGGACCCTGCTTTCATCAGTCAGATTATTATTGGTCAAATAGTGTCCTCAAAGTACAGATTCATCTTTGTGATAAAATTGATAAGATGTCAGATTATGCTTCTGGTCTGAAGAAGTGCAAACCTCATGAAGTTATCTGTAGCCTCAGTGTTGGCAGCTCTCCTCCGTGGCAGAGCTTGCAAATGCTGGGATGTAACCTCAAGCTGTGATTAGACTCACGGCAGAAAGTAAACGTTTTCAGTGAGGTTGATTTTATTTTGTAATTTTGTCCTTTTTATGAACTTAGGTCTTAGTGTTAGATTTTCCATTACATGCTTATTTGAAAACCACTTACAGAATACATAGTCCATTTGAAACAGTGTAGGAATTTTTAAAGTTTGTTGCTTGTCAGTTCTTTTAAGATTCTTAGTGTAGCTATACGGGGCTGTGACTGATCTTCCTATCTCTTGATTACTAGTGGTTCTGGACCAGCCTCCTACATCTTTTAGAAATGCAGCCATCCTGGCCTCACCCCAGGCCCAAAGTCCAAATCTCGCTACCCACTTCATTGACTCACTCTGTTGAACTTAACATCACAGCTCTGTTTTTACCCTTTTCACCCTATGGCTTCTAATTCCTGCAGTATCATCAGAGTGATAGTCTTTCTTCTCATGGTGACCACTTTTATTGTCTTTGCTGTTGCTTGAGACCATTCTAAATATGGATGAGGCTAATTTAGTGGAAACTGTTGTCGATAATTTCAACACAGCCTGGGATTAGAGTTCTGAGTTTCACAGAAGATAGCGAAGGTCAGGAATGCCCACTATATAGTTTCACTTTTAGTTGGCTAATGAGCTATCCTCAAACCTCACTCAGGTAACTCTCAGGGGAGCTGGATCTCCCTAAGATGACTGATTTTTGCCAGTCTGTTGCTGCACCCCTATTAGTAATCCACTGGTAGAGCAGGCTGCGGGCATCAGGCCTTTGGGATTTCTGGAAAGCATTCGAATTTCCTGACTCTTTAATGCCAGATTGAGTATCTGCTACACATTCTCTAATAAGCTCTCCTTGAAGAAGATGCAGAGCATACAGCCTAGTGCTGGTTGTTAAGAAACAGGCAGGTTTTCAGCAACTCAAGCCTATAAAGTAGTAAACAATGCATTGTCTTACAGTTTCTGTCATTTATGTTCAGAAAATTGGTCTTAGTTAGATCTTGAGACTAAATCTTGCCAGAGAAACAATCTCATATTTCTCAGCCTGGCTTACTAAAGTCTGTAACTTCAAAACACTCCAAAGTATTTGGTCCTAGACTCCTAGGTGAGGGTATCCTGCCAAACTATTTATGTCACTCTTTGAAAATTGTGAGTGTGTTCTTTATACTTCTTTTTCCGTGGTGGTTATCTCATTGTGTGGCGAGGACCTCTGGTACAGTGTTGAATGGTAATCATGATAGCGGGCATCATTTCTGTTCTGGTTTTGATGAAGGTGATGTTTACTGTGTGTTTGCTGGTAATTACCCTTTATCAAGTAAGGAAATTCCCTTTTATTCCCAATTTGCCAAAGTTTGTTTTTGGTTTTTTAAATTATGAGTAGGTGTTGAACTCTATCAAATATTCTCCTGCACTTTGAACTGATCATATGGGTTTTTTTTCCCCTTTAATTTGATCATATGATGAATTACTTAGATTTTCTAATATTGTATAGCTTTCTGTGGTTATTGGTGTTCCGGAACACTGTGTAAAGTGAGAATTGCCTGGAAATTGCATGAAGGTTCTGTGTCCTGAAGAGGTTACAACTCCCAAGTTCTTCTGCATACATTCTTGTACCTACCCCAGAGAAGGCTCTAGATGGGGTGGCTCCAGGCTGTGCGCTTAGCTTTAGCATTTGGATTTTAAACAAGCCCTGCTAAAATCAGAATCACTGGGTAATCACACAGGATCCTTTCTAATCTAGAGTAGCACTGTCCAGGGATGGAAATATTCTCTCCTCTGCGTTGACCAGTATAGGAGCCACTAGCCACAGGTGGCTCTTGAACACTAGAAATGTGGCTGGTACAACCGAGGAACTGCATTTTTAATTTAATTTTGTTTCAACTTAAATAGCACATGTGGCTAGTGGCTAGTGGCTACTGTTTGGGGCAGCACAGACCGAGAGTCTTGGCTCCATCTAATTTTCCAGCCTCTCTTCCCCCATCCTTTGCATCCCTAAAGCTCTAGCTGTATTTCATTACTTGATGTTTTACAATTACACCATGTGTTTTGTGTTCTGCTCTGCCCAGCATGCCTGCCTCCTTCTCACTAGCCACCTGGCAATGTTTGGCTCATTCCTTAGGACTCTGTTCAGTTGTGGTCAAGTCCTGAGGCCTCTCCTGTCCCGGCCTTTGTCTCCAGCGAGCACTAGGGTCATTTTCCTCTGTGCTGTCACTGTACTCATACATTTGCCTCACTGTGACTAGTGCTGAGCTCACCCTCCTCTGTCTCGTTAGCGCTTTCAAGACAGAGAGACAACCTTACTTTTAAATTTTCGGGCCTTGGTACATGGTAGGTTCTCAGAAAATACCTGTCTCACACCAGGTGTTAAATAGTCAACAGGAATGGGCATGGCGTGTTCATGGGATGATGAAAGGGCTTCTTTGGCTACAAGAGAGAATGGGGTTAGGCAGTAATGAGACATAAAGATCAGGTCAATTATCTAAGGGCTTTTTAAGCAAAACCATGTAGGTTTGCTTAAGGAAGTTGGAAAATGAGCATGAGGGAAAGTCGAGGCAAGAGTATAGCATCATGGAAGCATGGTTTTGGGGGGAATGTGTCTCGTGGCAGGCTGCAGGCCAGTTTGAGTGCAGCACATGCCAGGGATGTCAGCAGCCTTCAGGGGTGAGACACAGGACCAGTAAAGATCATGCTGTGTGTCACCCTGGATCGCCAGGGTAGATGAGGCTGATTGCTGAGATGTCCTCTTTCTCTCTGGTCATTCTGCAGGCTCCTGAGGCTGTGGGCTTCTCCCAGAGGGTAGCAGCTCTCCTTGATGACAGAGGGCTCCTTGCTAAGGAAGTTCAAGTACACTTGCGCTCTGCTGAGATCCCCAGATGGGAGTGGCCCTCTGGTGGAGAACAAGGAGCACTTGTGAGCTTATCAAAGGAAAACTGAGTAGATCTAGAAGACCCAAAAATTTTATAGTGAGCCATAGAAAGGATTGAGACATCAGTATCAGAAGGATGAAAGATCTGGACCAGAACAAAGATGATTGGATGCATTCATTGTTCCAGGCAAAATGTAGAGAAAATGAGCAGTTGAGGGCAGGGGACTGAGGGAGGCTCGTGAGTGGTTTCTGTGGAACGGTAGGGATGGAAGACCATTGAAGAGGAGAAAATGGGGAGGAAATCTGCACAGCAGGCATTGTTCATCATTTGGGAAGGTGGTCAGTAACAGGGAGGAGGAAAAATGTATAGCCTGGGCAGCTGGAGTGGTGCAGTGCGGTCAGATGAAAGTCTTTTCAAAGTCAAGGTGACTTACTTGTGTTTGAAGGCAAAAGGGATGGAGCCAGTAGAAGGACAGAAAAACCAATGGTGCTAAAGGAGTCAGGAGGGAGCTGGATAAGGAAAATGAGTTCTTTTGACAAGAGGAAGGCTGCCTCTTTCTCAGGACTGCTGGGAGCAGTAGGAACATCTAGGAGAGGTGCCCCATCCGCGCGTGTTTCTGATAGGAGGTGCCCAGAGAGGAGAGGGAATGTGGGACGAAATGTGACCATTGAAACAAAATTAATAGTATTGCTTTTTCTTGTAGCCAATAATATTAATGGAATACCCTCAGGAGGCGGCAGCGGGGCCGGTGGTGGCAGCAGCCAAAAGACTCCACTCTTCGAGACGTACTCAGACTGGGACCGAGAAATCAAGAGGACGGGGGCTTCCGGATGGAGAGTTTGTTCTATTAATGAGGGTTACATGATATCCACTTGGTAAGTCCCATTTTTACAGCCTTATTTATAGCTGGAGGTGACTTCTTCTGAATAATAATCACTCTGCTCTCTGATAACTTACAAGTTATGGTGAATGGAATATTTGTTTTTAATAATGCTTTCATGAGGGGCACCTGGGTGGCTCAGTTAGTTAATCGTCCAACTCTTGATTTTGGCTCCCCTACTTGCTCTCTAATCTCTCTCTTTCAAAAATAAATAAATAAGCTTTAAAAAAAAAAAACGATAAAAAAACTGCTTTCATGGATATTTTATCTTAAAGATGAAAAAAAGAGAGAAAGGAGGATGTCTTACAGTGCAGTGAGCACTAGTAATTGCTGCCCAGTCCGTGAGTCTGCGTGTCTTTGGAAACAGGAAAGGTTAGAAGGGGGAGATAAGGAGCTGAAGCTTTTTTTTTTTTTTTTAAAGTTTCTTTATTTATTTTTAGAGAGAAAGAGTGTGAGTAGAGGAGAGGCAGAGAGAGAGGGAGAGAGAATCCCAAGAGAGAATCCCAATCCCTCTGCACTGTCAGTTTAGAGCTCAACACGGGGCTTGATTTCATGAACCATGAGATCATGACCTGAGCTGAAACCAAGAGTCAGATGCTTAACTGACTGAGCCACCCAGGCACCCCAGAAGCTAAAGCTTCTTGGTAGATTTGTGGGTTTGGTTTGGTCTTGTGTTATGTGCCTTGGATTCTTACCCATAGAGAACAAAGGTGGGCATGTTTCTCAGAAACCGAATACATGTTTGATTAATAATCATTTTGGAGAATATTTTAGACCTCTCCTTTGGATGTTTCCCCCTGCTTTAAATATAAGTTTTGTGATAATTGACAACGTCACACGTGTTTTAGACAAGAGAGGTCTAGGGTCAACCTTGTCTTCCATGGTACCTACCATGTGGCCACCAAGTAGGGTGCACATTAAATGGGGATAAACGTGTTTAATTACATATGGAGTCTTCAGAGCACACTTACCTGCCTAGAGCACAGGATTCTTATGTTATGGTTTGCTTTTTCCTCTCCAGCCTTCCAGAATACTTTGTAGTGCCAAGTTCTTTAGCCGACCAAGATCTAAAGATCTTTTCCCATTCTTTTGTTGGAAGAAGGATGCCCGTAAGTGCTGTCTGTTGGATTTCATTCATACCGATGTCTTTTTCTCTACCCAGTTACATAAAGGCTCTGCTTCTCTCCTAGTTCTGGTGCTGGAGCCACTCAAATGGCAGTGCCCTCGTGCGAATGGCCCTCATAAAAGATGTGCTGCAGCAGAGGAAAATCGACCAGAGGTATCAAGAAATGGTCATTGTTGCTGTAGACATTTTTAGTTGTCAGAAATAATATATTAAACTCTTGACTACTTGAAAATAGTTAGAAAGTGGCATAGTTTTATTAATTAGTAACATATAGTCTATACAAGAATCACCATTTTTTTTTTCTTTTTTTTTTTTTTCTTTTTTTTTTTTTATTTTTTTTTTCAACGTTTTTTATTTATTGTTGGGACAGAGAGAGACAGAGCATGAACGGGGGAGGGGCAGAGAGAGAGGGAGACACAGAATCGGAAACAGGCTCCGAGCCATCAGCCCAGAGCCTGACGCGGGGCTCGAACTCACGGACCGCGAGATCGTGACCTGGCTGAAGTCGGACGCTTAACCGACTGCGCCACCCAGGCGCCCCAAGAATCACCATTTTGGAAAAAAATGTGAATATATTAAAATTAACATTTAAGTTATACTAAATAGAATTTAATTCTTTGGCTTATAAGACACTGGGGAATCTTACATTGCTGACGTCTTGGTATAACAGTATTGCCTTTAACGTATTTGCAATGTGTGGTGATTTCCAGCTGAGATACTTTAGGGTAAATCAGACCTTTCTTGTAGTTTGGTGTGTCTTAGGTCTACAGAGTCACGTAGCTTAAGTGGTAGTTTTAATTAGCTACCACAAACAAGTTTGGCATCATCTGCTATAAAGTCGCCAGTAATCTCCATGTCATTAGAGCAGAAGGCATTTCTCAGTCAGTGGGCATCACTATTGTTTAGTCTCTCCCTAAAGCCCTCTGAGTCC
The DNA here is from genome assembly GCF_023721935.1 of Panthera uncia. Classification (NCBI taxonomy): domain Eukaryota; kingdom Metazoa; phylum Chordata; class Mammalia; order Carnivora; family Felidae; genus Panthera; species Panthera uncia. The sequence goes on from NW_026057582.1 coordinate 122,583,750, forward strand.
TGCTTCTTTCCACTCTCCTGAAGCCCCTCTTCCTCACCAGTACTCTGCCCTCTGCAGACATTACCTAAAATCTGTTTCAGGCCACTGCTTCTTCCCATTCTGCATTTCTTTTCCTAAACAAGTTTACCTATGGCTGTGGCTTTAGTGACCATCAGATTTTATCTCTAATGGGACATCTTCCACGTGCAAGTCTCAGAGGCCCTTTAAACTCAATATGGTCCAAAACCAGCCTCCAGCATACAAGCACCGCGCACTCTCCCAGCCTGCCCTCAGAAATCCAGGAGTCATCCTGGATGCATTTTCTTTCACTTCCTTCCCCACGTTGAGCCTATCATCAAATCTGTCACTTCACTTTTTAGAAACCTTACAAACTGTGTCCACCCCAGCTACACCCCTACCATGAGTGCCCTCATTTCTTCCCTCCACGTCTCATCCACTACCACACCCGTGGCTCCTGGCCCTGGCCACCATGGACTTTGCCTTTGCCTGTGCTTTCCCATCTCCCGATATTCACCAGTGCTGTTCCCTTCTGGGCTGTCTTTCTTCATGCTTATCCTCCAGCACTCTCCACCCCACCCGCTCGGTACTCCCTCATTCTTTATCTCTCATGGCAAATATCACTTCCTGAAGATAAGCTTTCCCTCACCTCCTAAATTAGATCAGGCCTCAAGTTATACATTCTCTATGGCTCTCTAAATTTTCTTTATAACACTTACTTCAGTCTTTAATTGCATGTATGTGTTACAGTTTGATTACTGCCTATATTTGCTACTAGGCTATAGGCTTCTTGAGCTGAAGGGACTATGTTTTGCATACCATTGTACATTCAGCACCTAGGAAACAACCTGTGATGTTGAATATTTATTCAATACTTGTTAAATAAATGAGGAACAAAGGAACAGATCTTAGAAAACCAGCTCAGAGAGCCTCAAATTGTATATCACAGTCTGTGACTGTTACAGCCAGATCTTAGTTTTTTTTCCCCAGGGCCATACCGAAGAAAGGCACCTTTGCTGAAGCAAATAACTGACAAGTGACCCTCAAATGATCCTTCAGGAAAGGAAAAGGAGTATTATTCAAATAATCCCTGATGGGTGTTTTTTACCTTGGTCACATTTGAAATGACCTGTCATGTCACAGTCCAAGCCCAGTATTCACTGCCATGTCTGCTGGTTAGATGCACAGGAAGGGTGGGGGCTGGGGGGAGGCTGCTATTAGAGGGAAGCCAGCAGCACTGCTGGGTGGGAGTTCGTCCTGAACCCTCACAGCCAGTGGCACTTGTAATGTTTTAATTTTATTAAGCTGAGAATTGTTTTGATTCGTTCTATTTTTTCAGCTATCCTGTTCTTCATAAGTAGGACAGGCTCTCTTTGTTGTCAAATCTCTCTCTGCCCCTTTCTCCTTAGACATACCATCTCAGGCCCTCTCTGTGTTTCTCCACAGCCAAGCTTGTGTCCATCACAGGACCTTTGCCCTTACCTTCCCTCTGCCTAGAACACTTTCTCTCAGATCTTTCATGGCTTCTAGTTATTTGGGTTTGGGCTTCAGTATTACCTTCACAGAAGAGCCTTTCTGACCACATGACTTGAACTAGCCTGCATTCACTCGATTATGCCACCCAAGGCATTCACCACAGCCTGTTACTTTATCATTTACCCAACCACCACCAGAAATAGAAGCCCTGTGAGAGCAGAGGCCCAGCCTGTCTTGTTTATCTATCTCCAGCTCTGAGAATAGTGCCTTGGCTCATAATAGGTCTTCAAAAAATATGTGTGGCATGAATGAATGACTCAAGGATTTTGTCTTTATTAGGATTTGTAATGCAATAACTAAAAGTCATCCACAGAGAAGTGATGTTTACAAATCAGACTTGGATAAGACCTTGCCCAATATCCAAGAAATACAGGCGGCTTTTGTAAAACTTAAACACCTATGCGTTGATGGTAATTTCATTTTTATTTTATATATATATATATATATATATATGTATACAGTGAATGGGTGATAACACCATTGCATGAGGCATGTCAGAAAAAGTGATAGCCCTTGAAAATATAGAAATAGATATATTTAAGTAGTGGCACATTGAAATACTTTTGCATGACAGTATCAGAAGCTCTTAGAAAATGGAGTTTAAACTGCTTTTTTGTTTTGGAGGGAAAAAAAAAACAATTACACCACTTTGAAATAAATAATAAATGGTGTGGTAGGATACTTCTATAAAGTCCCAAGGAGAACAGTGAGCTACCCATACAAACTTCCTAAGATTTTAATGCACATAGTTATGTTTTAAGATAAGGGACTTGACATGAATTTCAAACAGAGCCATGTTGTAATCTGCGTGGCCTCAGATTTCTAATACATGTATTAGAACAAGTGCTTCTCAGGCACTTTCATTGTTCCCCAGGGGGATGACTCCCGTGAAAGCATCTCTGGCATAAGTGAGGCCTCCTTGAAGTATACACAGAGTCCTAGTTACCTGGGAGCCAGGAGAGGCAGCCATTGTGGCAGTTCTGCAGGGATGAGGGGGTGCTTGCCTGGAAGGAGAACTGGGAGGGATATGGTGTGTTAAAAAAGCACAGTGACATGAATTCTTATCAACCATCTGGTAATTGGAACATTACTAAAGCCTGGAGTTTGTGAGGTGAGCGACATCTTGAGACAGGCCACGCAGGACTGAGTCAGGACAGTGCAAGCCCTGCCAGGAAGATGCCCTCATTCCTGCTGTCACAGAAACCGTGCACTGAGAGGCAGCGCTGGCAGCAGGAACAGGGGAGAGAAGCAAGGAGGGTGAGGTTTGCAGTCAGGAAGCTGTGAGTAGGGGGCATCAGAATCCAGGGGTGGGCTGACCAGGAAGGTGGGAACCACTGGCTCTTAGGAGGCAGAGGTGGTTAGACTCTCCAGGACTTCCCTGAAAGCCTCCAGGGGAGTGTTTTTTTTGTTTTTTATAGAACTGTAACATGTCTTCTTAAATGACTATATTATTAAGTGAAAATGCATACTTCCTTAAAGCCAACTAAATATGAAAAACTGTGACATATCACTTAACTCTGATATTGATCATGTAAAATTAAGTTTAAAAAGCCTAAAAAGGTGTGTGCATACATTTTATATATATATAAAACATATATATATATATAAAATGTATGCATCCTATATATTACATATATATGTTTTTTAGATAAATATTACCATATTTATTGCAGAGCCTTTTGAAGAAACTGAAGAGAAATGGTTGTCTTCACTGGAAAATACTCGGTGGTTAGAATATGTAAGGTTTGTACAACCACTTTCCTTTTTCTTCTTTAACTTTTTATTTTGAAATAATTATAGACTTATAGGAGATGCAAACAGTCCAGTGCTCCACATACTCCTCACGTAGCTTCCCCCAGTGGTTACATCTTCCATAACTAGAATGTGGTATCAAAACCAAGAAACTGACAGTGGTATAATATATAAGCCTTATTCAGATTTCACCAATTTATATGTGTTTTTGTGTGTGTGTGCGCCTGTGCATGTGTGTGGTATTATGTGCGTTTTTATTGCATGTGTGGATCCGTGCAGCCCCCACCACAGTCACTATACAGAACTGTTCCATCACTGCAAGGCCCTTCATGCTGCCCCTGCAGAGTTGCGTCCCCATCGCTGTGCCCTGGCAACCACTCCTCTCTTCTCCATCTCTGTGTTTTGAGATTTCAAGAATGTCCTGTACATCAGCCCCCTTTTTATAAAAGGATTAATGAATTTCCCTGATAGAAAAATCAAAACATACTCTGTTGGAGAGTCACTTAAATGCTGATGAAATTTGCAAAGGTTATTGAGAACACAATACAGCGCGAGATTAGATGTGCTTGATTTCAAGTACTTTTAAAGAAATATTTATAGTGGAAATTTTATTTTCTTAACAGTATTTTTCCCTTTCTCTTTTCAGGGCATTCCTTAAACATGCAGCAGAACTCGTGTATGTGCTAGAAAGCAAGCGTCTCTCTATAGTCCTGCAAGGTAATTCATTACTGAAAACAATGGTCACCATGCCAGCCAGCGTGGTGACTGCCCGCATTCAGGTAGATGACACTACTGCTAACCCATCAGGGACACTACAGATTCTGCCACAAAGACCGCAGGTAGAAAGGAGTCCGGTTTTCTGCCCTGTGTTAAACCTTCTTCCCGTATTATGGGAAGGGTTGGGTTGCAGCTCCTGACAGAGTCAGACAGAGTGTTAGTCTTGGCAGAGCATCCTTTCTGTCTAATCTTGCTGCGTTTCGAATTCATAAAAATTTCAACTTAAATGCCTCTGGATCACGCTAGATTGGACTCTACAGAAATAGATGGGTATCAAGAAATTGACTGAATTGACACTATGTGTTAACTAACTTGGATTTAAATAAAGTTTAAAAATTAAAAAAAAAAAAGAATAGCCAATATTCTGAATTTTGTCTAATGTTTAGTAGGAGTAAAGTATAATATAATAATGTTTCAGTTAAGTGAAGGATGATTGTATGTTAGGTAAATTTAACAGCTAACAATTTCTAAGCTTACTGATGTAGTTTAATAAACCATGAACTTCCTACCTTATCGTATAATATATTTCACATTACATAGTTTGTGAATATGCTACACTACTGAAGCTTACAAAAGTATTTTTACCAACTGTCAAATTTAACAGACTTTAGCAAAGTAAAGATATTTAAAACCTTTAAAGGGGAAAAAAGAATAGTAATGCACTATTTCAAGTAATCCCTAACTGTGATGCCATCAGAGTTATTTAATTCACACATAAATGCAGACTCTCACAATCCAGTAATCTCTCCTCTCAACCAGTGGGTATTCTAATCCTATTGCAAAAATCCTACTTAGCACATGTCTTGATGGATTTGTATAATACAAAAAGGTTAGAAGAGATACTGAGCCTAATCTTAGTAACACTTTTTTTTAGAACGTGGTTTTGAAATCGTTTATTGAGGTATAACTTGCATATTATAAAATACACCCATTCTGAATGTGTATTTTTAGTACACATACAGAGTGTAGAGTTCAGAGTCCAATTTTAGAAATTATTTATCACACCAAAAAGATTACTTGTGTCCCAGCCCCAGACAACCACTAATGTGCTTTCTGTTTCTCCACATTTGCTCTTTCTGAGATGTCCTGTGTAAATGGAATCATACAAAATGTGATCTGTTGCCTCTTGCTTTTTTTATTTTACATACATGCTTTTGAGGTTCATTCACGTAGCATGTATTAGCAGTTTGTTCCTTTTTATTTCTGAATAGTATTCCTTTGTAAATACCACATTTTATTTATACATTTACCCACTGGCAGACATTGAGCTGTTTCCATTTTATGGCTATTATGAATATGCTGCTGTGAACATTTATATAAAAGTCACCATGGGGACATATTTTTTTTATTTCTTGTGGGTAGGTACTTAGAAGTGAGGAATTGCTCAGTTATAGGAGTTGCTATCGTTAAAAAATGATGTTGGTTACAGGTTTTCATGGACTCTTACCAGGTTGAAGTACCCTTCTGTTCCTAGTTTGCTGAGAGTTTATCCAGAATGAACTTTGGATTTTTATCACATAGATGCTTTTTATGCATCTAATGAGATGATTATGTTATTTTTATCACTTATGTCTATGAAGTGTTACTTTTTGTCAGATGTTAAGCCAACCTTGTTTTCCTGGAATGAATTCTTGAATTCATGAGATAATATGATTTGCTTATATTTTGTTGATGACTTCTACAATCTAATCATAAGGGATACTTGGTATAGTTTTTGTCTGATTTCTTTGGCTGGCTTTCATATCAGGTATTACTGGCATTAGTGAAAAAGACACCAGCTATAAAAGATAGGAGGAAAATGTTTGCCACCTTTTCACATGGTGGTGGACAATCCCATTCCCCTTGTTCACTTCTGAGTCACCATGTGGAATTGCCAGTAGTAAAATTAATGTTCTTAGGAAGGAGAATGGACTCTTGAAAGATTTCCACCCCAAACTACTGAAATGTAAAAAGTGTGAGGAATATGCTCTGTTATTTGGAAAATATTCATATATAAAAGATTATTTCCCATTAAACACTGATTGAGCTGAAAGTCTATAATATTTTAGAGTTGCTGGAATCCATTGAACCCTCCTAACATGGATTATTTTGAAGGTAGCTCGGGCAGAGAATAATGTAGTATCCACTTGACCTTCCCTTTCTCGCTCAGCATTTTTCTATGTAGTAGTTATTTTCTTTTCCATTTTTCTTAACAGAGGAGGAGGGAAGAGACTTGAGCTGTATGGTAGCTTCTCTTGTTCAAGTGATGCTGGATCCCCATTTTAGGACAATTACTGGATTTCAGAGTCTCATCCAGAAGGAGTGGGTCATGGCCGGATATCAGTTCCTGGACAGGTGCAACCACTTAAAGCGATCGGAGAAAGAGGTAACAGAATCTCGGTGCTTGTTGTGAGTCTGTAAGTGTACACAAGGCAAAATTCACGTTGTCATGTGAAGAGCTATTCTGTCTGTAAAGAGACCAGGAGGCTTTTTAAATATTGCATTTAGCACCTCTTTGCTTCCTTAGTCCAAGACTACCAATGGATTAGCATCCAAATTGATGTACTTATGAAGATTATTGTAATAATATAGGTAAAATTCCAAAAAAAATTGTTAAATTTCTCCACGTTGAGAACTACTTGATAAAATGCTGTATTATCTCTCTGAAAAGCAAATAATGAGCACATCAGGTATTTTGGAAAATCAATTTTGGAGTATCACATTTTCTTGAAATGGGGCACGTGTGTTAAGAATGGGATGTTTGAGAGGGACATCTTTGTAACAGCTCTGGGCACAGGGGCTGCCATGGGTGCAGAGGTAGGAGAGCCTGTGAAAGGCCCTGCAGGCATCTCACAGAATGGTGGTTTCAGAAGCATAGGCTGACTGAGCAGTACAAACTACCATCTGAGGAAATCTCGACAGCGAATACTTCACTTAAAAGATGCTGGGGGCGTGGGACACCTGGGTGGCTCAGTCAGTTGAGTGTCTGACTTCGGCTCCAGTCATGATCTCACGGTTCTTGAGTTTGAGCCCCACATCGGGGTCTGTGCTGACAGCTCAGAGCCTGGAGCCTGCTTCGGATTCTGTGCCCCACTCTCCCTCCACCCCACCCCTGCTTGTGCTCTGTCTCTCTTTGTCTTTCAAAAATGAATAAACATAAGAAAAAAAAAAGATGCTAGGGGCGCCTGGGTGACGTCCGACTCTATTTCTGCTCAGGTCATGATCTCAGTGGTTGGTGAGTTTGGGCCCCACAGTGGGCTCTGTACTGCCAGGGCGGAGCCTACTTGGGATTCTCTCTCTCTCTGCCCCTCCCCTGCCTGCTCTCACACACTCTTTCTTTCTCATAAATAAATAAACTTAAAAAAATAAAAAGATGCTGGGACTCCAGGATACAATAGCTGTCATCAGCTGTTATACTTGGGGCTCCACCTTGTGACCTAGAGGCTAATGCCAACTGTTTTCTGAAACTCTGGGAAGTTTTCCGGATGCTGAGCCTGCACGGTGCACCAAAAGCTAATTACAGAAGTTGTTTTTTGGTTTGGAGTTGTTGGTTTTTTGTTTTTGTTTTTCAGCATTCTAAAGAATTATTTCCAGATAAGCTTAGTCACATATTTTAGTATCCCCCATTCATACAGTGACACTTGCCTGTTTGTTTACTTTGCCATTTCAATGATACTACACAAGTAAGGGCTGTGATGTTTATCACAGTTGAACTTACTTCTTAGGTTTGACATAAGCTGGTTTCACCTATTTGCATATCCTTGGCTTAGCTTTGGAGCCAAGTGTTTTAGGCTTAGCTGTTCTCTTATTCTCTTCCTTACTGTAAGCAGTAAGTTTGGAAATAAATGTGAACAACTGAAGGACAACATTAAATCATCCCATTTTCTGTTTGTATATGCCAGTCTCCCTTATTTTTGCTGTTCTTGGATGCCACGTGGCAGCTGTTAGAACAATACCCAGCGGCCTTCGAGTTCTCAGAGACCTACTTGGCTATACTGTACGACAGCACCCACATCTCCCTGTTTGGCACCTTCCTGTTCAACTCTCCTCACCAGCGGGTGAAACAAAGCACGGTAAGAGATACTGTGGCGATAGCTACTTCTCTTTTTTGCTTTTACAACTTTATTGATACAGAATTGAAGTACAGTTAGCCGCATATTTAAATATGTAAATTAAAAGTCTTAAGCTACCATTTTAAGCTGTAATTTCTGAATGAATTCCATAAATGCCTACAAAAATCTAGGAAACTGTTTCATTTTTATGACTGAGCATTTTAGGTATTTTTCTCTGATGTACATTGTTCATAATAAAGCAGTTTTTAGGGCTCCTGGATGGCTTACTCGGTAGAGCATGCAACTCTTAATCTCAAGGTTGTGAGTTCAAGCCCCACTTTGGTCATGGAGCCTACTTAAAAGAAAAGAGGGGCACCTAGGTGGCTCAGTCGGTGAAGCATCTGACTTTGGCTCAGGTCATGATCTCACAGTTCATGAGTTCGAGCCCCGCGTCAGGCTCTGTGCTGACAGCTCAGAGCCCGGAACCTGCTTTAGGTTCTGTCTCCCTCTCTCTCCACCCCTCCCCTGGTTGGTTTCTCTCTCGCGCGCGCGCTCTCTCTCTTTCTCTCAAATAAATTAAAAAAAATTTTTTAATGTGATATGTAACAATTAAAACAGATTTCAAAGATATAAATTATTACACCCACCTTAAATGTTGTGCTTTTATATTTATATTTTGACATTCAGTCTTTCCAGATGAGTAATTTAAAAGGTCCTCTTTGAGGACTTTTGTTTCCTAGAATAAAAGATGTACAAAGCAAGATCATTTTCTTCAAGAGTTCTGTGGAGAAGGAATTTCAGAGATGAAGCATAGGCATGGTGCTAGACTCAAATTCTTGGCAGGCGCTGGCTGACCAAGTAGCCTCAGAACCAGTCCCACATGCCACACAGCAGTCCTGTTGGGTAGGATGTTCAGTTTCTAGTCACAGTTCATTGACCTAGAGGAAGAATCATGACTAAGGAGGGTCTCAAGCCAAACTTGAAACTAACTTCTGATTGCCGCTGGTAGAACCTTCCAGAACCCTGGGTTCTGACTCACCCACATTGGAACTGACATTGGGAATAGCTGATAAATGTTGCAGTAACCATTGAGAGAAACAGAAAGGAGAGCTCTTGCGGTCCTCAGCCTCAGCACTAAGGCCCTGGTCCAGGTGATGTGGCCTGGTATAATATGAGTCCCTCCTAGGGTCAGAAAACCTGAATCCTGGCCCTGGTCTGGGAGAATGGTGAGCCCAGGTTCCTCATCTGTAAACTGTGAAGCATAATGCTTCACTATTTGCTAAAGAAATGAATTAGTCTAGATTGCGGATGTGAAAGACAAAGTGCACTAGACATTTAAGGAGATGATTTTTATTCAGGCTATTGTAATAGAGAGACCTTTATTAATGAGGAACATCCCAAAGAAAAGGAAGGGGCCTGGGGCTTGTTACAAGAGGAGGGAGATGGGAGGGAGGGGGAGCTGGTCTTACCTCAGAGTAGGGGAGCCGTGTCTCAGTGGGGCTGCTGTCCGGGGGCTCAGGGTCAGAGAAACTTAGCACTGCCATAGGGTATTTATTTTAGATCGGGGAGTTTGTGAAGGAAGTTTTTATAAACTATATTCTGTGCTTCCCTAATAGAATGTAACCTCTCCCAGTACTGCGCTCAGACCAGTGGTAGGCTGGGGCCCTGAGATGTGGGAGACTATTTGTTCCTAAACTAAATGGTCTCCGATGCGCTCCTTTTCATTCCTCGTTCACTGGGCATCATCCAGTTTGTGCCCCTTGAGCTTCACTGTGGGCTGTGCATCTGGTGGTGTTGCCTGCCCATCATACTCCTCTCCCTTCACTGCCCTGTGTACACGCCCATGCACACCCCTAGTACACGCATGCATGCACACACACACCTTGTGAGCCTTCAAAATGTACACAAAGCTAGGAAATCAGCCTTGTTAGACATAGAACATTCGATGTAAAATGCCAGTACATCGGCCCTAAGGTCCCAGTGACTGCAGTGCCTCCAGCAGGCACTGAGCAGAGGACTCTGCAGAGCTCAGGTTGGACCCCAGAGACACTCACTCCTCACCCTGCTCCTAGGCTGGACTCTGGATGTGCCCAGATAAGTTTACAAATAGCTTTCGATGTGGAAATAAAAGTTAAATATTTTTTAAAAGTATATCATCTGAGGGTGCCTGGGTGGCTCAGTCAGTTAAGCAGCTGACTCTTGATTTGGCTCAGGTCATGATCTCATGGTTCATGAGTTCAAGCCCCGCATCATCGAGGAGCCTGCTTGTGGTTCTCTTTCTCCCTCTCTGCACTTTGCCCCTCCCATCTACACTGTCTTTCTTGCTCGCTCTCTCAAAATAAATAAATAAACTTTAAAAAAAGTAGATCATCTACTTTCCCTGGTCCATGCTCTAATACTGTATTGTTTTTTTAGCCTGGCCTTTTTCAAAAGCTTTTCCTGGCGAGTACTAGCATGGATCCCTCCTTGTCTCATCACTTCATACTGATGATTTGATGTAACAGCCAGATTGAAGGCCATCAGTGCCACCTCTGCCCTCCCTGGGAAAATGGCTTTTGATGTAAGGTCCTGATTAGCACAACCGCTGTTCTCAGCTTAGTCTCTTCCATAAAGACGTTTCCTTCTCTTCTGAGGCCACCTTAGATGCTCATGGTCAGGTACTCTGTGGAAAATCTGATCTTTGGAGATAAACATTTTTAGTTTTCACATAAAAAAAGATGACTGTTTTCTGTTTATTTTTCTAGAAGGGCCATTAAAACAGCTCTTAATACTGTCTTTTTAAAGGAAATGGGTTGTTTCTACATGCATATATATTTTGAAATTTCAAGTAACTAAAAAGGTTTTTTTTTTTTAAATATATTTGGTGCTTAATGAGTTAAGTTTTACTCGTTTGCAATAGGACATTTTGTAAAATGCCCTATACTATTAGATAGCTTATCTGTTTCCTGCTGGCCCTGAGTCAACACTACGACATGGGTCACACCTGGTCATACCTGTGGTGTGGAGCTGGTGTCCTGACCACAGTGCTTCTTTAGTGATAACAATGAGTTTTTGCCTTTTTCCTAATTTCCAAACAAGTTCTTGGTTGTTTGGAGAATACTGAAAAGTACGGAGCAGAAAATAAGAATCAGTCCTCTCCCACCATCCAGGGACTCGGTATCTTGAGAAATTTCCTCCAGAGAACTAACCTACGTAAACCGATGTGCCAGCCTGCTTTGGCCCTCAGCCAGGATGACGGCCCCTTTCTCCATGCCACTAAGTGCAGCTGCATGGTTTGATGCTCCTCACCTTCTCCACACAGAGGCAGTGGGCTGTCTCCCTGCAGCATTGTGCCCTGCATCAGTAGGCCGCGTGAGCCCACAGTGGGCTGGAGGCAGGCTCCTGGGAGCAAGAGGCCCGGCCTCAGTGTGTGGTCTTCGTGGTCGTGGCCAGATGCCGGGACTGTGTGCACAGGGTCTGAATTCCCTCCTCCCTGCTCCTGGGGTGTGGTTCAGATACTGAAGGTCACTGGATAAGTGACGTGTGAGCGTGGACTTAGAAAATGGGATAAAATAGATGGCAGTGATCACCATGCACAGACTGTCTTACACATCCACTCACCAAGTTCTGTGCCCAGCAGGTAGTTGCGTAAATGTATCACGTACTCAGAAAGTAAAGTGCTACAATTACAAAAGTAACTGGGACACCTTGAAGACTTTATAGTATGGCTTTCCTGAAATTTTAATTGTTGTAATAATATATTCCTTGCTCAGAGGGTCCAGCTTCCTTGGTGGCTTCCAGAAGAAAAGGTGCTCTCCTTGCTCATATAGGGTGTGAGGTGTCCCTCTGATCCAAGGTGCCAAGAGTGTCTCTTCTCTCAGAGCAAAACATGCTGCTCCCGGTGAGCTAGAGTTGCTCTAGTCCAGAAAATTCCCCATAGTGAGGGAATGATTTTGGCTCATCAAAAAAAATATATGAGAAAATCATTTGGCATCTTCTCATAAATGTTCAAATATTTATCTTGCAGGAATTTGCTATAAGCAAAAATATCCAGCTGGGTGACGAAAAGGGTTTAAAATTCCCCTCAGTTTGGGACTGGTCTCTTCAGTTTACAGCAAAGGATCGCACCCTATTCCATAACCCCTTGTACATCGGAAAGAGCACACCCTGTGTACAGAACGGTTCTGTGAAGGCTTTCAAACGGACAAAGGTAAATTACAAAAACGCACCAACAATAAAAACACAGTGTTTGCTTACACCTAACAAAGGTCATATTTTCAGAACACAGAGTATTAAGATCCAGGTCACTTCCCTTGACACTGCCAATGCAGATTTTGAGGAATCATTTGCTTTGTAACTGAAATGACCATGCCCTGACTTTTCTTCTTGGTGACTGAGGTCCACAGAGCTTGCTCAGCAGGTAGGATTCAGCGGATAGCAGCTCTGAGCCTGAGAGGCCCCATTCCTGAAGCCCATCCACTTGCCTTTCTTTCTAGAATCAGCCAGATCCTAGATTTCTCCCTAACCCAGAGGTCTTAGAAATTTGCACTTTAGCAGAATGATGAACAGGAGGTATCCCCTCCCTGCCAGGTCGCAGGCCAGCGCTAATGCCCTAGGCAGAGCCCATTGCTAGCTAATGGGACTCAGGTGGAAGAGGATCAGGAGGAGGGTTGCAAGGGAAGGGACAGAATGTTATGACTGCCATTCCCCCATTTTGTCCCCACACCCAGTGAATATTTGCCACTGGGCCTTTCCTGTCTATGCAAAGGGGGAGGCTCCAGGGAGGTAACGCTGAGGTCGCTCTCCTTCCAGAAAGGCTACAGCTCCACACTGAGGGGAATGCCAACTTCCTTGAAGAACGGGATCGTCACCGACCAGGACCTGGTGCCGAGGCGAAACTCCCTGATCCTGAAAGGAAAGCCGGAGCCGCTTCCGCAGCCCGGCGACCAGGCCCGTGGCGCAGAGCAGTATCTCCGAGAGTGGTTCTCCCGGCCGGTGGACCTGCATGGCGCCCTTCTGCCGCACGTCTCCGGGACGCATGTCAAACTCTGGAAGCTGTGCTACTTCCGCTGGGTCCCCGAAGCCCAGATCAGCCTCGGGGGCTTCATCACCGCCTTCCACAGGCTGTCCTTGCTGGCCGACGAGGTGGACGTGCTCCGCAGGACGCTGCAGCAGCACCGGGCCGGCCCTCCGGAGGCCCGCTGCCCGGAGCCTGACCAGAGCCGGATGTACTTCCGGGTGGGCGGCCCACAGGCGGCGGGGACGCCAGAGTTCCTGTCTTCATCGTTCCCCTTCTCTCCCGTGGGCAACCTTTGCCGGCGGAGCATTTCGGGAACGCCGCTGAGCAAGTTCTTGAGTGGGGCCAAAATCTGGTTATCTACCGAGACGCTAGCAAACGAAGACTAACACACCCGTTTTCTGAACGTTTTGAGGGGAGCCATAAACCGGCTTCCTCTGAATCAGAATTGCTAACCTAGGCATCAGAGGCTCTAAAAATTTTACGTGTCGGAATAATAGTTGAAATTTGCACTAATATTTAAAAACAAGTCGAGTTAACACTTCCTCACAATTCTTTTTTAAAAGACCTTTTCTTTTTTATGTCCTCTTTCTGTCATTTTCAGTCTGGCCCAGTTTCGGGTGATCTGTAGGCAGACATTCTCCTATTTTTACTACTGTGAGCAAACAAATCAGGTTTTGTCTGTGACGTTTATTTTGTCTGCATCCACTTTCTCCCACCAGCCACTAAAGGTTGCCTGATCCTCAGCCTGGCACCCCAAAGAAACAGAGGTCAGGAAAGTTAAGAAATTAACATTTAGTCTATTTTCAAGAGCATCTGGTCAGCTCTAATAGGTATCAATGTATTTTTCTGGTCACTTTCTATTCTAATTGAACTCACCTGAGGGTTCAGTGTTCCAAGGCTATTATTTATTTTAGATCACCTTGTTTGGGACCGTAGATCACTGTGTTTTAAAACCATGAGTTTGCTGTTAACTTCCCAGGACTAACTTTAAAATGATATGCACTGCTGACTTTAAAAGCATTTGCTATAGATAATATAAACTTAGAAGTGCCTTTGACATTGAGGTATGCATAACACAAAGTAAAACACAGTTTTCAGTTTTTAAAATCAGGGTGTTAACCTACATATTGGTAATGGGCTTGTCACTGCTGAGCTTCATACCAATAGCCAGGAGTCCCCCAAACCACATTTCCTTTCCTCTGAAAGTCAGCGAGGACACAGCGGGCCTGTGGGGTGGTCGGTGTGGGTGTGACAGCGGCAGGAGCCATTGCTGTCGGCACCGAAGCCCACCCTCCAAAACAGAGGGCTGTTGAGAGGGATTTGGGTGTTTGCTGCCCGTATTTCCAGTCTGGTAAACTGTTGTTGGCACTTTACCTTGGAAATAACTAATGAGTCGGGTCACCTGCACAGAGGTCCCTCCTCCCGCCCACACAGTTCTTAGTGGTTAGGTTTAGCCAACAGGAGAAATAAAGTGTACTTCACTCAAAATACTGCCATTTTAATATTGAGGGAAAACCCTCCCCTCCCCCCGCCCCCGACCTCTGACAGCGGTATTGACAGGGAGAAGGTGTGTTCTGCGTCAGACTGTGGCGGGAACCCAGCCAAAGCTGTGGGGTCGGAGCTGAAGCTTGTTAGGGCGACTGGCAGTCAGCACCATCCCCCTCCTCCCCACCCCCCTCCTCCTCTGCCCACCCTGTTCCCTGTTTACAGGATGGATGTTTTCAGATTGGGCTGTTAGTTTCTTAAACTGCCATCTTAAGCTTCAGAAAAGTTTTATAGTGAAGTGGCTAGCTTCTAAAACAAGTTTTTTCAAAGCGTGTTTTACCTTTATGTGTAATGAATAGCTGTTTCAAAATGTCTGAATTATTTTCCTTTTTAAAGTTGATGTCTCTGGACCTAAAGGGACAGAAGTTCTTACACAGTGTCTTAGGAAATTTGTCTTCTGGATCAACCCAGTTTTTTCAGCTTGTTGCCTAGAAAATAAGGGCTTTTTTCACCTTATATAAATAAATAGCACTATTGCCATTAAACATTTTATACTACTTGATTGGAAACCGGTCTCAATCCCCTTAAAGTCCCACAGCATATCCTGCTATTGAAAGTGTGATAATTCTCCCTCTTTGATTAAACTGCCTTTTTATTACAAATAATTCTAAATTGGCAGGGGGGGGTGGGGTCTGGGAGTGGTTGTTGAGCATTTATTTCTAATTCTCTTCCCTCACACATTTATTTCAACTCCTTTAGTGATTTTTTTTTAATTTACAAGTTTAAAAAAGATTAGGTACTATTAACATACTGTCTTAAAATAGAAAATGTGCATATTTTTGTATGATAATCAAATGTAGTAAAATATGGTTTTTAGTTTTATTTTTGCTGGATGGTTGTTATATCATGATTATTGTGCCACAACTTATGCATAATATGAAAAACAACTATAACAGCTTTAAGTCCTGGCCATTCTAAAGCTGCCTGGCACCTCTGCTAGCAAAAAGGATGTGGTGGTGACCGAAGTCCTCCGTGTGGTTACGGATGCTGCACCAAAGAGCGCTTCACACTCTCCAGCCCCACAGCCCCGCGAGCGAAGTCTGTGCCGAGGGGCACCGCAC
This sequence comes from Panthera uncia, assembly GCF_023721935.1. Taxonomy (NCBI): domain Eukaryota; kingdom Metazoa; phylum Chordata; class Mammalia; order Carnivora; family Felidae; genus Panthera; species Panthera uncia. Next base: position 122,599,448 of record NW_026057582.1, read on the forward strand.
GGGCTCCAGACAGCTTGGGACTTTCTAGTACTGAACTTAAAGATGTACAATGTCTTACTGTTATTTTATGATGGAAACCAGTTTTAAAACCAAAAATGTCTTAACTTTATTTAAGAAAAGTATATTAATGTGTGCTAACAGAGGGTGAAAACTAGTCAACATACCTTCAACAAAATCTGCTTGCTATAGCAGTAACCTCAAGTAGAACTTGATTTTGAGAGAAAACTAAAACCTTTGTGCCTAAAATTACGACCTGAGTTAAAGTAGGATGAGCAGGAAGATGAGAGCTCTTGTTCAACAGTGATGAATGTGAAGGAAATTTTGACTGCTAAATAAAATTTCCACAGAAATTGGTTGTAGTTATCGATGTGAAATCTACAAGAACATAGTGATTGAAGAAGCGAAGGCATTTTCTTCCAGCCACACTTGTGGGGGTGTCATCCAACTTCTTTGCTCTCAAGCAAGGTTGTGATCAGTTAACATTTTCAGCATTGATTAGAACTGGCTGTGGTTAAGGCCATCTGGGTATTAATGGACTATGCCCTAACTTGTCCTTCCACTCAATAAATTACCAAGCTCGGGGCATCTGGGTGGCTCAGCCTAAGTGTCTCTTAATATTGGCTCAGGTCATGATCTCAGGTTCATGAGTTACAGCCCTGTGTCAAGCTCTGTGCTGACCGTGGGGAGCCTGCTTGAGATTCTCTCTCCCTCTCTCCCTGCCCCTCCCCTGCTTGTGCTGCCTCTCTCTCAAAATAAAGAAAAGTTTTAAAAAATTGCCAAACTCGAGGAGGTAACATTTCCCTAAGAAGATCTCAAAATTAGTCTGTGGGGAGACTGGGATCTCCGTCCCTGACTCCTGGTCTTACTGTTCTGGTAAGCTGCTTTCCTACCATACACTTTCCTCCACCTAAGGCTCTCCCAACAGTGATAAACAGCCCTGTTCCAATGATACTGTATGTAGAAAATTGCCCCTCACCTAGTCATTAGGGATGTTTCCAAGGAGAAAGATTGAAAAAGGACAACTGTCTTTGATAGACTGTTAATACCTTTGGTGATCTAGGCCCAATTAGTAAGAGTAGGCCTTGACAGATCTTTTAAGTTAAGGAATTTAATGAGAATTTTTTTAATTCCCAGAGAAATCAGAATTTCAATTGTTTGTACCCTTTTTAGATAATCCTAAAACAAGAATGTTAAATAGCTGAGTGTATCTGGGCATTATAGGAAACCTTAAATTCAGTTCACCCACATACTTATTAGGAACACTATAGGCTACTTTTATAAAAGACCAAAAGCTGTGAAACATCCCATTGTTTGAATCTTTTCCAGCATTTTTGCAAGTCTAGTGTAATAACATAAATGCATCTATTTCCTGAGATGGCCAACACGAAGGTTCTGTATTTTTCCTTTTTTATTTTTTATTGATTTTTTTATCATTTATTTTTTATTTTGAGAGGGGAGGGGTAGAAGGAGTGAGAGAGAGCCCTGTGGAGCCTGAGGGAAGGCTAAAATCCCACGGCCCTGGGATCATGACCTGAAATGGAATCAAGAGTTGGACGCTCAATCAACTGAGCCACCAGGCATGCTAGTTCTGACCTTTTAGAAAGTTCATTACCTGCTATGTGTAATCAGTGAGTACATTCAGGCCAAGACCAAATACACAGATACTGTACAATGATGAGTCTTAAACTCTCAGGTTTATTATTGACAAAATCAAAGTTAAATAAAATGTAAGAATGCTTTATGCTTTTGAAAATCTTCAATCCAGGTGTAACCAGATATTCCCAATTCCATAGCTCTTAGTTCAGACCTTTGCTCTTAGCTCCAACTGCAACCACGTGGCAGACTTCTACTTCGGCCCCCAACTTCTGCAGTTCGTGCAACCAGACCATTTGCTTATGTGAAAGACGATCGTTGGGGCCTTTAACTTCCACCAGCTGGAAGATTTAAAAAAATTATTAGTATCTTACTGAAACGGAAGAGCCAAGTAAGCTATAATAGTTTTCACTAACAACTACTTCAATGGCTTCTACTATATTACTGTACTTACATATATAAAACAAATATACATACGTGAATTACATTGAGAATTATTCAGTACAAAGTAGGCAGTTCCCGACAGAGAATTAGTAAGTTGATTCTGAATACATAGTTGAAAATTTTTAATGTTTATTTTTGAGACACAGAGAGAGAGAGAGAGAGAGAGAACATGAGCGGGGGAAGGGCAGAGAGAGAGGGAGACATAGTCTGAAGCAGACTGCAGGCTCTCAGCTGTCAGCACAAAGCCCGACGTGGGGCCCAAACTCCTGAAACGTGAGCTCATGACCTGAGCCAAAGTTGTATGCTTAACCCACTGAGCCACCCAGGTGCCCCCAAAAACAATTTTTAAAGCATGTACTAGACTGTTGCTCCCCTGCTTAAAACCCTTCAATTACTTCTTGTTATGTCTGCAATTAAGTCCACTTTTGCCATGACCCACAAAACCGTATGAGCTGGCCCCTGCCAACCACTCCAAGGGCACTTCAGTTTCCAAGAAAAGACCAGACTCTTACCAACTGAAGGGCCCTTCCATACGCTTGCTGTTCTGCTGTCTAGGACATTTCTTCTGGTTCTTCACATGTCTGACATGTTACCCTTCAATGCTCAGCCTAATTCATCTCAAAGAGGTCAGTACATCTCTATGCAGGGTCCTTCCTATGCACTTCTTTCATGGCATTTATCAGAAGATAAAACTGTTCATTATATATCCACTCCATGAAGCCAGGAACTGTGTCAGTTTTATTCACTCAACTTCAAAACAGCGATAAAAACTATCCAGATTTTTCAAATTTGATGGAAATAATAAACTCAAAGATCCAAGCAGCTCAATGAGCCCCAAGTACAGAAACATTAAGAATACTACATACAGAAACATAATTAAGTTGCATAATCAGTGATAAAGGGAATATTTTAAAAGCAGCTAGAATTTTTTGAAGCCTAAAGGAAAGGATTACAGATTGATCATTATATAGGACAGTGGAGTGGACCAATATTTTAAAGTACTGGAAGAAAAAAAAAACTATTAACATAGAATTCTTGCCTCAGAAAAAATATCTTTCAAAAACAAAGATGAAATAAAGACTTAAGACATAAAACCTAAAACATCCATTACCAGCTGACCTCCAGTTCAAGAAGGGTTAAAGTTCTTTAAGCAGAGGTGAGGTGGGATGATAGCACATGGAAGTCTGGATCTCTATAAAGGGAATAACAAGCATTAAGAAATTGTATCTATGTGAATAAATATAAAGATTCTTTTTTTTTTTTTTTAATGTTTATTTTTGAGCGAGAGAGCGGAAGTGAGGGAGGGACAGAGAGAATGGGAGACACAGAATCCGAAGCAGACTCCAGGCCCTGAGCTATCAGCCCAGAGCCTGATGCAGGGCTTGAACCGATGAACCGCAAAATCATGACCTAAGCCAAAGTCAGACGCTTAACTGACTGAGCCACCCAGGCACCCCTAAAGGTTCTTAACAATCAACTGTAGAAAGCAAAAAAAATGCAGAGTTTATAACATGTAGAAATATAATGTATGAACATCACAAAGGCTGGGAGAGGAGATACAAAAATATACTCTTGTAAGTTTCTCTATACTATATATGGGATGATAAGATCACTTGAAAGTAGATAATAAGTTTAAGATGTACACTGTTAACACTGGAGCAACCACTTATATGTACAACAAAGTTACAGTTAACAAGCCAATAAAGGGTTAAAACGCAATCTGTAAAAAAAAAAAGGGGGAGGTAGAAAAAGGAGAGGAAAGGAGAACAAGAGAGCTGAGACAAAAAACAAATATCAAAATGGCAGCTTTAAAGCCAAATGCCAATAATCACATCAAATGTAAATGGCCCAAACACCCAATTAAAAGGCAAAGGAAACCCGCCTATAAGAAATTTATTAACTATAAAGACAAAATAAGTTAAAAATAAAAGACTAGAAAAAGATACATTAATACTAATCCAAAGAAAGCTGGAGTGGCTATATATTAATAGTCAATTTCTGAGTGAAAAACGTGACCAGGAATAGAGGAGGGTCATTTCACAATGATGAAGGGATCAGTTCACCAAGAGGACATGAGAGTCCTTCAAGTTTGTACATCTGATCACAGAGCTTGAGGATATATGAAGCAAACTGGACAGAACTGCAAGGAGAGACACACAAATCCTCAGTTCCAGTCAGAGATGTCCTAGGACCCCAAAAGCACAATCCGTTAAAGAACAGAGAAGTGGGACTTGGCCAAAACGTAAAGTTTCTGCTCTTCAAATGACACTATTACAAGAATGAAAAGACAAGGCACAGACTGGGATGAACTATATCTGATAAAGGACTTGATTCCAGAATTTTAAATCTCAAAACTCAATAATAAGAAAAACAACCTGGGATAGGCAGCAGGATAAGACCAAGGTGAGGCAAGGGGGGGCAGGGGGGAAATGAGCCTACAACACGTGATGAGGCGCTCACCCTAAGCTCACTTAGAAGACAGTTCCCAGTCATCTCAGCCTCATGGTGTTCACACCCTGTGGAATCCCCTCCCTTTGAGCATGGGCTGGACCCTGGGACTTGCTTCTAAAGGAAGAATACAGCACAAGGGAGGGATTGTTCCTTGCACGATCAGGTTACAAGAGACAGACTTCCATCTTGCCCACACTGGCTCTTCCCGCTCACCTGCTCTGATGACGAGAGCTGCCAAGGTGAGCACTGCATGGTGGACAGGGGAGGCCCACACTCGAGGGGCTGAGGAGGCCCTGGCCGACCGCCACTGAGGTACCATGGCCCTCAGTCCAAGAGCTTTTGAGGGGTTCAGTCTTGCCAACAACCATGCAAGGAATGCCTACATTGTAGCCTCTCTTTAAGTTGCTAATAAAATTATCACAGAAATAGGACTTTCCATTCTGGCCCAACTGACCTTAAAGTGATGACTCTGGGAGTCCCACACCACCAGGTCGGGGAGGCCCCCTCGGCAGTGCCGGAAGTCCACAGCCAGCCGCCTGCACACACCACTGAGGACAGGGCCGCCCAAGCAGGAAACAAGATCCTGCACACAAAATATGTGGACGGTTAGCCGTTCCCTGTGACAGGGATCCTGAAATACTTTCACTGATCACAAGATAGGAGAAAACTGTGTAATTCGACACAAGTGAATTCCAAGGCCTTCAGGTGGTGTTCTGCTTGTGCCAGGGCTCCAGAGCCACTGGCTAAAATGCCCACTGGCAAGTCTGGGGAGTCAGTTACACTTCTGTCCAGCCGGGAAAACCCTGGGGAACAGGTGAGGAAGAGAGAATGTGGTGTAAATACTCGGGAATAGGACAGTGATGGCTTGCAAAGGCCAGCAGTTGCAGGGACAGGAACGGTGCCCTCCCTGCTGAGGGTCACAGGAGGCTGTCAACTAAAGGGAAGAAGGCATAACGGGGCTTATTTTGTGCCCTGCCACGTTCCCATCAAGAACAGTGGCATCTGGACTAGGGTATTATCATATACATAAATGTATGCACGGGCACAGTCACATACATACATACACACACACACACACACACACACACACGTGCATATAAACATACATACACGCGCACACACAGGTACATGTATATACAGGATTTCTGACCAAATCCGGCTGCAGATTCTCACCTGAGCTTGCTGAAGAGAAGCAAAGCGATCCCAGCTGACAATGGAAGCCACTCGGCCTTCCTGGGCCTGCCACGCGGCTGCCACCCAGGCCCTCAGGCTCTCCGCGGGGGCGCTGTGAATCAGCTGCAGCCTGGCTTCAATGGCCGGCCCCCTGCTCGTGAAGAAGCTGTCTGTACACAAGTCCAGTGGGCATGCCTATGTCGCAGGGAAAAGAAGCTCTCATACTGTGCCTGGAGAGACCCTGATTCATCAGAACATTCAGTACCTGTAAAATTTGGAAGCTGGCCAATCTGATTAAATGGACACATTCTTTTTTTTAAAAGATAGGCAAAAAACAATCTAAGTAATCTAACATAAAAGCAACTTATTGTACTGGTTTGCTAGCGCAACAATCTGTGAAAAGAGCTTTTAGTTGACGTTGGTGGCACTCTTAGCAGGTGCGTGTAATGGAGCACGTGATGGTGCAGGCCCGGACAGGAGCCCAGTGACGGCCGAAGCCGAAGAAACACAGGAATGGTCTCAAGGGGAATGAAGAAGGTAAATAAAGCAGGTTAAAGTTTAAAACTTAACAGACTTAACATTTTAAATTCTAGGAGCCTGACTTTAAAATAAAACCTCTTACAGAGAATCAGCACCGTCCAGAAGATTGTACTTGACAGATTTCTGATGGCAGTAGGCACATGGCACACGGGTGGGCAGGAACCACAAGGGGCAGTATCGTCTGCTAGCCTACAAAGCACATGCGCCTGGCGCTGCCTAACCTGAGTACCTGGTAGGCATTTCTGAAGACGTCTGGTATCCCGTCCATGAAGATTACATCCCACAGGAGGAGGCCATACAACGTGCTAAAGGTGGACCCTTCCCCATGAATCCCTAAGACAAAGTCATACACACACAGAGGAAGGTCAGTTTTTTCTGTTTTTTAAAAACTACCACCTTAACCTACTGCTTACTCAATCTGAAGGAAATAATAGATTTTAGGTTCAAAATCAAAGGCTGTTTTCTTGCCATTCCTAGCTCATTTGTTTACATCACATTGCTTTTCTACAGAAGGCTCACATGAGAGCAAAAATCTGAGAAATTATGGAAAAATTCAAATACACATTTCAGAGCCATAAAGTAGCTGGCAGTTCTCAAACTTTAATGAGAAACCCAGGGAAAGTTCTTAAAGCTAAATAAAAACAAATTTCCGCCTCAGGCTGCAGGGATTCAATATGGTAAGTGTGGGTGGGCCGAGAACCCCACACAGGGCTCTGGTGTAGGGACCCTTGGCCACACTTGCAGAAAGGCCCCCCAAAAGAGATCGGAGAAAGATGAGGACCCCGGAGTCCATGCCCTCTGACCTAGCAGGTGCCATCTCCATTCACCTCACTGGACCTACCGTTCCACTGCTCTGGCCTGGACAAGCATGCCCAGTGTTTCTGAGATTCAGAGCTCTTATGGAAACTTTCTACCTCAGAGACCACCTAGCTCAGACCCCTTCCTCACACCACATACAAACTGTACTGATTGGGTGACGACCTCAGATGATCTACCACGTGCCTAGGCCATGTACGTGTCATAGCAAAGTCAGGGGGACCAGGGGCTCAGCCTTGGCACAGCACGCAGACCTGTCTCCCAGGGCGAGTCCTCTGCACTTTGCCACACCTGACCAGGGACAGTGGCTGGGCGGGCCCCTCTCTCCCCCCACATTACAGCCTTGACCAAAGGGGGTGCTGCCCGCCCCCCCCCCCAACCGACCCTGTCCCAATATGCAGGCAGAAAGGCACTTCTGGCTGGCAGGCCCTGCTCTGTCATGTGCCAGGTCACAGTGCAGCACAAGACACAGAGGGCAGAGACCAGGCCGTGCCTGCACGTGTGTCCTGTGTGGAAGTGCAGAGACCAGAACTTCTGCCGGAAGTGGCATGGCTGGGCCCCCTCTGTCCCGCCTTGCTGAGGCTGCGCTGTGCCTTCTGTCCCTCTCTCAGTTCTAGCCCCTCGGCCATGCAGCCTGTCTCGGAGACGCGAAAGGACAGCCACAGGAACAACATGAAGTGTCTCAGGCCTCCGGGCTGGAGCTGAGCCCTTTTCTTCAGCAAGTTGCACGCTGGGATCCTGGGCTCCTGCCCGGCCGAGAGTGAAACTGTGTGAAACTTGATTTCCAGCCTGCTTTCTGTCTGGGAGTATGCACTATCTGCCGGCCAGGCAGGAATGCTGGAGGTCAGGATCCCTGAACTCCTAAGCCATCTACGCCATGCATTTGTATTGTAAGTGAAATCATTTTTGGTGAGCTCCTTCTGAGTTAAGTCAGAAATAAATTTCCCTGAAGAGAGCCTGACATTGCCCTTACCCTCTCATCTTCTCTTGAACAGACTGACAGCAAGGGTTTGCTCACTTTCACTGCATCAATTTTAATAAATGAAGAAAATATTTTATATTCTGGAATTGGAATCATCCGTCTGTTTTTCAGGCTCGTGGCTAAACGGAAAGCATTTCACTGGGTCTGGCTCACAGCCCACCCACCACAGGCCCTGATATCCATGCCCTCCTCCCCCAACTGCCCAGTTCATGCATCTCCTACAGTTCATCTGGGGACGGCTGCTCATTCTATTCTTTCATTTCTAACCTTTCAGGTCTGTTTATCTCTGTCTTCACTGGGGTTCACACTTCTTCTCTATAGCGTCTCTCTTCCCTGTAAGCAATAAAGATGCCACACAGATATTCTTAACTTCCAACACTCAGTGTCGCTTCATGATCCTCAATAATCCATGAATCCTCATCCTCATTATGTAAACGCTTACATAATACTCAAGAGAAATAATGTCCCGATTTTCACGTATTTGAAGGTATCAGAGTATTTTTAAGCCTCATGGATGGGCACAGAGAAGTCCTGTCTGGACAGAGGAAGGGCTTGGTGGGTACCCCGGGAGTGTCTGGGGTCAGCCTCCACCATCCGAGGGCGGGGGCATGGACCAAAGACTGGAAGAAGCTGGCAGTACCTGGGGCTCACTGCACCACTCCACTTTTGTACAAAGGCATGTTCAACATCTTCCATAATAAAAAGTTTAAAAAAGAACACAAGACGGGAGTGGGCCTCTCCGGGAGAGCTGCGCTGCCTCCCCCTTGTCTCTGGTGGGGCAGATGGGTGCTTTCTCTGCAATCTTGTCTCACAGTTTGACTTGACGTATTCTAGTCACTACTACCTTTCACTAAGGACAGAGTGACAAGCGCACTGTACCAATCAGAAGGCAAATTCTCAGTGTCTCCTCTTACACCAGGCCTCAGATAAAGCACTAATTCTCTGAGACCAGAATCAAAAAAGAGAATAAGAGGGAAGAGGGGCTGATGTGGATAAATACACAAACACAAGCAATTCCAGAAAACACAAGAGATAAGTAAATTAGTTAAAAACAAAACAAAACACTTGGCTGCTATGTAACAAGGCTCACCACAGGGTGACCAGAGACACCCAGAGCAGCTCCCACTAACAAGTGCAGGGTCGCCCCATGGCACGTTGGACACAGACCGGGGGGGCACCCCAAAGGCTAACGGACCCTCCCAGAGAGGGAGGGGGCTCACTCTCCACCGTTCTATGCGTAGGAAGTACCCAAGAAGCATGCTAACACCTCCAGTCAAAGATGGCTCCTGACTGGGCACAAAGGCCCCGTGACAAACTGTGCCACCAAGATACTGGAGGCTCACCTCTGTGTTTTACTCCGTATTTTCTTGCTCGGACCAGTCCCAACTCCCAAACAGGGACTTCCCACTTTCACTGTGCATTTCCTCTTGAGCCCCATTTGGTCACACATAGCACAGTAATGAGCTGTCAGCAGGTACAGGTGCCCTTCTACGGAGGAGAAGCCAGACCTCAGGAGCCTGTGTGTGTGTATTGTACTCTGACTTACAGACTTTTATTCTCCTCCCTCATGTGATCAAGAGAGCTCATTCTACAAGAAATTCAAAGCACTGCTCTTTCAGCAACTTCTCTGGTTTCGCGGGTGCTATGTCATTCCAGGACTTGGTCCTTCAATCCCCTTAAAGTCATTAGCTGACGATGAGGCCTGCTCACTCTTTCCAGAAGCTTGCTCTTTCCTGGCCCAGCTCCACAGCTCCTACATCCTCTAAAGGGCTCTGTTACCACGCAGCACTCCTGGTAGTCCTCTGCCCTTTCTTATCCTCTGCTGCCCAACACAAGCTCTCTGAGAGCAAAATGGGCCCCACTTGCTTCTAACGTCCTACCAGAAAGCGCTATTCCTCACAGGCCTTGGGTGGTGGATGCTGGTTATGTGGAAGATGGCCTTTAACAACTATAGAATTCTTTTCCACATCCTCCCTGGTCAGCAGCATCTTCCACCGGGGACAGGACAGAGAGACGGTAGCCACCCACTGCTGACAAACCATCACCCAGCAACAGGGCAGGCCGGGAGAAGGGCCGTGCATTACCCTGGTCGAAGCCGCTGCGTCTATAATAGGCCAATGCCACCTCCTCCACAGAGCACAGGACCGTGGCAGGGGCAGTGGGCCCCCCAGCCTCCATCACGAACACAGACTTGCCCATCCCACGCTGCGGGCACAGCCGGCCCGTGATGGTCACCTGAGACAGCAGCAGGAGAACACCCATTAGCCTCACTTGAGCTCCAGTCCCCACAAACCTGACTTCCGTGTCCTAAGGACGCACCTTCCTATACTCCCCTCAAGCCACAGATTCTCAGCAGAGTGTGAGGCCATGTGACCCACACTCTGGTGCCTGTGAGGGTGTAGACAGGTCACCGCCCCAGCCTGGGGGAAGTCATGGACCCCAAAGCTACTCTCCAGGCACCCTGACCAAGCAGGAGACACTGGAAAAGGCTGTGAGCTTCTGACTCAGGGGTTTTACAGAAAGTCACTCAACCCCGGGCATGAGCAAACCAACCCACCAGGCTGGGCTGAGCCTTCCAATGTAGGAGGCACGGGTATGAAAACAAGGAGTCACTGTCTAAAACGAGCATTAGAATTTTCTAAGTCTAAAAGAAAATGCACATTGAAATAGTCCTTAGGCTGTTTCCATTCAGGAAAAAACCCAGTACATGCTTTTAAGTCCAAAGCACCCAAAGGATATTTACTTACATGTTTAACATCTTCCACAGTTATTTCTGGTAGCCGATGGAAGAGGTGCCTGTACTTCTGACAGCTTGGAGACTCTCTCAGGCGCATGGCTCTCTGATACAGTGAAAGACGATGTCCTGTTCTTACTTCTGGATCTGCCAGCCCTTCTGCGATGCACTTAATAGCCTAACAAAGAACACGGTCCCACATTAGGATCCTGAAAGACCTCATGGCAGCATCTGCTAATTCAACGTGACAGGAAACCCCACTGTTAATTAATTATTCAATTTTGCTAATTAGCAAGTGGCCAAAGCAATAGTTCCAGAGAAAAAGGTTATTATTTCCTTAGATCTCATTCTGCTTTTAATGCACAGATGAATCATAATCCCTAACTATAAATGTCTGACACTATTTCCCAGTTATATCTGCAGACAGGGCAAATCTCAGCTACCACACCCTCAGGGAGACTGAGAAAGTTAGAGATGCCCATGGGTAACGGGCTGGAGAAGACTGACAGAAAGACTTGACTCAGTGGTTCTCAGAGCACCACCCGGGGAGCTCTGAAAACATACATGTGTTCTCCACCTCTGATCTGCATAAATGGGCATCTCTGAGCAGGAGTGGGAGTGGGGGACAGGCATCTGACCACTTCAGAGCTGCCAGTTAAGTTTCATGTGCACTCAGGAACCACAGAGCTGGTCTAGACCCCTCATTTACAGGGAGAAGAATCTTGGGTTTGGAGGACTTAAATGCATTTCCTAAGGTTATTCAGAGTTGCACAAATAAACAAAAATACTGAAAACCACAACAGGATACCACTTCACACCTAACAGGATGACTAAATCATAAAAAAGGAAAATAGTAAGTGTTTTCAAGGATGTGGGAGAAACTAGAACCCGCATGCATTGCTGGCAGGAACGTAAAAATGACTCAATACTGAAAATTGGTAAGCAGTTCCTCAAAAAGCTAAACACAAAATTACCACATGACCCAGCAATTCCACTGCTGGGTTTTACCCAAAAGAACTGAAAGCAGAGTTTTGAACAGATATTTATACACCCGTAATCACAGCAGTGTTATTCTTAACAACCAAAAGGTGGAAACAACCCCAATGTCCATCAACAGAAGAATAAATGAACACAATGTGGTCTCCATGTACAATGCAGTATTATTCAGCCTTAAAAAGGAAGGAAATTCTGACACCTGCTACAACATGGATGAATCTGGAGGACAGGCTGCTCAGTGAAATAAGCTGAGCCACGAAAGATCAAATATTGTACTATTTCACTTCCATGAAATATCTAGAAGAGGCAAATTCATAGAAACAGAAGACTGGAGATCAGTGGGGGCTGTGGGGGAAGAGGGAACAAGGAGCCACTACTCAATGGCCACACAGTTTCTATTTGGAGTGATGACAAGTTTTGGAAACAGTGGTGATGTTTGCACAAACACTATGATTATAATTAATGCAGCTGAATGTACCCCAATTAATGCCACTAATGTACCCCAAAAATTATTCAAATGGCAAGTTTTATGTGTTATATTATTTAGTACAATAAGAATAAAAAGTAAAAACAGCGGTGCCTGGATGGCTCAGTCGGTTGAGCATCCGTCTGACTTTGACTCAGGTCATGATCTCGTGGCCCATGAGTTCGAGCTCCATGTCGGGCTCTGTGCTGACAGCTCGGAGCCTGGATCCTGCTTCAGATTCTGTGTCTTCCTCTCTCTCCACCCCTCCCCTGCTCATGCTCTCTCTTTTTCCTCTCTCTCAAAAATAATTAAACATTAAAAAAATTAAATAGAAAAGAATAAATGTCTTATTGCTTAAAAAAAATAAAAAGTAAAAAAAAATACTACAACAACAAAAACAGCCACTCTGAACATTAGTGAAAGATCAGGCCATCAGGAGTTGAGCAGTCAAAGGAATCAATAAGAGTGAAGGAGACACTGATTCAGCTCCACCACAGGGAGGGGATGGCCAGCTACCCCCCTCGGCCCGGCCCAGCTGCTGAGCACTTTGCAAGAATAAGAACTCTGCTGATGAATTCCTTCGCTGGAGACTGAGGTAAAGAAATGAGCAGGATGGTAACAAAATGATGAAGACTGTGAGTGTGGCCAGTACGATCTCTGAGAAAGGGCTAAAAGGAACTAGGATTTTCTAGAGGTCTCAAAAATAAGCTCAACTCGTCTCCCTCTGTGCACCTAAGTGAAGGCTCCTCTTGGTGGAGCTGTGAACAGGGGGGAGATCCAAGCCCTTTCAGCGAAAGAAAGAGGCAACAGAAACAGCCTTTCTCTGCCTTTGGCTGTGGGCTAACAGATACAGTCTCTTGCTATTTCAGCCTGAGCAAACAGCGAGAGGTAAGGAAGCACACCCACCTCCGAAGAAGAAAACAGGCTTCACGGGCTTGAAGCACTTTAGGTAACAAGGCACTTTTTCAGTTTAAGGCAGTAAAAATAGTATGTCCTACTTCCACACCCTTGGTCAACTTTTCCACCCCCACATCACCCTGATTCACTTAAAGTTGCTGCTGGAAAAAAACAAAAGCTTCCCAAGGCACAGTCCCCTCCATTCAACACAAATGCAGGGCTGCCAGGCAGGAACCTCAGGCGGCCACACAAAGAGCCACTGTCGCCACTGGGCTCAGCAGAAGCTGCCTGTGGAAGCTCCACCCTGCTCAGCCCTGGCAGTAACCTGGATCCTGGACTCCCAAGGTCCCTGCCACAAAGAATACCAGCACCCAGAAGAGAAGGTGGCCTGCTGCATTAGTCAGACAATACATTTCCCCATGGAAAGAAACCTCTTCCGTCAGACTTTCTACCTGGAGGCCCCATGCAACAAATGAGTGACATCACCATTTCCAAAATGAGGACGGGGACCTCTAAGTCTCCTGCTCCCTTAATTCCTAGATCTCGAATTCCTAAATCCCAACACACAGCCCCACTACCAACCCACGTTCCAAATCAGTGAAGACAACAAGAAAGTGTCCTGTCTTCATTGTAACACTTCTGTTAGCATCCCTGTTAGTTTTGGGGGGAGGGGGTTGGAAGAACACAGACAAAAGAAGAAATGTTAAAAAAAAAATACATATTCTAATTACACTTAGAATTCTAAGATATTAACAGTTTGCTATGTATTTTAATTTATGCAAAAGTTTAAAAAGGCTCAGGGTGTATCTAGTTACTGAATACCGGTTCAAGGCGTTTCAAGTGCTGGTGTAAGTTGAGAGCCAATCTATCCCACCACCGGCCTCTGCTGTCAGGACAATACACTTTCTGTGACAAGAGGTTTTCAAGTTCCTTGACTGCTTCCTGTTGCAACAACAACAAAGTAAGTTCATTAGGCTCATACATACCCGAGAAAGTAACTACAGTTAGTGGCCAAGAAGATTGGCAAAGTATATTTTTATAACACACGTGTTCCACTCTAAAAGGCCGAGGACCCCGGAATGAGAAGACTGAGATGTCCCCTCTGGAGCAGGCCCGAGCCCATGAGGCATCCCCACTTTTCAACAAGGTCTCCTACCAACTGGTGAGTGAGCAAACGGAGTTCTGTCAACACTGCTTGATATTCTCTACAAACCAAGTCAATTGGCGCAGGGCTGCACAGTCAAGTTCCAGCGGCCAAGCACTGGTCAGGGGCTATAAGGCCACATGCTTCTGGGAATACAGTAGGTCACAGGGCCAAGGGTGTGAGGAATGAATGGGGGGCAGGACAGGAATGAGCAGAGTCTTTATCCAAACACCCCAAACACCCCACCCCACCTCAATAGGGAAACTTTCTGGTCTAGATCTATACACACACTGTTCAGTTTTTGTGGTTCATGGATCTCTTGGAAACATCTAATGATTCCCTTCAGAAAAGTACGCACAAACCCCCATATAACTCACTTGTGGGGTTCACAAACTTCCCACAGCCAATCCCATGATCCTCTTGGGTTTCGTGAACCCGTGACAAGAGGCCTGGGTTCTGTGTATCCTCTTTGTAAAATAGCATTTTCCATACAGAAATGTTAACATAACAATAGTTAACTCTAGCCATTTCATTCAGTTTCGTACAGGGAAGGATATGACTGATTTTCCGATTTGTGATTTTAAATTATTTCCCGGTGGTCTGTGCTGGTCATCAGGGCAAGCAGATAGGAGGTTTCCACCTCAGAGATTTCTGGAGACCTCACAAGTCACACATGGAATTGTGACAGAGACTCAGGCTGAGGCTTCCTGCACAGCTCCGTCCATGATCCCCAGGCCGTCCTGGTGCACACGCAGCCAGTCACAAGCAGATGAAGCGATTGGTCCTCCTCGGCCCTCTTCCTATTAACCCTGAAGACAGCAGGCTGGCCACATCACGTCTGCTTTCATGACATTACTGTGTGCGGACTAAGCAGGCTCCCCCGCACAACTCATCGCTGGCACAGCAGTAAAAGCCAGGGGTCGGGGCTTGTGCTCTAACCTCATACAAGTGAAGTCGCTGCAATATTTCAACAGTACGGGACAGAATCCTTGTGTAAATCCACCCGACAGTAAAGCAGCGCAGAAAGAGTGGTAAATTCTCATGGTATCTAAAATGAAGATGGATACCAACAGTTCAGCCATCTGATTTATTTGTTGCAAGATAGTCATGAGAAGTGACAAAGATAGATTCTAAATACTGGCAGCTGTACACAAAGTTCTACGCCACAAACCTACATTCTTATAGCCAGCCACCATCTCCTTGGTCACTCAGTGGAGTAAAATAAGAACAAGCGGAAATATCCTAAGCTGGAGGTCAGCAAACTAAGGCCAAATCCTGCGCCCGCTAGCTGATTTTGTATGTCCTGCAAACTTAGAATGGTTTTCCCATTTTTAAGTGAGTAAAATAAATCAAAAGGACAATAATAGTCTGTGGCATGTGAAAATTATATGAAACTCAAATCTCAGTCCCTAAATAGTGTTGGCACACCGCCCTGCTCATTCATTCACAGCCCGCCCATGGCCACTTCAGTGCTGCAGCAGCAGAGGTCAGCAGCAGTAGCAGCCGCCGCCCGGCCTGCAGAGCCCTAAACACCGACCAGCCGACCCTTCACAAGAGTCATCCACCAACCTCTGCTCTACAGTAATCTAACACCTTGGCTATGATT